>NC_091821.1:389079697-389379697 GCF_038994185.2 Dermacentor albipictus
AGTGACCTTTTTGCATGAATCTCCCCCCTGAACTTAAGAAACAATCACCAGAGTTGTAATATATATATATATATATATATATATATATATATATATATATATATATATATATATATATATATATATATATATATATATATATATATGTAGAACTTTCAGCAACACAAACTGCAACGAATTTCTCCTAGGTTTTCCAGTTCTACGATTGATACCTGCAACGAGAGTGAGTGATCCTTTGAAGTTGTAACCCCCTAGCAACACCGAAAATGTGTGAGACAGTGTAGCTGTTCATGCTTGTGTTGTTCTGGCATTTTTCTTCTATTTCTCCGTGCTATATGTACTTGCTTTGTTGACGTTAACATTTTGTTATTTTGTTAGGGACTTAATCACCGCTGATTTATAATTTGATCATGTTTTCTTTTACGTTTGTACTTTTTATTAGCTAAATTTCGGGATAGCTGGCCCTCTCTGTGAATAAACTTCTGGCATTCCACAGCTAACAGAGCAGAAGGAAGTGGTGAACAGGTTCAGATTAACCTTGACCACCTGTAGTTCTTAATGTGCACCTAAATTTAAGCAGAATAGCGTTTTTGCATTTCGCTCTCATCAAAATGCGGTTGCCACGGCTGATAGTTGAACCAACGACCTCATGGACAGCAGCAGAACGGCATGGCAGCGCAGCCGCCATGGTGGATCAGGGGCGTAGCCAGGGGGGGGGCTTATGGGGCTTCAGCCCCCCCCGAAATTTTTTCGTGCTGTCCATGCACCGCCGACCAAAGCGACCCCCGGCGCCGGAAATCACTCTGGATTTTGTCTAGAATGTCATTTTGACGCTCGAAAAGACATTTAACCGCGAAGATTGCAAACTCGGGCTGGATTTCGTGACACCGCCCATACACCGGGAGTCACATAATGCCAAGCAGTCCCATACGAGCACAAAGTTTCAAGGGCGCTTTGATGGTGAGTGGGCTCGCCGCGGCATCTCACTGAGGCCACGGAATCTATGGAGCGCATGGATATCAATTGCGAAACTTTATGGGTATAAATCTCATAAGCTCTTGATGTGAAAGGTGCATTGACATTTCCAAAGTTGTGCTTTAGGTTTTCAATTGCGGAACTTTGTGGGTTTAATGTTGTTATAAACATTTGACGCCAAGGGTCTATTGATTTTTCTAAAGTCTTACATTGGAACATACAACGAGACAAGCCAAATCAACACACTAGCAGACAAGTTGACAAAGCAGGCAGCGAGGTCCAATGAGACGAAACGTTGGCGTGGTTCATCTGTCCCGTCATGTCACATAAAAAAATATCAAAATTCTTTTTAACCTACGCCAGACCATCCATGTCAAGACACTAAAGCCAGCCAAAGTAACTACGTTCTTATTTATTTTTTCTACTTTGACTTTTATTCGCGAGGACAAATTGAGCCTCTTCAATTTTTTTTTTGTTCTCGCTACCCTACCCGCGGGCTGCCAGAGCCAGCCAGAGCGCATACGTTTTTCTCGTATGGCCCCGACCCGGCCGTGCGGTGCACTTCGGTGCGCGTTCGGTTTGCTCTGGCCGAGTGGATTTTCGCCGGACAGAGTTTTGGACGCTTTCTGGCTAGCAGGCGAGAAAAAAAAAACAATGGTCGCTCGCCGCCATCACTGTGGGGACTCGAAGGATTGCACCGCATTCCTTGAGCGGAACCTTTCCGGAAAGTCTTGTTTCGCCGCTGTAGGATACTGAGCAGTATGCGTATGGTTCTCAGTGGACCAAGCGTCTCATGTTTTCTTCGGTATTCCTTCCGTAGCCCCATTAGGTGCCCGAAGTAGGCATTAGATTCTGGCCAACATACTTTCCTATGCTTTTTTTTCATTTCGGTGCCTCCGCCTCACAGGAAAAAAATACATTGTTGCGGCGCGGCGAATTGTCGCATGGTGAAAGTTCGATTGTGATACTTCTTTTGCGGAAAGTAATGGGCGACGGGACGCTTCAGTTGCCGGATACGTTTATTATATTATTGCGAAAGCAATTCTATGGACACTCCAGGCGCATTCCTGCCATCGCCCTGATGTTTCGTATAAAGTCCAAGGGTGATAACATTGTGACCACGCGCTGCATGGTGTATGTGCGAGTGAAAGCGTAGGAGGGGAGGTTGAATAGGTGACCCGACGATGGTGGCTCAGTCTTGTGTGTGCAAAGGAGAAAAGCGGGGAGCAAGCGAGCCGCCTTCCGTCGCGCGCAATACATCGGGGGAGTGGATGGAATGGGGGCGGAATCTAGGATTCTGTGAATCTATGATTGTGCAACATGTTTATTTGCCTTGTTTGACGCATTATATACAATTACTTCTTACATACATAGACTCATTGGAGACTTATACGTATACTTAAATATCTTGTTGCGAGGTTTTGTGTATACATGCAGTGAACTTTGTTTCCAGTTACACTTTCTTGTCCTTTATCAAGCAGTATTTTCGCATTTGCATATCCCATTGTATCTTTGCATTTCTTATGTACGAGGGCGAGTCAAATGGAAGTGAGCCTACCCTAACCGCGCAATAATGGTTTGGCTCATTATCTGCGAGGCATGCGCGTAGGAGAACGGCATGTCTCATTTACAAAAGTGACACGCAGGTGTGAAGATAAATGTTCTTTAATGCTCTCATACACTGGGTTGAATATGGTTGCGTCACATAATGGACACTCCAAAGTTGAACAGCTCGGTGTCGCGAAGTTTTTGACAGCTGAAGGTGTTTCCAAAACAGAAATTAATCACCATATGACTGCCGTGTACGTTGAACACTGCATTTCATTGACCACTGTGAAGCGTTGGAGCAAACGGTTCAAAGGCCGTTGCAAAGACATTCCAAGACCGGGCCAAAACCATCGTGCAATCAAGAATTCGTTTGCACCATCTTTGGCAATGACAATGCAGTTATTATTCATGTATTTGATCCCTCGATAAATTGTTTAAGAGGAAGCTTTAGCTCGGGCCCAATCCGACGCGGCTTATTCAAATACTTGTAAAACACAGAAACGCTTTTCTGAGATAATCCTGCTAATCGCTTTTATTGAAATTGGTTGCATTTGAGAGAAAAACTTAAATCCTAGTGTCTGTTGGAAACAGAACTTCGATTTAGGGCCTGAATTTTGTTTAAAATGTTTTGGAAAATTCGAAAGTTTGAAAAAATAGAAGCACGACGTTTACAAACTAATAGCTATGCATGAAGAACAGATATTCTGGTTCTGTAAATGGCAATTATTATAACAGTCAAAGCGGACAAGTTTGCTGTGTCAATTTGTATCTTACGTGAATTGGTTGCGTTGTGTACAAGGGTTCTGCAAAAGCCGTATTTCCACAATACTATTTTTTTTTTTAGATTCATGTGTAACATATCTATTTTGTCCGCTGTAGGTGTACTATTAGATGCAATTCACAGAATTGTGATATCATTTTTCATTGTTGAGTCACGGAGTTTTAAACTTGATAGTATCGTTTTCTGAAAATTTTCAGTTTTTGGCCAAATTTTAATAAATAATTGACCACCTAAATGAAAAATTCGAAGCCAGTAGTCACTAGAATTAAACTTTTTCTTTTAAATGCAATAAACCTCCGCAAATTTGGTGAAGTGGTTGCAGGGAAAAACGAATTCCCCTACTACATGTACTCAAATAGGAGCACCCGAGCTAAAGCTTCCTCTTAAGGAGGAGGCTGAGCTGCAGCGTGCAGATATATATATATATATATATATATATATATATATATATATATATATATATATATATATATATATATATATATATATATATATATATATATATATATATATATATATGTGTGTGTGTGTTGGGCCAGTGGCGTAGCCCCCCCCGAACAAAATTTCTGGCTACGCCACTGTGGTGGATGGCAGACCCTCTGAAATACGACAGGCGTATTAATGCGAAAGTTGTCAAATGAGCCCCAGAGGTTAGGAAGGAACGAATAAACAAACAAACATACACAGTGAATAAAGCACAAGGTACGAGTCAGGAAGTAAAAGAATGCGTACAGACACGGTGTCGCCTGAAAGTGCAGTGCTCCACAGTCATATCTCGTCGTAGTTAATGTAAAGAAGGTGCAGTTCCACTTATAATGCAATCCAGCGACATAATAACTGGGGCACTGCGAGCAAGAAAATATTATACGCAGTAAGTTTTTCGTTGTTTCGTGCAGTATCGGTTCGAGTAAACATTCGCAGATGCTCGTCAGCAATCTCTTTTCAGAATAAAAACACTTAATTGACTTTTATTAGTTCGCGGATGCGGCGCATTCTGGCCATGAAGCACAAAGGGAGGGCTTTTTTTCCTCTTATTTCCTATCCTGCCTTTCGCTTCTTAACGCAAGTTTCGCTTGAATTCTTTCACCTAGGTGATGGTTTGTGGACAAGCTGCAGGGCGGGAGCTCACGGAGATGAGGCGGCGCTGTCTTCTCATCTTGTGAAGACAGCGCCTTTGTGAAGACAAAAGTGTTACAGTGACGCTTCACTTCGTGAAGGCGGGTTACACGCAAGTGCATGGGTGCCTCTCCTATATAATCGCGAGTAGCAATGATATAGATGCTCTAGGCGCATTTCTGCTGTGATGGTCGCCGAGAGAGAGAGAGAGAGAGAGAGAGAGAGAGAACAAGGGTAGGAAAGGCAGGGAGGTCAACCAGAACAGCATCCGGTTTGCTACCCTACACTGGGGGCGGGGAAAAGGGGAATAGAAAGAGGATGAAAGGGAGAGAGTAACCACTGAGTACGTGTAGGAGGGACACCATACACAAGGAAACTATAAACGGTCTCTTAAGCCCGTGCACTTCAAGTACCGCACTAGTGCACGAATTGCTTTTCGAGCCAGTGACGGGTGTGGCCACGGTCCGAGTATCTTTGACTCGGTGAACGGGCTCGAGTCCAGTCTGCGTAAAGTTGCCCACAGAAAGAGGCGTTGGACATCGCAGCGATGTTCCGTATAAAGTTCAAGGGCCATAAAATCGTCCCTGCGCGCCATATGCTGTATGTGCGACGGTGAGCCGAATCGCACACAAGGGAGGAAAGCGTGAAGGCATCGCCGAAAGGGACGGGGGGAGGCGGCTTGTCCTCCGATAGCGACTGCGCAGTTTTCGCAGTGGCCCACGTCCTACTTTGAAAGCGATCTGCAGATGGCTCACACCTTTGTGAGTGGCATGTTCTCGCTCCCTCAGTTTGCGTTGAAGCGATAGGCATCACGAAGATCAAAACTGAGGGGATTGTCAGCCAACGATCGCTTGTCAGTCAAACACAGCTGATGGCGGCGTGAGCACTTTCTTCAGACGCAGGATTCTTCTCTGCTGTTGCGCCGTCGGAGTCGGCTCAGAAGCAAAATCTTCGACAGGCCGTCTGTCCATTATTTTATTCTTGGCAGGATATCGACGCTCCTGGAGCTTATGAACATGCCGGTTAGCTTATACCGTATGGTAGTAGCGAACGCATGAGACGGATTACTTTTCGCAATTGTATGCTTACGCCATCAAATTTTCTTGCGTGTTTTCTGTTGAACGCTGGATGGAAACTATAAACGAGTCGTCGACGCTAACCCCCGTATTCAGAAACGTATCTTGACTTGAAGCCCATGCTTGACTTGATTTTAATGACGCCTGTCGCGAACGCACCGTAAGAAACGCAATGAGCATCTTTGGCGCGTTCGCAGCAGGCGTCATTTATATCAAGTCAAGCATGGGCTTCAAGTGAAGATGCGTTTCTGAATACGGCGGTAAACGTATCGGGGATGACAAGCTTCCGATTCGGGGAACTGGTATATTGCAAGCCTTTCTCAGAGGGCCCGGTCTCATGTTGGCCGTAATTATTCCACGAACCGCATGCCCAAATTTACTGTGATGTAAGGAAGCGCTCACAAGTAAATAATCAGGAGCATTCTGCTGAACACACGTTTTCAATTCATTATGGCGGGCCTTTGAATTTTTAAAAATATTACTCTTTCTTTCTTTGCCTCTCATTTATTGCCATCAATAAATTCTTTATCTTTTGTGCTGCATACGGTATCCCTGAATACATCGTCCGCGACAGACCGCCATAAATTCAGCAGTGTGCTTCTGCTCCATATAAGCGCCCTGAATTGCACAACCATGGCTCATCGCAAGAAGCCTAAAAAGGTCGACCTTTCGCAGAAGCACCCAAGAATCTAAAGCACCTCGAATGTCTTCGGCATGGAAGGCAGCGTATGCATAAATCTCACTTATGAAGTCAATATAATTGAGTGGCAGCTTACGGACACGAAGTGTGTTTTGCAGTAGACCATTACTGTATAGCCTCCTGCCTCTAACATCTATGCTTCAAACGCCTTTTACACCACGCAGGGAAACCATACGGACGTTCGTATAGTGAACTTCAACATCATAACCTTCTTTCCTCTATCTCAATTTTTATTTTTACTCGAAGGAAATAGAAGAGTGCGATTTCAAATAACCGTAGCAGTGCGCGTGCAGAACGTCACAATAGGCGAACAGAACGCAGTGAGAGAGCGAGAACACACAATCCGGACGTATCGTTTTGGGCCTAGCGATAGCAATGTCAAAAGGCTCGTTTATAGTCCCACGTTATCGGCGCGCGGGCGAGCGTCGTTCGCGGTCAGTCACGCTGCGTCGGTTGCGCTGCGCCAGCCGAGATGCCATACCCTCTATACTTCAACGCGCGCGCCGTAGGCTGCTATCTTCGGAGCATGCGCAGAAGGTTCGCCAAGTCGCGCGCCGTCCGCAAAAGCCGCCTGCGGAGTTGTGTTGGCGCCTTTTTCTTTGCGCGCAATGCATTGTGGTGCGAGAGTTCCGCCGACTTCGACGCGCGAATGGCTCAGGAGCCATATCGGCGCCGGGCCCGTCGGGGCGCGTTGGAAGCCGCCGGTTACGTTGGCTGAGCTGGTGCGCCCGACTATACAGGAGTCGTTTTCGCCGACGTGACGTAGCGTGTGCGCGCGCGGGCGCTACGTCGGACTATAAACGGCCCTTAACCATAATTGCTGCGAAAGAACAGTGCGATCTGCGCAGGCCCGCTGATGTAGACCGCTTTCAAAATTCATAGGTGGTGTACAATGTACCAATCGCTTTATGAAAGCAATGGATTTTCAGTGTAAGGGAAGTGTAGCATTGAAAGGAAAAGAAAGTAAGCCTATAGCTTATAGGTTAAGCATTACGGTGTGATTTGCTCACGATCATCCCATAAGTGAGCTGCCTGTAAGGAGAGAGCATAAACATTTATTTCCAAATCAACAAGATTCGAGTACGGCGTCATTTTAGTTGGCCTGGGCACCCACCGCGGACGCGTTTCCGAGACCTTGTCTTGAAGCGACTTCCTCGGCTCGCTGGACGGCACAGAGTTGTGCTGTCAAGTTCGAGCTGAGCAGTGTGGTCTTCCAGCGCGAGCGGAGGCTGGCGGTGGAAGAGACGGAGGGGTCGGCGCTACCCGACTTGTTTGTTAAGTCACGACACTCCAATAGCATGTGATTAGGTGTGGCAACCTCGCCACCCGATCTGCATCTGTTCGTAGTGTACATGTCTGGATACATGGCTTGCATGAGCCTGGGGTTTCTGTAAGAAACCGGTTGTAGTTGTCTGAGTTGTACTGCCTGTGTCCTGTCTAACCTAGCGCGAGGGAATGGGTATACGTGTCTTTGTAACTGGTAGTGTGTCGTGATGTCGTGGAACCTGGTCCTACGGCCCTCCCACACCCAGACGTTTGCAGTACCCCGCGGGGGCTCATCCTCTGATGATGCTCGGTGAGTTAGGCCTCGAGCAACGCGTTGAGCCGCTTCGTTGGGGGTGCTCAATCCAGTGTGTGCCGGGATCCATAGCAAATGCCATCGATTGTCGAAGTCGGCTGCTCCCTAGTGTATGGGATGTCGCTGAAGTATGCGATACGCCTCTTGCGAGATGCGCCCATTTGCGAAATTGCGAATTGCCGTTTGCGAATTGCAGATCGCGTATGTAACTTTGGTTTGTGTGAGAGCCAGTGCTATGGCCACTCGCTTCCTCTGCCGCTTCGGCATGTGCCGTGTTCGCGGCGACGCTCACGGTGACGCTCGCTAGTAATTGTCGCCACGAAACTCCTCCTGTCTCGATAACGGGTTGTGTCGGTGAAAATCACCTCATTGATGTTGGACTAACTTTCGTCCATGTGTTGTGCCCTGGCTTTGCGTCTCCCCGCGTGGTGTTGGGGGTGCATGTTGCGGGGCAGGGGGTACGTATAGTTGCTCGAGTATGGTTCTTGGAATTTTTACTTTGATGCCGTGCTGAGTGTGGTATGTGATGCCGAGCTTTTCGAGCACGTGTCTGCCCGGGCGGGTCTTGGATATGCTCTCGAGTTGGGACACTTGTTGCGCCTCCACGAGTTCTTCGAGCGCATTGTGTAAGCCTAGTTCTAAGAGCTCGGTGGCGCTAACTCCAGGCGCAAGTCCCAACGCATACTTGTACGCCTTGCGTATGAGGGCGTTGAGTTTGTTTCTTTCCGCAACCGTCCAGTTGTGAAATGCTGCCGTGTACTTTATTTGGGAAATGACGAATGCTTGTATGAGTGGTATGACGCTGCCTTCGCGCATTCCCGCGTGTTTGTTGGTGATGCGTCGAATTAGCTGTATCGTGCTGGTGGCCTTTGCCGTTATCTTGCGAAGTGTTTCGCAATTGCCGCCCTTATGTTCTATCATCATTCCTAGTACCCGGATCTTGTCTACAATCGGGATGGGTAGGCCGTTTGATGCCGTTAATTTGATCCCTTCCTTTTCGGAGGGGGGGTGTTGTAGCCTTTAGAAGGGTGCCCCTTTCTGACCGGCCTATATAGCAACAGTTCGGATTTTTCGGCCGACCAGGCGAGTCCCATCTCACGAGGTAGTTTTCCTCGCATTGGATGGCCTGCTGTAAACGTTGCTCGATCACTCCGTCACTGCCCGTTGTCGTTCAAATCGTAATATCATCCACGTAAAGCGTGTGATGCAGTGCTTTGATTTGAAGCAATCGGTCGGGTAACCCCAGAAGGACGAGGTTGAAGAGCATTGGCGGGATCACCGAGCCCTGCGGTGTGCCCGAGCTCCCGATGTTTATTTGATCTAACTCTAGCTGTACCACTTTCATGCGAGTGGTTCTTCCCGTGAGGAAGTCTTGGACGTAGTTGTACGTTCAAAGTCCGAGATTTAGCTTGTCTATTTGTAGCAATATGACATCGTGGCGAACGTTAACGAAGGCCTTCTTCAGGTCCAGGCCGAGGATGGCTCTCGTTGAGCACCCCGGATTATCTATGTTTTGATGTTTTAGTTGCGGAAGGGCGTCTTGCGTGGCGAGATGTCTTCTGAACGCAATCATGGTGTGTGGAAATAATTCGTTGTCCTCGAGGTAATCCGTGAGTCCATTGAGAAACGCGTGCTCCATCAACTTGCCCACGCAGGACGTGGGGGAGATGGGGCGCAGGTTCTCCAGCTGTAATTTCTTGCCGGGTTTTGGTATCAGTATGATGTTTAATTCTTTCCATTGCTGGAGTAGCTTGCCAAGCGCCCAACATTCGTTCATGTATTTTGTGAGTTTATCGATCAATCCCTAATCGAAATTGCGTAGTGCCCTATTTGATATTCGATCGGGGCCAGGGGCCGACTTCGTGCTGAGTTTGACGAGGGTCGTCGTGGATTTCGGAAACGGAAAATTCCGCGTCTACGGTGGCGTTGCTTTCTCCCGAGTAGTCCGTATATATTTGCGGTGGCGTTTTGGATATGTAAAGGCGTTCCGCATCCCGTAGGAATTGTTCTTCCGTTCCCCCGTCAACGTGTATGATTCTGTATATGCCTTGCATGTGTGTGGTCTTGGTGTCGGCGGGATCAATCAGGTACCGCAGTATCTGCCACGTGCAACGCGTGGTGAGTTGACCATCCATCTCCGCGCATTTCTCTTCCCATTTTTGTTGTTGCTGTTTAAGCGCGTGCTTTTCTATTTCTTTGTTGAGCGGCGTTATCCATTTACGCAGTCTCCTATGGTGTGTCTTGTTTCCACCAGCACTGCAGATGGGTTTTGGCTTCCCACATGTGCAGCAAACGATAGTTTATTGTCTATTGGCCGTCTTTATTAGGCCGTCCAGCTTCATGACGCAACGTTCGTAGTGAGCAAACTCTTGAAGGCTCAAAAGTTTGGATGGCTTCCGAGACGACGGCGTTTCATCGCTACAGCTGAAATGCCGTCAGAAAGCTCAAGCTCAAAGACCTTGATTTCGTCATAGTGCCGCAGTATTAGAAAACTAAGGGGAACATGCTTGGCCTTGTCACGATCGCCAGGCACCAAGCGCAATGCGCCATGCACGATCTTTTACCAGCTGTTTCTTGCACCGCACTTTTTGATAGTGGCACGCGGACTGCAAAACATCTTCCAATATATCAGCTAACCAGGGATGGTATTCTTAGCACTGTCAAAGTCGACCCGATTGTCAAATTTGCCATCTTGTCTGTCCTGATTTTCTCACAGGCCCACTACGGCCATATTTTATAGGCTCAAAGTACCAACATGACACAGCAAAATTCTGCCATAGTTGTTGAATTCCACAATGTTTGCATTTTTAACACGCCAGATAGGCCGCAGTGAGCCTGTGAGACAATCGGAATGCACAAGATGGCACATACGACAATCAGGCGGAATGGGACCAAGTCCAAAGTAGCACCATATGCAGCCAGCGATATACAACGGTGACCGCCGGAAACATTAGGCGACGAAACATCAGGCGGGTTTCCGACACAATTTTTGGTGCATGAATATCACGTGACATTATGCCAGCTATACTGTGCAGCCAGCAATTAAGTGGCCAGATGTATAGTCACAGTGGTCGCTGGTTCGGATCGCAATTCCAAGTGCACAGTCAACCTTAGTTTTCGCATAAAAGTTTTGTGGCTGATACCTTCTATTTTCCCTGTATTTTCTATCATTCGTCTTTTTCAGTTTTCTTAAATATGCAAAGCTCACCCCATCAACATAAGACGTGCATCAGTTCCCATTTTAAAAACCACACCACCGGCCTGGTGAAAGTACAACGTGATGCATAGGAAAGTTACAGCTTGTCTAGCCGAGCTGCTGCTCATCGTCAAGGTTTCCTGAAAATTTTGCCTAGGAGATAGGCAGGAACTAAAAAAGAAGTGAATTAAGTCCTCATCTCTGCCTTTTGCCAAAGAACCAATGCCGCCTGCAGACAATAGCGCGAAAACAGTGCATGCCGCATTGTTTGTTTAGAAACGCAGTTTTGGACCACGGCCATGAACATATTTCGTTATGGTATGAATATTAGAGGAGGGCAACTTGGCTTGCTAATGATGGGCATAGATCAAACTGCCCAAACTTTCTTTTTGTGGCAAGAAGGACATCTCACTTTCACGCAAAGTGACGCAAAGATGCTCCTGCGATACGCAAATGTGTCTGCAGAAAAATTCTACTAAATATAAGCCGAAATACTGTGATCTCGGCATGGCAGCTGTGACTCGTGCGCCTCAGCATACCAAGACGAGGGCACTACAATGCTAGTTTACAATTGTCAACCCTGTAATGCGCATATTTCACTTGCCACGCTTGGTGACAGGGCGAAAAAGAAAGCACTGTCACAGATGTGGTTGCCATGGTATGGTATGGTATGGTATGGTATGGTATGGTATGGTATGGTACGGTAAATCTTCACTGAGGTCCTGCAGATGGTGAGCCATCACGTTCCCATGTTTTTTTAATTCAAAGTCTTTCTCGGCCTTGGGGGATGTACAGAAAGCGGAATGTTTTTCCATTACTGCTCGGAGCCTGTTCAAAGGATTGTGAAACATAGTTCCAGTGCACATTTGAGCAAGGGCGAGGCGAGAAAGACAACACCGTATGCGTCATCACGGTCAACACCGTATGCGCCGTATGCGCCGTATGCGTCATGCACTTTCTCAGATATCGGTGAATACGGCTATACGCGTAGTGCACCGCCTTTATAGATGCGCCACTGATGGTCACCTAGCACGGGTGCTTTCGAAAGTACGTTCGGTATGCAGTAGCACATGACAGCACTTTGCGGCAAGGAAAATTGAAGTTCGTGGCTGCGACTTCCCCACTGTTCGGGTACTCGTATTAAACGGTAGTTGTAGTAAAAGCGCAGGCCTCCATCAGAGTGGACACGTACACGATGTTACCAAAATTTGGGACCAACTAGTCCGGATGCGTGTCAGGTGCGTTCCTGCAGACAAGCACAACGAAGTCCAGTTATACGAAATGAATCTTGTGTTAAGTAGGGATTTGGTTTGCAGTCTAACGCGATGTCTCAATTGTTTTTTTTTTAATTCCACACTTGACGTATTACTGTCTATGTACCTAAATAACGGGCACGCGTCATTGGTGAGCTTATACCTCAAGCAATTTCTGCACACGTCGAGATGCCTGCACACATTGCACTGATCCTGCTGTCGATGAACACACGTTGCCGTCAAATTAACCTCAAAAGATGTAGTTACAAATTTGTTAATGCAAACGCGTGCGCTAGTCAACAACGTCACCAAACGCACGGGTGAACAAAAGCGAGAGTTAGTGCTCTCCTCTGATGCTATTCCGCTGCTTACGTCGAGGAACTGTGTAATATACTTTTTTGAAGCGTTACGGAATAGAAAAGCCGCACGACATATTTAAAGGCGGAGCAGAGCCGGCCAAGGCAGATGGACGCTGGCGGCAAGACCAGCTAAGACACAGAACTCCTGCGCCGCGAAACATGTTAAAAAGAATTCGTTTGAGTACAAAATGCGCACGAAAAAAGGCACTCAACTGCGAAACAAACAAAACACTCGGCGGGGTAAGTCTTGTCAAACGGTGTCAACATGCAAAGACTTCACTAACATGACGCCCTCTTCTCAGCAATATCGAAAAGCCATACCGTATGACGAAGCTAACAGCAATAATCGCCCTGAGCTACCTTCTTCCAAACACATTTCCCAAGAAACCGTACCATCATAGATGTCCATGAGTGAAAAAAAAAAGAAAGTGCAGCTGTTGAAGCACTCTTTGCCTGTAATCGTCGCTATAAAAGACAGCGTGATTACAGGTCCTTAAAAACGAGGCGAGGCAAAAACCTCGTGCCCAAAAAAAAAATCAACAACATTTTTGCATGAAGCAACTAGCAGCAGTTGCACATACGGGAATCTATTCATAAAGTATACTAAAGAATGTGAACGGCGTGACAGCTCGTTACAGCTGGTGACAGCGAAACCATGAATGAAACCGAGAAACACGAGCAATGACACAGAAAAAAAAAAAAAACTACGGCGGGTGGCTGCCTCTTCACCCGAGCGCACTTAGCAAGGCCGCCACCGCTAGCGCGTTCATTGGCACGAACTGCGCGCATAAGTGATCTCTTGCCGAACGTAATACGCCGCAAGCTGAGCGGACATACATTGAATTTCGATGTATAGAAGGCGTTGCCTATTCACTCCATGGTCGCTCAGAGAACCGTGTAGGCCCGGAAAGTGTAGGCGCAGTACGGGAACGTTGGCATATAGCTATATGTGCAGAGCGAATAAGGCATAAAATTCAGACGTGCAGGAATAAACACATGACACCCACGACGACGTGCTTGCGGTCTCCCTTTTAGTCCTTGTCATTTAATAACTACGCTCTCCGCTGCTTTAGCCCGGGTTGGAAAACAGCCTGCAATGCCGCGTGCAGACTGTTGCTACGGGATGTGTTTGCTTTCTGACGGGGACGCTCATGAAGAACTGGGAGAGACGATGGGAAGACATAACTTCGCCTGTTCATGCGCTCTTGTGAAAGCGTAACGTTTTCTTTCTTTCACGCTTTGCCCATATACGGGGGCGGTTACACAGCGCAGAGCGCAAAGCATCGTGCTGTGATACTGCGGATGTTCCCTTGCAGCACAATCCTGTGTGCTGTAAACATGAGACAAATTTATTAGCTGCTTCGGAAGGCAGTACAGAAAGAGCCAAAAGTCCAGAACCCCATTCTCATTCAGCTATAATACTGAAACGTTCCGCGTACAATTCAACAATTCCGCAAGTATATTCCTAATTTTTGTACTTTTACTCAAATGTTGCGGAATTCGCACGAAACTGTTATAGTATCTTATTGAATGGGGGAAGGGAGAAGTACGGCAAATACACGAAATGCTGACTGCCTATCCAACGGTTCGGCATGTTAAGTATGGAGACATGTTTCATAGCTCTTTCATGTTTTCTTTTAAAAAAATTTAATTATGGTGTTTTACGTGCCAAAATTACTTTCTGATTATGAGGCACGCCCTATTGGAGGACTGGAAATTTTGACCACCTGGGGTTCTTTAACGTGCACCTAAATCCAAGTACACGGGTCTTTCGCATTTCGGCCCGATTGAAATGCGGCCGCCGTGGCCGGAATTTGATCCCGCAACCTTGTGCTGGGCAGAACAACACCATAGCCACTGAGCAACCACGCGGGTATGTTTTCTTTCATGATCTTTCAAATATTTTCCAAACGATACCCAACCTTAAAGAAAAAAGAACAGAACACTTACATGTCTTCTCTGAAGATTCAGCGTTGTTTGATATTTGCTATTTGGTCCTTGTGTGTCTACAAGGGTGTTTCTATTTCATATAAAGTATACATGTAACACTTACCCAGTCTTACATGTATACGTGCGTGCGCTCCAATTTCGTTGTTGATTTGCCTTGCCTTATGCGTTGTCTGTGTTTGGTTCAACCGCGTATTGAAAGAAAGATAGAGCTGAAACTGTGTGTTGGGATATCGTGCATGTTAGCAAAAATTGAAGGAGGGTGTCCTAATCCGTCATCACGCACATGACCGGCTGTGACCGGTGTGTGCTTCATTTATCACACAAAGAACCGAAAATAATGGTAATAAGAATAAAACTTCTTCAAACAAAAAACTTGTATTCTAGGGAAATGGTGACAACACCAAATGGGCCAATTTGCTAAAGTATGGTTCAATTCGCAACGAGAATGTACCGGTTGGAATGGATTGGAACAAACTTTATTTGTGCCTGCAGTTGGGCGTTCGCCTCTCCGCGACGAGGGCCTACGTCATCTACGAGGTTGCCGCTGCTCGGCGCGGGTCTCCGCTGGCCATTGCCTGCTTGCTGAGTTCCTGCCTTTCGAGCGCCCCGAGGACCTGCTCGAAGGCCCAGAGCTGTTGGTCTCGGTCGTAGCTCTTCGCGGCTGCCTCGAGGCGCGGCGGGATTGTTCTCGATCTTGCTTCCTCTGCATTTTTGATGGAGTACCCCAAGATACATATATATATACATATACATACATATATATATATATATATATATATATATATATATATATATATATATATATATATATATATATATATATATATATATATATATATATATATATATAAACGAGAAGAAAGGGGGTTAACCGAGGGACCCGATAATTATTAGTGATATAATGAGAAG
This sequence comes from Dermacentor albipictus, assembly GCF_038994185.2. Classification (NCBI taxonomy): domain Eukaryota; kingdom Metazoa; phylum Arthropoda; class Arachnida; order Ixodida; family Ixodidae; genus Dermacentor; species Dermacentor albipictus. Next base: position 389,095,140 of record NC_091821.1, read on the forward strand.
CCAACAAACACTGACACCAAGTACAACATAGGGGAAATTCCATGTGCTTAATAAATGAAATCAAGTAATGATAAATTATTGGAAATTAAAGTGGATCAAAAAACAACTTGCCGCAGGTGGGAACGGCACCCACAACCTTCGCATGCTACCGCGGCGGCGTTTCCCCATCCACTTTCTTGGGTATTTATGTGTACTAGTAGAACCCTGGGAGTGTTAGCCAGCGCCCCCCCTCACAGACCTTGGCGGCGGACGTGGAACGTCTTTTTTGCCGCAGGCGTCACGAGAACGTGATCTTTTTCGGGTGAAGGCAACTGGTCAATAAACCCACATATGCTACCTGAAGGCATCAATGTTGCCGGATTCGAGACCCTCGTTATGTAATAAACGAGAAGAAAGGGGGTTAACCGAGGGACCGAGACCTTGGCGGCGGACGTGGAACGTCCGCCGCCAAGGTCTGTGAGTGGGGGCGCTGGCTAACACTCCCAGGGTTCTACTAGTACACATAAATACCCAAGAAAGTGGATGGGGAAACGCCGCCGCGGTAGCTCAATTGGTAGAGCATCGCACGCGACATGCGAAGGTTGTGGGTTCGGTTCCCACCTGCGGCAAGTTGTTTTTTCATCCACTTTAATTTCCATTAATTTATCATTACTTGATTTCATTTATTAAGCACATGCAATTTCCCCTATGTTGTACTTGGTGTCAGTGTTTGTTGGCTTCTCATTATATGACTACATATATATATATATATATATATATATATATATATATATATATATATATATATATATATATATATATATATATATATATAGAGAGAGAGAGAGAGAGAGAGAGAGAGAGAGAGAATGATTAGGAGAGGCAGGGAGGTCAACCAGATACGAGTCGCCGGTTTGCTACCCTGAAATGGGGATGGGGGATAGGGGTTAGAAAAATGAAGGATGACAGTCCCGCAAAATGTGTGTGTGATCTGCCGTCTCTCACCAGCTGACACTGCACTTATTAGTCGGGTATGTTTAGGGGTACATGCGATCCATCCGTCCAGGGCTCAGTAGAGATACGGTCTGGAGCTGTCTCAGTAAATAGTACCACCTCCGCTCGATTCAGTTTAGGGTGCGGGGGTGGGAGAGTCCTGCGAGCCAGGCGGTAGGCCTTCGTGACTTCGTTGTAGTCCGTCATGCGGTCCTTGGCCCCGAACCACGTCGGGCGGTCTGTCGCCGGGGCGCGGTTGGTTAGCACTTGCGCCACTGCGTGTGCCGTCTCATTGTGATACTCATTGCGTTCCGAGGGAATTTCAGTCTTAACAGGTCAGATGCACTGGTCAGAGAACAAGCAGTTGTTTTGTGAAGAGGCAGATTTTGCAAAATTTTATGATTGAAGAAGTGACGCGAATAATGTTCATATATTAAGAAAAGAAGCATTGCAGGGAACGTCAAAGTAAAAGCCGTAATATTCTAACGCGATAGGACGCCGATCCACACTGCTCGTGCTGTGCAAGAACTGCTAAAAGAGCGCGCAGTCACTCTCTTGGAGCGGCCGCCTCAATCCCCGGGCGCCAACATCATTTAAAATGTCTGGGGCTCGTTGAAAGTATCGCTGGCGCAACATACCCTCTATCAGTCGCCCGAGGATAGGCTTCGATCCGCCATCGTCAGCGACTGAGACGTGCTGCGAATGAACACATCCCTGATCAAGTCATTCTACACTTCACTGCCTTCCAGGATGAGCGCTGTCATCGCTGCCGCTGGGGACATGACGAGATACTAACTGAAGTTCCGAGCGTGACGTGTCCAATTCCCCACCGGCGGGCAGGGTCTGTCTGGTGTAGCGAATGATTGTCGAGAAAAATCACTTCCAGCTCATTGTCTGAACCTAAAACTTTCATTTAATCGTATCCGTTCGTTTCATCGTGTTCGACTCCCATTGTTGAGTGCTTTGTTTTCCTTTCGAGCCAAACAAAGACTGGGCACGTTGCGCGCACATCTTGGTGCGTTTTGTCGCTGCTCATTACGGTAGCACACACAGTGAAGAAATATACGTGCACACGCGCAGTACTCCGGCCTTTCGAAAGAACAAATGAACCATGCTGTCAAAAGAAGTTTGTGGAACTCCATTATCGCCAATGAAAGATCAGAGTTTGGCGACGCACAACGTTTAGTAAAGAATATCAGCTCAGTTCCCGCAGTACCGATAGAATCGGTGCACTGCCCCTGACAGTACCACGCTTCCCGAAAATGCGGCCAGCGCCCGCCGCCGTGGCAGACGACGCAGATCACGACACCGCCCTTCAAGCCTGTGCGGCTGCTCGAGCTGCTGCCGCCGCACGACTCCATTGCTTGCCGCATCGCGATGCAATACGTTCCGAGTTTTTCCCTTAGTGTGAAACAAACTGCACACGCTATATTTGCCTTTAACAAGATCGGTACGCTTGAGGATTATTTTTATGGCTGCAATGCGGCGAAAGGGCAGCGTCTGCTTAACCATGTAAGTGACGCTGAGCAGGTAATTGGAAACGACATCGTATGTGCCGCCGGAAAAATCGTCAGCACATACGATGCGGCACATACATACGGCACCTACGAGCTAAAGTCATTTTTGCAGTTTCTCACATTATGTTTGCTACAAATCCGTGTTGTATCTGATGGCGACAACGGACTTCTATCGACACTGTGCGGAAATAAACAAGATATATCGCTGCATAGCGCAAGTACGACATGCGCACAAAACGTTAAATAGTACGTTTCCTACAATATGGAATAGAGGCAGCAATGTAGACAGCTTGGACATTTTTTAACAGTACTCAAGAGACGGAAGTTGAAGGTATTATTAATCATTCCTGCTTCAGCAATGCCGGCGCGACCAAGACGCGGGTGTGTATCGTCCAGTAACGCTATCGATCGGTGCAGTGGTGAAGCGGGAATGAACTCCGGTCATGTTCAATGCATCATGCACATATTCAATTTCTCGGCACGCGTGAACTTCGGCCACTGCTAGCGCATACAACAGACGTGGTTTCCATTCTTGGGCAGCGCACACACAAACGAAACACGAGAAAGAAGACAGGACAAGCGCTCGTTGAACTTAAAGTTTTTATATGAATAAAAGGATTATGTACCGAGTAATTATTAAATTCACGTAGGTTACATATAGAAACCGTCATACACTCAGGAGTGATCAATGAACGAGCTCGCTTCGTTTGCCAGTTGTTTACTTCGCTCGGCGCACCGCAGTACTCCATGTCTGTCGTCTGCTTCTTTCGTACCATTTCCTTGTGAATCGGCAGAATTTCACTGGTGGCATCAACCATTTTATGTTTACATTGCTGTCGTCGCAGTTAACAACACAGTAATAATTTCCGGTCATCCGAAGAGGCGCCGTCGCAAACAAGAGACGTTTCGCGCGCAGCGCGCACTGAACGCGGGCGCGACCGCGAAGGGAAGCGGCGACGGAAACCTACACCCGTTGGAGATGAAATCGCTCCGCCAGGGGAGAAACGAGCGCTGGCGTCTAGGATGAAACTTGGCGTGCGGTCGTCTATAGGTGGCTGAGCGCGGCCGCATGGTGCTTATACAGGTATAAAAGCGATGTGTGGTGAGCGCAGAGTCGAGGCGTGCCGAGGAGGGATGGCTTCATCCGCGCTGTGTTCCCGTCGCTCAATTCGTGCTGACGCGAGAGGCGGCACGCGCAACCATGCGCTCGCCGCTGCTGCCGCTCTTCGTCACACCAGAGTGTCCGCGGTCATTGAGTGAGGTCTGTTAATGTTTGCCTGTGCACGCGTGACGGCACGATCGGTAATTTAGTTAGTAAAGAAATGTTTACAAGTTTATATTGCCAAGAAAACAACTATCCTAATATTTGTTATCGCAATGGATTCTTCGCCTTTCTGCCGAAGCGGCGACATTGTTTTTTGTATCTAATAATCAAGAGATCCCGTTGTACTCTCTGACTTTGGGTCCCTGTTCCTTATATTATCTGTATGTAACGAATAATTGTATCTTGAAGCAAATATAAAAATTTTGATTTGAAGGTAAAGCGTAGTCACGCTGCAGCAGTGCTGTCAACCTGCGAAGCCCGTTTTTCTCTTAATTTGGTAAAGAAGTTCCCTAGCATTCCCTAGATCTTTGTAAGATACACTCGTTCAGTTTCTCAATATACTCGTTCTGAGATATACCTTTTTGTTACGCTGTAGGAAGGAAAACTTGGAGTTTCAATTTATTTCCAAGCTTGTTTTATAAATTTAGGTAATGATGTCGCTACACACGGGAAGAAATGACACTGCAGTGCAAGCCACGCTAACAATAGCTTTTCCTTGCTAACAAAACATCCACCCGCTGTGTGTGCGACCTTACTGTGTGTTCTACTTTATCCTTTTAGATTTGTCCTGTTGCTCTTCCTTTATTCTTTCCTCCCCTCCTTCCTGCCTTTCACTTCTGTGTTTCTGCGACCTCCTTTCTGGAGAGTAGGCAAGCATTGCGCCACTTCCGGTGGCAGTTGCCAGCCTGCTCTTGGCTTTCCCTTTCCAGTCAAATGTATACATGTTTTGACAACAAATACTACTACGACTACTACTACTACTACTACTACTACTACTACTACTACTACTACTACTACAACTACTAGTAATAATAATAATCCGATCGCTTGAAACTACATTCACAGAAGACGCCAGCAAGTTTATGATCACTCCACGTGAATAACAAATTCGAACAACAACTGAATGCCCAGAATAATACGGAATCTTATTTAAAATGTAAGGTAGCCGGCACCGGGCTACACCCGATTACAGAACGTTGCAACGCCAAAACAGTGCGTTCCTTCATTACACCAATACAAAGTACGTGCAATAAATTTTTCTTACAGGCTTTGTGATGTAGTGACGTAGCAGAACCCCATTTGCGCGCTTACAAGTCATTTGCAGTGAATCACGCAGATAAGCATCCATTTCTTTTATCTTACCCCTATGTCAAAACTCACCCTAACAGGTGATTACTGGGAGTTTTCAATGTGAGTCTGTTGCTACGCCTATAGACGGTAAACTTGATTGCATATGCGGCTACGCAGGGCCCCGGCCGCCTAGTAGTGCTCAGTTCTCTCGTATACATGCGTCCGCTGAATGCCGAGATTTGCAGGTCCTCTTCGCTTGTCATTGCAGCATACATTTGTTTTGCCAGTTACCGATAAACTATTCATTTAAAGGGGACATCCACAGCTTGCCGATTACTCGACAAGAAGCGTTCACTGCACCGCAGCGCGACCAGTGAGTCATGCTTCGCATGCTATACTGCGAAGGTAAATTGGGCTGACTGGAATCAAAACACGCCTCCACGTCAGCAGTTCCACGTAGAAACCGCTGTGGAGTCGCAGCCAGTGGTTTTTCAAGTCTCCGAGATTTTCTTCCCATGCCCTTGCGCAAGTTTTCCCTAAGTTTGGAAACTTTTTCCTAAACAAGGCCTGCAATTCCTAAATCTAGGGAAACTTCCCTAGGGTTGGCAGCACTGCGCTACAAACAGCAAGAGTGCACGCGGTGAAAGCATTCCTCTTGAATTTTTGAGCCGGTATCTGTGGCTATAGGAAAACGCCATCACGCTGCGGACGTTTACGGCTTCGAAGGGAGAAAATTTCACAAACGCGTACCACTCCCGGGCTGCCAATAAACGTCTTCTCTCGATTTTATAACTGCTTTAGCCCGCAGCTGTTTCACAGTTTCCACGGCGTAACTCAAACGACATATTTCCTTTCCGTCTATACAGGCTTGAACACGCCTATGCGTCACCAGCACCCTCTTTTGAGCTCTGACGAAAATCTGGGTGCAGCGTCGACAGCGTTTCCGCTAATTTATTTGTCTCATTACTGCCAGTATGGATTAAGATCATATTTTAAGTGGAGAGCAGCCTGCCCCGAACGTACTCACCTGTAAGTCGCCTCATCTCTAAACGTTTACACTACCGCTTGCGTGCGGCAAATAGGAAGTCGTCCACTTCGAACGACGGTGTGAAGGATTCCACATATCGAAAGGTACGGTTTGCATACAAGAAAAAAAAATCGTGTGCTGTTTTAATTATTATTAAAAAAAATGAAGTACATGCGGAACGCGAAAGCGGACCTCTCAGGTTTATTTTCCTGATTTCTTACGCTGCGCCTCCACGGTTGTTACACAAGGAGACAGAAGATATAAGAAGGGACACTCATGATGGCGTACATAGGCACTGCACGTTAATCTAGCATAATAATAGCAACACAGAGGCATATTCATCCGCTGTCGACGGCATTACACGCTGCCTTTTATTTACGTTAGCAACTGTACTTCGAAGGACGTAGACACGGAAGTGGGAGTTATTGCTTCAATAATTACGCTTAGCTCTTCTGCAACTGAAGGTAAATGCACAAGAAAAGGTGCTCACGTGAGTGACGATATGACAGCATTTTGCTTCCCGACACATTTCCTTCAAGTATAGAAATGAGCGGTCGAAGGGGCACGCATCTCACGCTGTATACGCGCTATGATGTCGCCTCTGTTTAAGAGATCGTATGGCTGACGCTCATGCGAAGTGGGTTACGAATTGATTAGCCGCTTTATATATTAAATACCCGAATGAGTTACTCCATGTAGGCGGCGTGTTATGGCTTAAACGATAGGGTTAAAGTACGATGAAGGTTTCTTCAAGATGTCATTTTGATGCGTGATAACATGAAAAGAAGGCACTCTGAGTAGCAGTTGGCGACAAGTGCATGGAAAACGAGGCCACAGCACGTAGATAACATGACTTTACAAGAACTGAACTGTGTTGAATTTTTCTTTTTGCAGTAGCGTAATGGATATAGTCATATAGTAGACATATATTGCTACCTCTACATTGCTGGTTGAAGTTTCATGGGATGCACTGTCACCGATGTTATAGTTTGTTTTCTTTTTGCAAACGCCTTTCGGCTATCCCGCGTGGTAGTGGATTTGTTTGGAACATGAGAAAGCTGAATGTTCCGTGGTGGCACTGCGTCCTCGTCTGGATGCTGAATGCCTCTTCATTCATTACACAGCGTTTAGAGGCCGTGATTTGCGTTCTCGATGAAGTGAAGTTCTAACATCCGGCAACAAACCTCGTCAACTGAAGGTGTTCTCTGTACGCGTGTCGTGCCCACGTTGCCAATTAAAGCACGCAATCCTGTTGTACGCATGTCTGCTAGAGCGAAACAACCATCAAGTGAAACACGCGGAGGAGGAACAAACTCCTGTAACCCGAGCAAGTCTGGCTGGCTTCCCCACGACATTGGGAGCACCGCCTATAGGATTTCGCGCTTATCACGCCGTCTTCGTTAACCATGTCACACACACACACATATATCCAAAAGAAAAAAAGGAAAGATGAAGGGGAAAAATGGCTGTGGCTTAGCTAAGGTTAAGCCCAGGATGCGAAGCATACTAGCCTTTATTTTAACGCGACAGCGTTAAGGAGCTCGTGTCGCAGAAAAGCCGGTGTCGTCGGCGTCGGCTCAGGCGTGCGGCGCTTGCTCAGGCGCACATTTCGTTGTCGCGCCGAACGCTGCGTTGCTCGACGCGCACCGCGTCCGATGCGGGGCGCGACGCCGCGAGCGACGGCGGGAGTTGGAGCGCCGGTTCTCCTCTGTCGTGACGTCACGGTGTCACGTGATTTCATGGTCACCGCCGCGCCTGAGGAGCTGGGTTGAGCCCTCGTAATATGCTTCGCATAACGTCGGCTCAGGCGTGCGGCGCTTGCTCAGGCGCACATTTCGTTGTCGCGTCGAACGCTGCGTTGCTCGACGCGCACCGCGTCCGATGCGGGGCGCGACGCCGCGAGCGACGGCGGGAGTTGGAGCGCCGGTTCTCCTCTGTCGTGACGTCACGGTGTCACGTGATTTCATGGTCACCGCCGCGCCTGAGGAGCTGGGTTGAGCCCTCGTAATATGCTTCTCATAAAAGGAGTAGGCGGAGCGATGCAGCAGACGCTGCTACTTTTATACTAGGGGAGCGGTGTCAAGTCTGTGAACGCACGTTTCCTCTTCAAATGGTTACGACGAGCTTTGACAGCTCAATGTATTATTAAACGCGGGGGCTTGCTCAATAGTCGGGCAGTATATCAGAAAGGCTTTCATGCGAAAGTCTGTGCGTATAAAGGACGGGAACGATTCCGAGTTCAAGTTGGAACAGATTGCTTGAGCACCGAGCGTTAATAAAGACAGGGAGGAACTCGCTTATTTACAGCACTGAAAGTAACCGCAAGCCTTTTTTTTTTTTGGAAGAGTCGCTGTCATGGCACGTGCATAGAGTAAAAGTGAGTGTCTGTCTCACCCCATATCTCCTGCTTGCATGCACTGTTACCCAAGTTGAAGCTCGAATTGTTTACTGCGGCCATTGTGAACTACTCCTTACTCAGTTAGTGCATGGCATTACTTATTGCACAACTCGAAGGAGAAACATAAGGGCCAAAAGCGTGTGCAAAATTTACTACTCTGAAGGGGCGGCTGGCCGGAGCTGCACCGCAAAAGTGCTTACCAACACGAATGTTATCAAAATTTTTCTTTTTAAAATGAGTAAATAAATGAAGCGCGAGAAGATGCCTCTGAGAATAGTTGCTGACGAACAGCTGCCTGTGGCGCCTTCGGCTCCGATTTTGCCCCGTTTATGTCCATACCTGGATGGAAAGTCACCTCGTGCGACGGCTTCATTTTTTTTGCAGCGAAGCTGTTAGCATCTAGTTGGTCGGGATTTTTTTTTTGTCGGCTTTTGCCTGCCCCCTCCCCTTCAAAAAACAACAACAACAGCAACGACAACAACAATGGTACTGCCACCTAGCGGCCGGGGCCATTCAGAGAAACCTCAAACGGCAGCTGGGAAAGGGTTTTGTCTTTGAGTTTCCCCGTAACAGATTATGTTTTCTCGTACACTCGAATTGTAATCCGAAGCTATCATGTCAGCAGGCTGTGTGTAAGTTGTAGTTCACGAGTGTTCTGACGCAATTTACTTTCAAAAATACAATTAGTTCAATGAGGCACTTGCGGTTGGCGGAGTGCTTATAAGTATGAGGATGTATGCTGCACTTCCGAGCACGGTCGCGCGCGTGACGTACGTGTGCACACAATGTACCGGTTGCTAATGCGTGGGTGCTCTGCCCGGTGCATCTAACGCACATCATGCGCTGCGACCGTAATCGACATCATGGCGAACCAGGACCAAACACAGCACCGCCAGGCGAGTCCCGTGCCCACGAGGTAGTTTTCCACGCATTGGATGGCCAGCTGTAGACGTTGCTCGATCACTCCGTCGCTGCCCGTTGTCGCCCAGATCGTAATACCATTCGCGTATAGCCTGTGATGCAGTCCTTCGATTTGAAGCAATCGGTCGGGTAACCCCAGAAGGACGAGGTTGAAGAGCATTGGCGGGATCACGAAGCACTGCTTGGTGCCCGAGCTCCCGATGTTTATCTGATCTGACTCTAGTTGTCCCACTCGCATGCGAGTGGTTCTTGCCGTGAGGAAGTCTCGGACGTAGTTGTAATCTCGCAGTCCGAGATTTAACTTGTCTATTTGTCGCAATATGGCATCGTGGCGAACGTTATCTAAGTCCCTCTTCAAGTCCAGCCCGAGGATGGCTCTCGTCGAGCTCCCCGGATTGTCGATTTGATGTTTTAGTTGCAGAAGGGTGTCTTGCGTGGCGAGATGTCTTCTGAACCAAATCATGGTGTGTGGAAATAATTCGTTGTCCTCGAGGTAATCCGTGAGTCTATTGAGAGACGCGTGCTTCATCAACTTGCTCACGCAGGGTGTGAGGGAGATGGGACGCAGGTTCTTCAGCGGTAATTTCTTGCCGGGTTTCGGTATCAGTATGATCTTTGCTTGTTTCCATTGCTGGAGTAGGCTGCCGTGCGCTCAACACTCGTTAATGTATTTTGTGAGTTTCTTGATCGATCCGTATTCGAGATTGCGTAGTGCCCTATTTGATATTCGATCGGGGCCAGGGGCCGATTTCCTGTTCAGTTTGACGAGAACCGGCTGGATTTCGGAAACGGAAAATTCCGCGTCTAGGGTGGCGTTGCTTTCTACCGAGTAGTCCGGATATATCTGCGGTGGTGTTTCGGATATCTAAAGGCGTTCCGCATCCCGTAGGAATTGTTGTTCCGTTCCCCCGTAAGCATGTATGATTTTATATATGCCTTGCGTGTGTGTGGTCTTGATGTTGGCGGGTCAATCAGGTGGTGCAGTATCCGCTACGTACAACGCGTGTTGAGGTAACCATCCATCTCCGCGCATTTCTCTTTCGATTGCTGTTGTTGCAAGTTAAGCGGATTCTTTTCTATTTCTTTGTTGAGCTGCGCTATCCGTTTACGCAGTCTCCTCTGTTGTTTCCATCGGTGCTGCAGGTGGGTTTTGGCTTTCGACGTGTGCAGCAACTGGGAGTCTATTGTCTCGAGCCCAGCTGTCGATGGGATCGTTTGCTTCACGCGCTCGATATCCCACCGCAGTTGGTCGGTTCCTTGTTCTATGTCTTTGATGTCTTTCACATATTGCTTGTCACGATATTTGTGTAACTGATTCCAGTTTTTGATCTTCAGTCGAAGACCAGCATTGTGTTCCTGCGGGCCGTCTTCTGCTTCTATGGTAATAATACAGTTATCGCTTCCCAAGTCTTGCATGGTGTTTGTCCAAGTAAGTACACTGTAAAAAAAATGTGCCTTACTTTACAGAAAATTTGCTGGTAATTTGTGACCGAACACTCTTCCGTAAATTAAGAACGGTCATTTCCGTAGTACGGACAACTGTAAAAAGAGAGACCGTAATACAAGATACGAGTGTTTCTGTATCTAGAAAACGGAAGACCCTGTATTCTGAATCTGTACTATAACCGTTAAAAAACAGGTGCTTGCCGTATTCAGAAAACGAAAGACTCCGTATACTAAATCTGTACTATATCCGTTAAAGTACAGGTGCTTCCCGTATTTCATCTTGCAGAGCATATCCATTCGAAGAATGTGCCATCGGGCACAAAATTGCCCAAGACGTGCGAGAGTCGACCGAATTTCATTGGTGTGCTATTTGCTGGGATCAGCCGTGCCACCATCTGCGTTCGGAATGTGCATACGTGACCCACTGTTTTCAGTGGTCTTGAGCAGAAATGCAATTTGGTCAACGCTCGCACTTCCAGGGTACTTTTGTCCACGATAGTACATCTCCTTTAATGCAAATGTCATGAAGGCAGCTCATAGTCAAAGCAGCAGGTCACCATTGAGAAAATTGTCTTGCCAACACACTGACATGGCTACAGAGATAAAACACTTTGCACTTGGTGATATGAATGCACTGCATAGCATATATACAAAAAGGTGCAACATTTCAGTCCTCAAGTTCTTAGATCACAGAAGCAACTTTATTTTCTTCAATCACTCGTCTTGCACTTCTTCCTGGTGAAAGTTGTTCTTGACTCCAAACACTTGCAAGGATAAACTTGCTGCTGTTAGGAGAAACAAATAGTATTCGTGAATATCCATCCTAAAGAAAGCGGCAAAAAAGTTTAATCACAGAACACGACAAAGATGTAACTTCTGTGTTAGAAAAACGTGTAAGTAGATCAACATTGTTGGCACAAGGGATGTTGCTGTAGCCAACATTTCGACATAGGTGCTTGTCATTAGGGTAGCAAATGTTTTCCTTGGCTGTGTTGTGGGATTGTGCATATCTCATTGGCCCCTAGCCACATTGGGGGAGAAGTAACTGGTGCATATATTAGGTCAAGAGAAGCCAAAGTGTTAAAATAAAGGAAGGAAGGGTGTGCTTAGCAGTGGTGACTGTGATGGAGCGGGTATGAGCAATGCTGTCAGTACTTGCCAAGAGTAGGGGTGACCAAAACAGAAAACGATGTACACATGTATGCAGTCATTAATCCAGTAGAACCAATCTTCCCAGAAGACAAAATAGGTATCAAGATAAACAGTTTGCACTTTTGGAAAAGAAAAACGAAGAATTAAGGAAAATAAATTTTGTATCAAGATGCATCTGGTTAAGATCACTGCAAATGGCAAATGAAGGCACATTATGAATATATATTTTGTTGAAAGCCGATGAAGAAAATATATATTAACCAAATATTAAAAAATAGGGACATTAAAATTAAACTGGATATGACCATAAAACAGTAAAGAACAGCCTGTGGAAAAAAATGGGATGGATAATATAACCAGGTGCAAGATTGCAAAACGTCGAGTGCTGTTTATATTCAGGCTGCTGTTGACGACTTCAAGTTTCTGTCTTCCTGTGGAACCTTTGTCCTACTTGAACAAGGAAATGGGTAATTTTTTAAACAAGCCAGTTCAAATGCAGTTCAAAGCTTCAGCGGTGTTATAATGAAAGAAAATATTATGGTCAGTTCTCCGGCTCATCTTGAAACTTATTGTGCGCAACAAACAGGGACGAAGAATAGAAGAAACACAATGTTAAGCGCTCGTCCTTGTGTTTCTTCTATTCTTCGTCCCTGTTTGTTACGCACTATAAGTTTCAAGATGAATTTGTTCCAACTAGGCTGACTAGCAGTCTTGCTTCAGTTCTCCTGGGTGTGCTTTCATTCACCAGTTATTTCCACCGGTGTAAGTTCGAAATTTAATGGTCTAAATAGACCTTAGCTCCTGGCAAACCATTAGCTGGTCTTTTTTTCAACACAGATGCCTGCACAATATATGTGTTGGCAGGAGTGCTAGCGAACTACATTATACTTGTTGCCACAACCAAAGTGAAACTTGGTAACAGTGATTGAAAAAAAAACCAGCATTCCTCAATACTGATTTAAGTCGTCTGGAAAAGTTGCTTAAGTTAACGTACACCCCCTACTCCACCAGACAATTATTCACCACACTGACTCTCATGGTGTCAACCATGCTATTACAACACTAGGCATCAAGTGAGGAGAATTAGGGGATAAGAGGGCACAATGCTTTTTGTTAGAACATCAAATGTGCTTTACATAAATGCTACATTCCAACTAACAAAGGAGCAACCGGTTTGTGAGATAGTGACCAATGCATACGAAAGCTAATGGCATTCTGTGCAGCAGAATGTTGACGATGAGGTGTTATGCGCACAAGTGTACTCTTTCACACAAAATGACATCCTGCACTCAAACCTTGCGCCAATATTAGTTTGAAAAACACCGTAGTGGAAAGCAAAGAGTGCTAAATTTGTTGAAAATTACTAAAAATTATTCGTTTATTCATTATCCTTACTGTTCGTTAAAGATTCACAGATTGTTCCCTATGGGTGCTGTAAACAGGCACCCTGCTTTTACAGTGGTAGCAACAATGATCTGTGGCACAGACAAGAATAAATGCTCATGAAGTTTATGCAAGAATATATCCTACAAATTACACCCCATTTCACATTCCAATATGGTTGAAGAGGAAAACGAAAAAACTACTTTCTGGTGGAGGATGCATACCCCAGAACAGAAGAAACAAGTGTACCCTAACCATTGCTGCTGCCGATGCCTGTGCACTAGCAGTTACATATAATATGGCAGTTACAATTGTTTTTCCACAAGCACTGCAAGCTGCGGCCAGTTTACCAGTACACAGCTGTAATAAATTTAGGGCAAGCTAAAGCTCTATAATGGATTTATCTCATATGACACAATTGGAATGCAATATTCTGCAAATAAGTGAAGCGCGATGTGCCATCCCATACAATGAAACACCTTTGAAGAATCTGAATCACTACCTGCACTCTTAGGCAAAGTTACACCCTTTGGAGTGCCCCTTCTGCCACAAAACAATAATCGTTATTTGCCTTGATGCGTTTCCTTTCTTGAAGACGCCACGCCCGCTACTTTGTTGTCGGGAATGCTATCATGCTGATAACGCGCATGCCGTTCGTTACTGGAAAGCACAGGGCTCGCAGCGTTAAAGAAAGAAAATGCATAAAGGCAGATGACAATTATCGTTGTGTGGAAGAAGGGGCACTTCAAAGGGTGTAACTTTGCCTAAGAGTGTGAGCCGTGACGAGGAAAAAGAGTGTGTTCTGTGTAAAGCAGTGCACCTGTATAACCTAAAGCTTAGGAGAATGCATTTAGTATGAGCTGGGAAGGTCCCTAATTTTAACTGCACACAGTGAAAACCTCCATGCAGTTTTGCAAAATGCAAACCCCCTACCTTTTTGTTGTTCAAACGTAATGACACGTAGTGCCATAACATGTACATTATGGGTTTCGTTCCCAAACAATCAAAGTGAATAGCACCACCCTAAGTGTTATGTGCCTTCTTGTTAGTGTCGAATGCTGCGATCGGCAGAGAAACGGATTTCTGGAGCAATATAAAGTATTAGGTACTGTGATCTCAGTTCTTTCACAGCTGTTTAAGCATTATCAGGTCCTAAAGTAAAGAAACGAGGAATAAATACATGCATATTTTACGCTACAACCCTCATAAGTATTTAATAGTCTGGATTATAAAGGATTCCAGATTTACAATGCAGGACAGATTTTATTCCACTGAAAGAATGGCATCATGACAATGATTCTGCATTTGGTGCTATATTTATTTGTATTTAGTTCAGTTGGAATGTGTGTGTATCGTCAGCGATATCGCTTGACATGTTTTATATTGACTGTTTTCTAAATTTAGGCAAATTCGTATTCGCAAATAACCTTGTATGACACCAAGAACTTGCTTAGCAGGAGTATTTCTAACATGTGCAAGATATGAGGCTCTTGAATGCATATCTCAGCCTTGGGTACACGCCGCCCCCTAATCTCATCAGCAAGTTTCTTGAACTCATATACGAGGTCTCTTATGATGAATGTAAAGTTGCTTGAATGGGGGAAATAGGGAATTTATAACAGGTGAATTATGCAGCATAAGAATGATGTCAGCAAGAAGCAAGCATCAAGAACTCTAAAATGAAGACTATAAAATGCAAGAATTATTTGGGATGATTTAAAATTCTGGCATTGGAACGAAATGTATTTCAATCTATATATAAACTCTGATTATTCACTCTACTACCACTGCCTTCATTAGAAACATTCATAATCATTATCCTATCTATGCCACATCATCCTAGCTAATATTCAAGCCTTCATAAGCTGCTTTTTTTACTGCTAATTTTCTGCGGGAAAGAGGTGTCCGTATGAAGATTATTAAGACCATATAATACACTTATTACCCGTTTTTTGATAAATGATAAGGGAAAAACTTCACACCAAAAATGCATTGAGCTTGAGCAAGTTCTGCGTTTGATGCTGTTGATTCTTTTTTTTTCTTTGCCATCATTGACCCACCTGGTTAGCTAAGTAGACAGAAAAGCTGCAGCAGAAAGGTTGGGGTGCCAAACCAGACTTGTGCCCCAGGGGACCTTTTCACGGTCACTGGAGGAACTGCCTGTGGCCTCGGCATCTTCCTTGAGGGCCACGGCCATGTCTAAGAAACCTTGTCTCCACAGGCTGCACAAAGAAAGATAATTTGCTGAGCTAAGTCTTTTTCTTAAAGAACCCATTTAAGTTGTATTCGTAGCTTTGCACCACAAAACTGACACATGACTGGCCACTCAAGACACTTTATGTGTATTCGCAGGCTTATTCCTTGGAAAAACACTTTTATGTAGCACACAATGAGTAACAGTAACAAAAAAGTGTATCAGGAGGCTTTCATATTACTCTACAACTTTTCATTGACACATTTCATTTAATTATTTGAGATATTTAATAACTAATTAAGAATTATGTAATTAAGCAGAATGCACAATATAATCAGAGTATCTCCAGGCGATGGCAAACATTACCTTCATTTTGTCTAGTTACATCGCATTTACATATTTCTAAATCTTGGTGCATGATAGTTAAGACACCCTGTAGATCAAATAACAATATTAAAATTTTCATAATCATCTCTTTCGTGTTATTGGTGGCTATGGCTGCTTCAAGTTATTCTTTCAGTATGGTACAAGCAGTTTTGAAGTGAAATTGTTTTGCATCGAGGGCATGTAATCTAGGCAATCAAGCAAAAGGTCAAGTTGTGTTCACTATTCAGATGCCTAAATAAGAAGCTGCAGGAAAAGGAAACAAGACACAACACCTAATAAACAATGCAAAATTTGAAAATTTAAACGGAACAAGAAACCAGTTTTTGAAAACACAGAAAAAAAGCCAGCAGCTTACATCGAATACACCCTTGCTATGTAATCCAAGTGAAGTTGTTACCGCTAACAACTTCGAGCAGAATATTAACACCACTAAATGAACTGGCCTTTGAAGATTCTTGATATGAAATCCTCAACGACTTGTTCTGGCGTTTAATCTGTCAAGCTCAATCTGTATTCTCAAAAGCTGGCTCTCGGCCATAATTTCTCTAAACGCAACATCAGCTTAAATCTCAAGATAGGGTTCATTCATTCACAAAACTTTATTAGCGTCCTGAAGCCCGGTCTTTTCAGACCGAGGCGGGCCGCGTCCACGTCGGCACCGCCAGGCCGAGCCTTATGGCGTCATCGTGGACCCTCTGGACAGCCCGTAGCTGATCTTGATATGAAGAGCTTGTTATGAACTTGTGCCAGTAAAGCCATTTTTCTTCGGGGTCGGTGAGAGTCGCGGGACAGCCCGCCAGCATGTGTCTGATGTCAATGATGCCATCGCACACGTTACATTCTGTCCTAATTTCTCTTTCTGGGTGAATTTTATTTATGAAATACGGAGTGGGGTACGTCCCGGTTTGCAGTAAACGTAGCGTCACTGCCTGAGCCCTGTTCAATTTTACGTGTGGCAGAGGGAATTGCCTACGCCCCAAGTAGTAATATTTAGTTATGTCGTTGTAAGTTAGTAAGTGATCTTTATGTTCCCCGGAATGGTAGTGGGCGTCGGTTCGGTTCTGACCGGCACGGCAAGCAAGTCCTCGTGCCAGGTCGTTCGTCACCTCGTTGAGGTTGGGCCGAGTCTCGTCCACTTGTCCCATATGTGCAGGAAACCATCGGATTTCAGTTTTGATAGTTTCGACCTTGTCGATAATTTTAGCCGCAGTCCCAGCTACATAGCCTTTGTCAAAGCTCTTAATTGCTGCTTTGGAATCGCTATAGATGAAAGACCATTTACGGTTCCTGATGGCTAGAGCAATCGCGGCTAGCTCCGCCACCGTGGAATCCTTAGTGAAGATGGTGATGGCGTCCCGTACCTCGCCCCGGCTGTCGACCACCACGGCGGTGTAGGCCTCTTTGCCTTTGACCCAGGCAGCGTCTACAAGGGCCGCCTGTTGTCCTAGCTGTTCAATTTCTTTCAACAAAGCTTTCGCTCTCGCTTTTCTCCTGCTAACATTGTGTTCCGGGTGCATATTTCTCGGGAGGGGGGTGGTTCTGATCGCGTCTCTAAGTTTCGCGCTCAATTCTACCTCGGATTCCTTCGGGTTCATTGATCTATTTGGGTCTGTCCCTATCGCTTTGAGTATAAGCCTGCCCGCTCGCGTTTTCGTCAGTCTTTCCTGCTGCGCCATCTGTTGTGCTTCCGCCATCTCTTCTATCGTATTGTGCACGCCTAGGTTCATGAGCTTCACGTTCGAGGTGCTGATGGGTATACCTAGGGTAGCCTTCACTAACTTTCTGATCAGAGTGTTTAGCTTGTTCAGCTCGGCCTGCGACCATTTAAATAGACCTGCCACGTAGGTGAAGTGACATAGAGCGAAGGCATGCACTAGCCTTAGAGCGCTGTCCTCACCCAAGCCTCTGTGTCTGTTGCTGATTCTCCTTAGTAATCTGATGACTTGGTCCGTCTTGTTGGAAATGTGCTGAATGGCATTCAGGTTGGTACCTCCCGCTGCTATGTGGAAGCCTAAAACTTTAATATTTTTCACCTGCCTGATCGCGGATCCGTCGTGACAGCGTAAAATAATCTTGGGTTCCTCCCCGGGGACGTAGCCCCTGGGTCTTCGACCCCTGCGTCGATGTTTTAGGACCAAAAGATCCGACTTTGCCGCCGAACAGTTGAGTCCCATCTCGCCTAGCGTGCTTTCCACGGCGTGTATGCTCTCTTGCAGTCTGGTCTCCGTTTGGCCTACGTTACCGTTGGCGCTCCATATGGTTATATCATCGGCGTATATTGCAAAGTGTATACCTTCTATGCTCTCCAGTTTCCTCGCGACTCTGGTCATTGCTAGATTAAATAGCATGGGCGAAAGTACGGCCCCTTGCGGGGTGCCCCTGTTTCCCAGGTTCATCACCTTTGATTTTAGTTCACCTAGCGTGAGGCTTGCTTGCCTACCGCCCAAAAACGCCTTGACTACACTGTATAGCCTCTCGCCCAACCCCAGCTCGGACAGGACCTCGAGGATGGCCTTGTGCTGTATGCGATCGAAAGCTTTTTCGACGTCTAGTCCCAGAATCGCTCTCACGTGCACCGGGCTAACGTGTATGAGCTGGTGTTTGATCAGGAGCATGGCGTCCTGAGTCGATAGTCCGGGGCGGAAACCGATCATGTTATACGGGAGCATGTCATTTTGCTCGACGTATCTAGTGAGTCTGTTAAGAATAACGTGTTCCATTGCTTTACCTATGCACGATGTAAGCGATATTGGATAGGGTTGACCTGTAAATAAAGTGGATAATGCATGGCAAACATCATGAACTCTCTTACATGTTAACCAGAGGGTTCACTCATGCAGCCATGAAATTGTGATGCAGACACGATATATTGACGCTGGTTTTGTGAAGTGTTTCATGCTTCCAAGGCTTCTTCAGTTGTGAAAGCTAAATAAGCGATGAGAATAAAAAAAGAACTTCAACATGCTCACAATATGTTGGCCATTTGCAAGCAAACAGCAGCCTTTTTGGGCACCCAGGTTGCCTGGTGCAAATCTACTATGCCACAGTACTTGCGTTACCCAGTACCAGCCACTTTAAAATGCAATGTGTTCAGAACCCTTTCCCTCTGTTTGTCTGCTTTGGAAACAGTTTAACATGTGTTCAGTAGGTGTCGAGAAAGGGGACAGAAAACACTGTGCACCACTGATTTCTAACATGTTTCGCTGGATGCAGCACACCGCACCGGATGCAGGTGAAGCCAGTGGAAATGCGATGTCATGCAGTCGCTTGTCCTGGAAGCGGGGCATATGGTGGACTAACTAGTGCGTGCGATCAGATAATATTGCTGCCGAAAAACTTTTCTTTGTGGTTTTTCACATTTTAGGAGGTCTCTACATGTCTGGTAAGCACTTTTATGACAATCTGAACCCGTATACGATAGTGTTCTCTTACATCAAGTTTTTTCTGATTTACCAGTGTTTCCATTGCACGCCACTTATGTTAGCGACACTGTAGACACTACAATGGAAAAATTCTGGACACCTCGAAAAACTGCTTGGGTAGTTTATGGCACATCAGGCAGGCATGTTAGGGGAAGAAATGCTACACACCCGTGCAACAAAGTGCTGCCGCAAAGTTGTCAAGCACCAACTTCCGGGACAAGGCCAGCTTCAGTCGAGGGCGCTCGATGTGCTGTTCATCCCCTGTAGTAGAGATCAGTGGCGTGGACCCTTTTATACTGGCTGTCTTTTCTGGTCGGAACCTTGGCAACAGCCTCCACCATACTTTTTTTGAACCTGCAACATGTGCAGAGAAAGTCACATCACTGTGCGTTGATTGTATGGCTTTATTGTGCTACACATTCTATCAAATCATTAAAAAATACAGTTCACACATTTTTACTTCTGTATGTAGACAGTCTAGTTGCTATACACGCGAAACATTACCATTCCTCTGACAGAATGCAACAATAGAAGCGTACACTTTAAAGCTACACTAAAATTTAAATTGATGTGACACCATATGAGCATACAGTATGCTTACTGTATGCTTTAGCCCTGTGTCAAGTAAAAGCTAATTGTCAATCATTTATGGTGTATTTCTACTTATTCTGGGTCATCAAACTGTACAATCAATGTTCCAAGTTTACACAATGTTCGCTTTTGATTGCCTATGTGATCCGTTTCCTACTTACGCATGCAGTAATCCCACTGTATTAAGGAAAAAGAGAATAGGAAATGCCGTGATAATCTTCTACATTTGATGAGGGCAGGAGCAATGACCAATAGCATGTGGTTGAAGCTACATAAATACTCAGTTTTCACACAGCTTAATTATTCAGCAAGTAATAAAGAGCTATCCTGTGTGCCTCTGCATGACCAATAAAGTCTGACTACTTGACACTGCACTAAGGCTGCCGCTTGGTACTGTTCGGCAGTTCAGCTTTAGTTTTCTGATATACAGAACTGGTTAGGTACCAGTAGTTTACTTTGCGATAAAATGGAGCTTGGAGCACTGGTCATTTGCACATAAATAATGCGACAGCAAATATAACACAAGGATAGGAATATGGGTCTCTTGGAAAAAGTGCATACACATTATGATTAAAATGTGATGTGATGCCACAATGAAACAGAAAGCAACGCATAGAAGTGGACGGCGCTTCCATGCCACCAAGGTTATAGGACAGACAGTACTTCAGAAGTGCCCGCAACACAATGTGTTGGCGGACTAGTTGGTGTGAATCCATAAATACTTTGTTAAGCGCAAAACAATGGACACAAGAAAGACGACCAGCACAAGGCGCTACACTCAACTGACATCACTTTATTGCGTCGCTCCTTTATAAATAGTAGAATGTAGAAGAACATCCGCAGTGAGCACCATGTGCAGAGACCACCAACAACCAATCACAAGAGCGTACTAATGCGACGGGATCCAAAATACCATATTGAGCACTGCACAAGGTTAAAGAAGGCACACTAATGGACTGTGACCCCAATGACTGTATGAAGAAAGCTTCCGACAACTCTCAGGCGGTGGTATCACAGCACTTTTTCAAAATCGTAGTATCACGAAACATGGTTTGCACTTCCATATTTTACAATGTTGAGCCAAATGGGAACCTGTGCCTGTTGGTATGGATCGCTTAGGTTCGCAATGTTTCGTGATGCTACGATTTTGAAAAAAGAGCCGTGATACCACCGCCAGAGAGTTATCGGAAGTTTTCTTGATACAGTCATTGGGGTCACAGTGCATTAGTGTGCTTTCTTTAACCTTGTAAAGTGCTCAATATGGTTTTTTTTTGGATTCTGTAGAATGAGTGTGCTTTTTTGATCAGATGTTGGTGGTTCCTGCACATGGTGTTCACAGCAAATGTTCTTCTAGATTCTGCTGTCTACAAAGGAGGGACGCAATAAAGTGATGTCAGCTGAGAGTAGCGCCTTGTTCTGTCGTCTTTCTTGTGTCCGTTGTTTTGTGCTAAAAAGCAATGATGTATTCCTTGTGTGTGTTTGAAGACAGCTCCACACGCAGTAGCGTATCCAGTATTGCTGCCCAGTGGCTTAGCTCGCCGCAGTTTGAAGTGCCACAAAACATAATGAGAGAAACCTGCATTATAGTCTTGTTGCAAACAAGAATATAACGTGAAGTGCATTCTGAGGCCAGAAACTATAAAAAAAATGTCATGATGCACCGCTGTGCCAGGTTTTATAGCAAAGTCGTTTTATAGTTTATAAACCTATAAAAAGTTTATAAACTTTTAAACTTATAAACATAAACTTATAAAGTTTATGAACTTTATAAACTACTATAAAACTATAAAAGTTTTATAGTAGTTTTATAGTTTATAGTTTTATAGCAAACATTTAGTGTAAATATGACACTATGATGGTGCACAATGGTGGTAATCTGTAATAATATAAAAGGTGCCTTAATGTTACAACAAAAGCTGACATTACTTAATAATAGCCCTGTAAAATTTAGCACGCAGGGGCACCGCTTGGTTAAACAATAGTGATGTATTGTCTATGTACACAAGTATTACCCACGCATTTCTGCCATTGTCTAAATGGCATAAATGAATGGGTAATACTTGTATACATAGATATTACATCTCTATTGTTTAACCAAATGCGTAAACTATGTCTGCCTAACACAAGACTAGAATTAAACCATAAATTATATATAGTCACCCTAACAGTAACACCTCATTTGAACTTCACAGTAAGTAGACGCCTGTTGATACCAGCCTCCCCCAATGCTAAACTGTGCTGCATGCTCTACAGAGAAATTATAGTGGTATCACTCAACTCTGAAGCAATTCAGGACTGCAGCACTGTAGAAGACATCTACAAATGTCCCATTTCATGTATAACAGCCTGAATTGCTTGCACATCTTACCAAGTGCAAATTAAAATTTCTTTTTGTTTAGCATTTTTGCCTGCTAGACCACAATCCAATATCATCAATATATTAACATATTACCTCAAATAACCTAATTTGGCTTATAGATTAACACCTTTGCATACTGCCACAGCTGCACTCTGTCATATGCGTTGCAATCATAGAGGAGTGCTGGTCCACCAGCACTCCAATGTCACTAACAGTGATCACCTACACAGCTAAGTAAACGGTCATGATTCAGGTGGCAAATAGCTATGAGAAAAAAAATGGCTGTGGCTTAGGTAAGGTTAAGCCCAGGATGCGAAGCATACTAGCCTTTATTTTAGTTGTTGAACCACTGTTTAGCCTGGTGAACTGCTGTTGCTTGGCTATATTTGGTTCGGCTAGACGAAGAAACAACTCATGCATTACTTCTTCGCCTTCAAGAGTGGAACGCGACAGCGTTCCCGTCGACCCGCCAAGGGGTGTAAGACAATGGGCTACAGGGCAGCGACTACGCGCCCCGCATTGGACGCGGTGAGCGTCGAGCAAAGCAGCGTTCGGCGCGGCAACGAAATGTGCGCCTGAGCAAGAGACGCACGCCTTAGAAACAGCGCGTTTCTAAGGCAACACCGCATTCACTAGAGGCGCTTTTGTACCGCTTTGAAGCGTTGTACTCGTGGCTCAGTGGTAGCGTCTCCGTCCCACACTCCAGAGACCCTGGTTCGATTCCCACCCAGCCCGTCTTGCAAGCGTTGAGCCAAAGCCACTTCTCCTCTGTCGTGACGTCACGGTGTCACGTGATTTCATGGTCACCGCCGCGCCTGAGGAGCTGGGTTGAGCCCTCGTAATATGCTTCGCATAAAAATCCACTCACCTTGAGAGCTATAATACTGCAATAACTTGAGAGAGATGGACCCATTGCAGGCAGCAGACCTCTTCTCAGCTCCAGCACAACAGCAACTTGCCTTTCAGTAAAAGAAAAGGATTGATTAGTAATGATAAGTTACCTTGTTTTTGCTGAGTATCAATACAATCTGACTTTCATGCATATCCACTCTCCGCTTTAGTAATACAACTGAATTATTCGTCAAATAAAAGAGTCTATGATGATACCATTCGCTTCTCTTGTATGTCCAAATTTTTTCGCACTGATACCCCGTTTACTGCTTGCTTAGTGGCACGAATGCCTTGACTGCCCAGACATCATTCGAAGGAACACGTCTTGCTGCACCGCAAACGGTGCAGCAAGACGTTTTTTTCTGGTCACAATTAAAACGTGCACCCAAGCAAGAAAGTAACGATCACAGGTAGTGAGCGACTGCTATTGCCTCGAACGTTTATTTCCGTATTTTAACAGAAGTTCTTGTATCGGATACAGTATGCTCTCAAGCCAATACAAGCGTCAATACAAGAGCTCAACTGAACGCAGTTTTATTCTACGCTTTTAACGCGAGTGAACAAAAGGTTAGAAGTACCTCACGGAAATTGCGATCGAGGCAATCGCGCTACGACTGGAATCGATCTGTAAAGATAGGTTGATCCCTTTTCCCATTCATGCGTGAATTTTGCCCTAAGACGTTGCATAGTGGTCTTTTGAAACAATATTTCTGTTCGCGACACCGGCTTACCACACATCATTTTAACACCTACGTTATGCAAACCAAATAAGATTCAAATGGGCTTACCTCATGAGCAAGTTACGAGCGCGCGTAGACTGTTGAACACCCGTTGAGAGCAAGCAGGCTATCCGTGTCCAAGCGCATACGTGCTCCCAAACACAGGACAACTTCTTCGATGCCGCAGCGAGCAGAGTTTTGTACACGAAGTGAAAGACATCCAGCGCAAATATCTCCGCGCGATGACGGCAAATAACGAGCTCACAAGCGTACACAACACAGCAACAAATTCGGAACTTTGCCAATTCGAACGTGCCGAGACCCAAGCAGCGTAACCATCCATTGTTTCTGTTCTTCGCTCCCGATGCGTCAATCTCTCTTCCTTGGGGTCTTGCTCCACCCTTGAGTACAAATCAAGAGATATTTACCGCGAATTAACAACATTTACAACACGACTCGAAAAATGCCGGCCGACTACACATGTGCTGTCCGTCTGCCACTCCTAACGGACGCGCAGCAAGGTAAATGTACCTGGTAGCGAAGCTTCCATAGGCGCCCATACGTTCAAAACATGGCGGTCCATCGCCGGTTCATGGGGCTTAGCGCCATCTGTATGTGGTGGGAACACTTCCGGCGGAAGAAAAAATAACGTGACGCCATGTCCGTTAAAAGCAGAAGTGACGTCATTTTGTTTTCGAAGGCGCGAAATTTGTTTTGTTGTTCTTTCTTTGGAGCTATATATTCAAATGCCCCGCCATTCGGCTTGATGGGCGTTTCGAGCTTTCAGCGTGGAAAGCGATGCAGGAGAAGGCCAGCCGTACGGTTGTCGAAATCGCATCCCTGCACAGAAGATATGGAACATACATTCTTTGGAGGCCGACGAAAGCGTTAGGTGTAGACTGCTGATCCTTTTCGTCGGATGCCAAGCCCATCGGCCAGCGCAGTCGCACGAAAACAACTACACAATTATCTGGCGGTCGTAACTCACTACTTTTGACTGAATAGATTAAGAAGCAGTGAAGCTACCCGCGTCACCAAATTCAGACAAACTTCGACAAGCAAGAAAGCACAAATTGTGAGAGGGGCGTATTTCAACAGGTGATACGAGTGCGCCTTTCTGTCCATTTCAAGACGTGCATTGCACTGCGAGTGATAGTGGCGTCAACGCCCCCTGTAGCGATGGGCGCCGAAAAGAAATGCATTTGTTAATAATATAAAAATTAAACGTATTTTCTTAATTTATCACGAATATGTAAAATTTAATAGGAATTTTATTTTCGTTGAATCAATCTAAGTGTGTCTCGTTTGAATTAAAAAACGCGTTTTTCTTTCCCAATGTTTGTTCCCTCCAAACCTAGTCGCGCTTCAATCGCTGCTCCCATAACCCCCCATGCTGATGTCGGTGACAATCTGTACTGAACCGCTTTTCGCCCGAAGCTTCGCGACCTATTTGGATCGACCTTGCGCGCAGCGCGAGCTGCCCCCTGGTGCCGCACTCTGAGCGCGGAGAACCGAACAGAATCGGTTTCGTTTTCGCATTTGTGCTCTAGTTACTGGAACTGCAATATAATTGCGTGACAATTAATTGAATTCTAAAAGAGGAGAACGCTTTCTCTCCCACAAGTTAGTGCGTTTTATACAAAGGGAGAGAGAATTCAAAAGGCAGAAAGGCAGGGAGGTCAACCAAAGCATTCGCTACTGGCGATAGCAAACCCCTGTGCTACAATGAAGCGCAAAGCAGTGCACTGCGATGCGTCCATAAGCTCGAGTACAGTGATAATTTGGGCGGGTTGGTGCATGTAATGAAGGGTAAATAATGAGTTGTGTCATAACATTACCCATGCCTAAAGCACGTGGAACTAATGGTGTTGCATTCTAGGTCAAAAAGAAATAAAGCTTGAATCGTTACATCTTGACACTGGGCATTCTTTCTTTCCGAAATATTTTTTTCTTCTTTTTGACAGTATACACAGTACTAGCACGGTAATAGGTCCTTCATCTTCAGTCACCTTCCAGTAGTTTACATACATGTCGGTGCATGTTCGCGTTCTTTATTCTACCGTACAAGAACGAGCGCGCTTACCGGTCTTGTTTCAAGATGAAGCGCCAAATGTTTGCGATTACATCTTACCACAAGAATTAACACATGAACAGTGAAGATTATGCGTAATCGATTTGTCTCAATGAATGGGCAGTTATTGTCAGAGACGAGATATTTTGTAAATATCATGGGAATGAGTTCAACCAACTACATTGCAGAACAGCAGTGCCCTTTGACACTTGGGTTAATTGCTTGCTGCATTCGAAAATTTCCTCCGACCGTTGTACTTGGATCTATAGGCCACCAGTCCCCTTCGAGACCATTTATTGCCAAATGTAAACGCAGTTACGGTCATTATACCACTCCCTGCGTTTCGGTACTGATTTAGAGTGTGCACAATTTTTGGCGTATAGAGCACCAATGTCATTCCCAGTGCACCAGCACCTGAGTGCCGCAAGCTTGTTTACGTATGCACGTATGTCCCCGGCTCTCCATTCACCTAAACATATATGCTGCGTTATTAACTACAAAACGCTTAATTTAAGAATATTGCGAGAACACGCATATATTTGCGCATATGATCAGCGTTACTAAGCCCATATGCGCGGCGAACTGCGACCGGAATAGAAGATGCGTATATATATTTATACGATTTGTTATTGCAGCTTTTGGTAGAAGGCTAGCTCTCGTATTTTGTACGCAACTTCATAATGCGTACAGTTTGCGTGTTCAATAAAATATTGTTAGCTGAAACTTTATGAGTACGAGCGCTCATTCAGACAGCTTAAATTTTCTCACAATATACGCATGTTCACATAACAAAAATACGGAATTCTCTCTGTTTCCCCCAACCGTGTATAGCCGTTATATGATTACAGTGAAAATGTCCGTAAAGCTGAATACGGAGAGCACTTTCCGTATATTAACGGCAGATTTTGCCGTATTTTTGAAATAGGACATACTTTCCGTATTTTTGTCTGCAGTTCTCCGTATAATGACAGAAATCCCCCGTAAAATTACGGAAATTTTTTACAGTGTAAGGTCCGGCGTCGTGTAAGTGCTGACGCTGTTGCCCTGCCTTGTTGGTGCCGCGGGGTCGGTAACCAGCTCGAGTTCGGCGTATTGCGCCGTTGCCCATAGACTTGTGCCTTTGGGTGATCGTGCTTGCAACCGCACGGCGTGTGCATCGCGTTAAAGTCGCCCACCCTCCCCTAATGAACAGCTGTTGCCCCTGGGTGACGTCGATTGCCTGCTTGAAGAGGACATGGAAGCGGGGCTGGCGGCATCTGGGACTGCTGTAGACGTTGAGTATGAAGATCCTGTTGCCCGTATTGCGTGGTGGAATTAGTTGTGCGAGGACATTTTCAATGTCTCTGATTTCGGGGACGTGTTCGATAGCTGTGTCCGCTCGCTTGAGCAGCGTGGTGGCGCTTGGTTTCTCTACCTTGCCTGTTATAGACTGGTACCCCGCGAGTTCGGCGGGACCGTTCGTTTCTTTTAGTGTGATGGCGTCTGGGCGTTCGGGGATCGTTTTCAGGTATTGTTGTAAGTGAGCTCGTTTGTTTTGGTAACTTCTGCAGTTTCACCGCTATATCGTTCGTTTTTGTTTCGATGGGTGTCGGGCCATGTTTATATGTTACATGTGTTGCGCCGCTTCCCTATGCGATGGTACGATCGTGCTGTTCGCGGCTTCTAATCTGGACAATCTGAGGCGAACGCTTTCCAAGCTCCGCTGGATGGTACGCGTGATGGACGCGATGATGGGTTCCTCGAGATTGCTTAAGCGACCCTCGATTGCATCTATTCGCACGTCGCGTATTGCTGCGCGCGTGCGCTTGCGTCGTGTTGCCTCTGTAAGGGTGGGAGTGGGTCTCCGTTTAGTATCGGGGACGACCTCGTCGTCCTCTATGGGTTCCTCTTCTGTTCCCTGCGTGGCTTGTGTGGCCTGTGTGGGAGTGGGTCTGCGTTTAGGGTTGGGGCATACGACCTCCTCTATGGGTTCTTCTTGAGTTTCCTGCATGGCCTCTGTATGGGTACCGCTTTTCACGGCATGCTGAAGTTGTTGTATGAGGTCGTCTCTGGCGCGAAACTTTGTCTGCATGTGTTGTTCTATTTGCTTTTGCAGCGCTTGTATCACCCGTGTTAATTTAGTTATCTCCGTGTCTGTTTTAGCTGGTGTTTTGTCGCCAGCCTTCGCGGTTGGTGCTCGTTTTCCCGTGACCGCATCTGCCTGCTTCACCTTCTCGGTGGTCTCGGTGTCTCTCGTTAGGGTCCTTCTGGGGGTGCGGCTGCGAGACCGACGTTGGTGCTCCTGCTGCCGGGGATCTGGGGTGCGGCTCCGGGACCGAGAGCGGCCTCGGCTGCGGGTCCTGGATCGCGAGCGGGGCTTGCAGGCGGGACTCGTGGATTTGGCGATCACCTCTGCCTCCTCGGCTGCCCTATGTCGTTTCGATTGCCTCTTTGTCACGACATAGGGTGTCTTGTATCTTGCGCGGCAGTTGCGATCCGCCGTCATGTATGTTCCTCCGCACAGCTTGCAACGGGGGGAGCACTGGTGGTCGGTGCCTATGGACATCACAACCACGGCACGCTTTGTTCTGCAGATTGGGGCACACGTCCATGTGGCGACCGAGTCTCCCGCAGCAGTGACACATGTCGATTTGCTTGCGATGCAGGGTGCAGCGAAGGACGGAACCGCTGTACCTGACGTAAGAGGGCACTCGTGGTCCTTCAAAGGCCACTATGACCGTCTTGGTATTACTGCGCCGTTTGGGTGCCAGGGCACGGGGGTTGCGTGCGTGAATGATGTTGGTGGGAATGGACTTGGCGTCTTCCTCCAACGGGCTTCCCCTGATGATTCCCTTCACCGTGTAGTCGGGGGCCTTCTCGTAGGCACTGACCTCGTGGCGGCTGTTACCGATGCTGATGGCTTGTAATTGTCTGTACTTAGCGGCGTGAGTAGCGTGGGGTGTGTAGTGTGGGGTCCTTCGCTGCCTGTTAGGTAGCATATAACCTAAGAAGGTTCGAACCTGTCGAGCCAATTTATTGCTCAATGCCACTGAGCCACTATAAATGTCATGTCCGTTCTACGAGGTTAATAATGCTCAGTTTATTAGGTAGGCTGCTTGGTTTAGCGTCGCGATGGAAACATTGCAATGCAACCGCCCAAAGGTGACTTGGACGACAAAGAGACGACAATCGACATGTCAGAGTGGTAAATTGTACCAATGAAAAGAGCAGGGGTAAAATGAAGCAGAATAAGAAATGACTTAGCTGACGGCGGTCACGTCAACGTTACATTGTTGAACCAGGTGCGAGAAGACCGAATTTCACATTCTGCAACATCGTCCAGCCATACTTGGGGCACTTCTGAAGACGTTTATGTGTGTGAAATCCTCATTGCGAGGAAAAGACACAGAAATATGTAGCAAAAAATAAGAGTAGAGCGGTGAATTACTTGCAGGAGAGGTGCTTGCTGTGAACGCTTAAGCTTCCAGAGCAATTCAGCTGCTTCTGATAATTAACGTACATAAGAGAGGGCAGTATGCACAACGGCATATCAAAATAATGAAACGGGAAAGAAAATCTGGAGGACGCTTAGGCTTCGCCTTTCGAAGTGAAACGCGATAGCATTCAAAGACCTCTGACTACTTCTTACGCTTCGCAGCAACTGCAGCTTATGTAACCACACTGTACAAAATTTCCGTAATTTTACGGGGGATTTCTGTCATTATACGGAGAACTGCAGATAAAAATACGGAAAGTATGTCATATTTCAAAAATACGGCAAAATCTGCCGTTAATATACGGAAAGTGCTCTCCGTATTCAGCTTTACGGACATTTTCACTGTAATCATATAACGGCTATACACTGTTTTGGAAGAAACAGAGAGAATTCCGTATTTTTGTTATGTGAACATCCGTATATGGTGAGAAAATTTAAACTGTCTGAATGAGCGCTCGTACTCATAAAGTTTCAGCTAACAATACTTTATTGAACACGCAAACTGTACGCATTATGAAGTTGCGTACAAAAAGTGAGAGCTAGCCTTCTACCAAAAGCTGCAATAACAGATCGTATAAATATATATACGCATCTTCTATTCCGGTCGCAGTTTGCCGCGCATATGGGCTTAGTAACGCTGATCATATGCACAAATATATGCGTGTTCTCGCAATGTTCTCAAATTAAGCGTTTTGTAGTTAATAACGCAGCATATATGTTTAGGTGAATGAAGAGCCAGGGACATACGTGCATACGTAAACAAGCTTGCGACACTCAGGTGCTGGTGCACTGGGAATGACATTGGTGCTCTGTATACGCCAAAAATTGTGCGCACTCTAAATCAGTACAGAAACGCAGGGAGTGGTATAATGACCGTAACTGCGTTTAGATTTGGCAATAAATGGTATCGAAGGGGACTGGCGGCCTATAGATCCAAGTACAACGGTCGGAGGAAATTTTCAAATGCGGCAAGCAATTAACCCAAGTGTCAAAGGGCACTGCTGAACTGCAATGTAGTTGGTTGAACTCATTCCCATGATATTTACAAAATATCTCGTCTCTGACAATAACTGCCCATTCATTGAGACAAATCGATTACGCATAATCTTCACTGTTCATGTGTTAATTCTTGCAGTAAGATGTAATCGCAAACATTTGGCGCTTCATCTTGAAACAAGACCGGTAAGCGCGCTCGTTCTTGTACGGTAGAATAAAGAACGCGAACGTGCACCGACATGTATGTAAACTACTGGAAGGTGACTGAAGATGAAGGACCTATTACCGTGCTAGTACTGTGTATACTGTCAAAAAGAAGAAAAAAATATTTCGGGAAGAAAGAATGCCCAGTGTCGAGATGTAACGATTCAAGCTTTATTTCTTTTTGACCTAGAATGCAACACCATTAGTTCCACGTGCTTTATGCATGGGTAATGTTATGACACAACTCATTATTTACCCGTTCATTACATGCACCAACCCGCCTAAATTATCACTGTGCTCGAGCTTATGGACGCATCGCAGTGCACTGCTTTGCACTTCATTGTAGCACAGGGGTTTGCTATCGCCAGTAGCGAATGCTTTGGTTGACCTCTCTGCCTTTCTGCCTTTTGAATTCTCTCTCCCTTTGTATAAAACGCACTAACTTGTGGGAGAGAAAGCGTTCTCCTCTTTTAGATTTCAATTAATTGTCAAGCAATTACATTGCAGTTCCAGTAACTAGAGCACAAATGCGAAAACGAAACCGATTCTGTTCGGTTCTCCGCGCTCAGAGTGCGGCACCAGGGGGCAGGGCGCGCTGCGCGTCCGTTGGAGTGGCAGACGGAGATGCACATGTCTAGTCCACGACCTACTGGAACTCCAGACCTGCACAGATATCCGGCTTCTATGGGAGCAGCTTGCGCCCACTTTCGTTCAACCGACTGCCGTAGGTGGCGCTTTTATAACCTGTTCGTCTGCTACGCGGTGGGCGGTTGTGCGGCGTTGTGCGGCGTCATCTCAGTGCTGACGCCCGTTATTGCAACTGGGTCGCAAGCCCCAAGGGTAGCGTTGGCCTGGCGGCCTGGGGCACACTGGAAGCATCCGAAGGTCCCAGCAAAGCATGAGGCGACTGCTAACAGAACAACTTGTTTATTCTAGCATCGCAAAGAGCGGGCGGTCAGGTCGACCGAAGTAGAGAGACGGGAGAGCACGTTACTCAACAGAAGAAATCGGAGCCTCTCTCTTGGCGTCCGGGGGCAGCTGCTCTTATACTCTCGGACTTGAGAGCAAGAGGGAAGGTCACGAGATGACACCACATGACGGCAGCGACGGACGGACTGAGAGACACGTTGGGACAAGGAGGTGACGCATCAGACGGGCCGGCGCCGATCAGACCTCCTCGCTTCACACTGGGGGAGCTCCTCTCCCCGGCTGCCGCGCTTTGACAAGCGTGGGCACACACACACACACGCACACACAAAGACACGTGGCACTGAACATGTCGGGACGCGCTCGGCGGGGCGCGCTCGCGGCCGCTCCGAACGAGCCAAAATGTCCGCCGCTTGGAACGAAGCTCCGGCGTACGTTGCATCCGCGCTGGCTTTACCGCGCGTCGTAGGCGAAACGTAACAGACCGCCCCGCCGGGGGAGGGAGATCCCGATGGTCAGGGGACTGCATCCGCTGTCCGGAGGGATGTCGCTCGATGATGCTCATAACCGAAGTCGGTCGTCCCTCGGCGTTTCTTGAGCGCAGCGCACCGAGAAGGCCTCGTTCTCACGTTCAGGTTCACAGAGGACACTGCAAAGTGACTTCGGGAGAGTTTTCATTTTTCTCTCGTTCCCAGCAAGCGTTAGAACTACGCCGAAACTCAGCCGCTCAGTCAGCAAGCACGGCACAACCCTCACTAAGCCATGCCAGGCTCTTTCCCCTTTAATACTACTGCCTAGTTCCTTACAGTAGTCTAGCAGCACTCAGAACGCGTCCCCAAATTGGAGAATTGCACTAGAAAGCACATCATCACTTTGAAACACTACACAAAAGCAATATGTTAAAAATCCTGCCTCAGGAAGAAAAACATCAATAACAAACAATTTTGAGGCTGATTCCCACGTTAGGGGCTTCGACTTAAGCCATCGGCGTTACGTTGAGACTCCCCTTTTTGTAACGCACCTCAAAGGAATGTTGTTGCAAAGCGAGGCTCCAGCGCAGGAGGCGGCCATTTGTGAAAGAGATAGTCCGCAGCCATTGGAGAGGGCAGTGATCCGTTTCGAAGCATGCGAAGGGGAGATCGCAGCGAGCGACCGTACACTAGCTCACCTGGCGAAAACCCTGTAGCCGCATGCGGCGCGGTCCTCAATGCAAACATCACCCCAGGCAGAAACAGCTCCCAGTCAGTTTGTTGTTCAAACCACAATGCTCTCAACACGCGCTTCATGACGGAGTGGAGCTTCTCAAGGGAATTTGACTGTGGGTGGTACACTGAGCTGTGTAACAGCCTTACCCCACACCTTTCGAGAAAAGTTGTCGTCAAAGCGCTAGTGAACACTGCGCCCTGATCTGATTGGATTTCCGCAGGAAAACCAACTCGCGCAAATATGGACAGTAGTGCATTGACTATCTCAACTGAGCTGAGTTCTTTAAGCGGCACTGCTTCAGGGAACTTTGTCGCTGGGCAGATCACAGTCAAAATGTGTCTGTACCCCGTGGCTGTTACCGGCAGAGGTCCCACTGTATCAATAACAAGCCGTCTAAAAGGCTCCGTAATGATAGGTACCAACTTCAACGGCGCCCTCGATTTGTCCCCTGGTTTGCCGACCCGCTGACAGGTGTCGCATGTCTTCACAAAGTGGTCTGCGTCCCGAAAACACCCTGGCCAATAGTACTCTTGCAAGAGACGGTCCTTAGTTTTCTTAACTCCTAGGTGTCCGGACCACGAACCCCCATGCGACAAGCGCAACAGATCCTGACGATAGCACTGAGGCACGATCAGCTGATTGAACTCCACTCCCCTGCGGTCTACGTACTTCCGGTACAGGACCCCACCTCTTTCCACAAAGCGAGCATTTTTCTTGGCGATACCTTCCTTGACAATGCAGCGTATGTTTTCTAGGGGCGCTATTCTGGACATTCCGCCATTTTCTTCGGTGCGTGACGTAGGCGCGACGCAAACAAAATGGCGCCGGTGGCCCAGTTTTGCTTACGTAACGTGACGCCAACTTGACGTTTCGCCTAAGAAACTGAAATGAAGGCACTGAATGTAGCGTTATCGGTTAAGCAAAACAGTTTTCCTCCGCAGTAAAAATAAAGCAGCTATCTCAAAGCGTATGATTGTTCCGTCGAAAACGCTTCGCGCTTCCGTCGTCTGCTGCGTACAAGCCGTCGTCTGCTTCAATAGCTAGGATGCGTGTCCCCGGAAAATGCAATGAGTCATCGCATGTTGGCGCCAATGCCCTTGTTTTCTTGCTTGAGACAACATACGCGACCTACCAGTGGTGATGCGCGCACGTTCTAGGCCACGTTATCGCTATTTCGTGAAACGCAAGTGACTCAGCCCGACTCGGCTGGCTCAGAAACGGCCGAATATCACCGATAGCGTTGCGGGCGCCAGAGATAACCACTAGCGCGACGCAAGCGCCGGCGCTGCCATCTCTTGTTCATTTCGCTAGTTACTCGCACCGCGGGAGGAAAGGCGGGAGGAAACTTCAAGGCGCCACCTTGCGTACATTTCTTTTTATAAATTAGAAAAAGGCCGTTGTCATAACGTCTGATTGTGCGAAAAGGCATTAATCTCGATTACAATAGAAATCCAGCAGTGAAAAGTGGACAACATTGCTGAAAGTTTGCTATATTCAACCAATATTATTTCGTATAAACGCGTTCTTTTAAAAAACGATGGCCCCAAACACAAATGCCAACACCACCCGAGAGCGATGCAAATACTATGAGCACGCGTTATGAACAAAAGATTTTCGTGGCGCCAAACGACGGGGAAAATGTGGCGATACGCATTCCTCTCGGCTGCCATTGCATATGGCTTCCCATTAGCATAATTCGCGCGGCTCGTCGCAGCAAAAATTATGGCGGAAAATCTCAGCAATGGCGGCCCTGCGAAACGTCACGCGTCGTCAAAATGACGTTTACGAAACAGCCCTTCCTGTGACGCTCCTTATGAGATATTCCTTCAGCCAATCAGCAAGCTGGCATGGCGCATATCTTGAATCGCCACCACATATTCGCGCAATTGCAGATGCATTGCACTGGCTTCTGCACGCTACCGCTCACATTCTTTTTGAAGCGCTAACATCACAATATATCTGCCAAGGATCAAAAAAATGTATTAGTCCATAACATTTGCAGCTCCACGTCACGTTTCGTCATCTTGATGAAAACGCAAAATTACATTTTGCAATACTTCCGCTTCCCGGCACAAATTTCAAAACACGTGACCTCTCGACAGCCAATCAGAGAGTAAACATGGCGGATAATGGCGGCCGTGCAGCCGCCATGCGTGTCCAGAATAGAGCCCTAGGCTGCCATCCTTCTTTTGCTCGGCTATCAAAGCCGACCGGCTGACTTTTAGCAACCTATTAAGTCCGTCTGACGTAGGCGCGATGAGCAAATCTGCAGATAGCTCTTCTAACTTTCCCGCATCGGGAATTTCTTCTCCAGTATCTGGTGCCTTTAACGCTACAGGCTCAATTTTATTCAGTTCGGGCGTGCTCTGAATATCACCTTGCTGCGCCTCTGACCCTTTCTCATCGTTCGACAACGTCGGCCCCGCAACTACCGCCTTTGCAGCGAGCTCCCGAACCTTCGATCTGGTTAAGGCCTGAACGCTAGCCTCACCAAACAAAAGCCCCTTCTCGCGCAGGAGGTGATCGGACCTGTTCGAAAATAGGTACGTGTACTGGGGGGGCAGCATAGATGACACTGCCGCCTCCGTCTCAAGTGCTCCGAAAGGACCTTCAATAAGCACTTTTGCTACGGGCAGACACACGCTGTGAGCTTCCACGGCTTGCTTGATCCATGCGCACTCGCCCGTGAACATATCGGGTTCTACGTAAGAGGGGTGAACTACATCCATCGTAGCTGCGGAATCGCGAAGCACTCGGCACTCTTTCCCGTTCACAAGGAGGTCTCGCATGTAAGGCTCGAGAAGCTTCATGTTCTCGTCAGAGCTGCATAACGACAAAAACACGACTTTTGTTTTTGTTTCTGGACACTGCGCCGAAAAATGACCCGGCTTCTGACACGTATAACAAACGCGCGCTTGCCTCGCCTCGAACCGCTTTCTGCGTTCGGCTTCGGCTGCCGCCGTCTCCTTACGTTCAGTCGGACTGCTTTCACTCGCGTCCGCACTACGTGTGTCCCCCTTTGCTCTCATGGGCGTGAACTTCGGCCTCTCGAACTTAGAGCCAAATTCACCCTTTTGACCGTCCTTAGCTCCGCGAGCCCGACGCGTCACAAACTCTTCGGCTAGCTCAGCGGCTCTAGCCACCGTACTAACATCTGGCCTATCCAAGATCCAGTACCGCACGTTCTCAGGTAACCGACTATAAAACTGTTCCAGCCCGAAACACTGCAGAACTTTCTCGTGGTCACCAAACGCTTTCTCTTCTTTGAGCCGCTCCTGCATGTTTGACATAAGCCTGTAGGCAAACTCTGTATACGACTCACTTTTGCCTTTCTCATTTTCTCGAAACTTCCGACGGAACGCCTCCGCGGACAGCCTGTACTTTTTTAGCAGACTCGATTTCACTTTGTCGAAATCCTCTGCCTCCTCTCTCTCCAAGCGAGCGACTACGTCGGCCGCCTCGCCGGGTAACAAAGTGAGCAAGCGCTGTGGCCACGTTTACCGAGAGAACCCCTGCTTCTCGCACGTTCGCTCAAAGTTAACCAGGAACAAACCAATGTCCTCTCCAAGCTTAAACGGCCGCATCAGGTCAGTCATTTTAAACAATACTCGTTCTCCTGCACCGTGTGCCTGACTTCCATTACGAGCGCGTTCCATCTCTACCTCGAGACGCTTCATTTCCAAAGCGTGGTCGCGCTGTTCTTTTTCTTTCTGCTCTTTTCGTTCGCGCTCATCTCTCTCTCTCTCTGTTCTTTACGTTCAAGCTCATCTCTCTCTCTCTGTTCTTTACGTTCAAGCTCATCTTTTTGCTCTTTAAGTTCGCGCTCCTGTCTTTTTGCAGTCTCCCTCTCCTCAATGGTCTCAAGGCATTCCGACAGCTCGTCATCCTCAGCTCCTAACTCAAGAATAACCCTTAGCAGTTCTGGTTTTCTGAGTTTGTCTGAGACATCCAGACCCAACTCTCTTGCAAGCTCCAACAATTTCGGTTTGCGCAACGACTTCAAATCCATGGCTGCTCTGAATGCTGCTTTTTCTACTGCCTACTATTGTCTTGCCGCAAACTAACCCGGCAGCAACGACAACCACAATTACCAGCTCTGTTTCTGACACTAACAAAAGCCTGGCAAAACTCAGAAGAAGAAAGTCCCGCACTCACCAAACCTCGCAGCCAAGATTTCAGCGCCGTCGTTCCGCTGCAGGCAACCAGTCATCACACAGGGCTCGTTGCACTGCTCCCGAATGGTCGTTGTGCTGCTCAGCATACAGTCAACCGCATTTCTTCGCTGCTGGCCTCCGTTGTCGCGATCCCACCGCTGGCAACCAGATGTTTGAACCTCACCGATGGCACCGGCTGTTGGAATCTCAGTGCTGACGCCCGTTATTGCAACTGGGTCGCAAGCCCCAAGGGTAGCGTTGGCCTGGCGGCCTGGGGCACACTGGAAGCATCCGAAGGTCCCAGCAAAGCATGAGGCGACTGCTAACAGAACAACTTGTTTATTCTAGCATCGCAAAGAGCGGGCGGTCAGGTCGACCGAAGTAGAGAGACGGGAGAGCACGTTACTCAACAGAAGAAATCGGAGCCTCTCTCTTGGCGTCCGGGGGCAGCTGCTCTTATACTCTCGGACTTGAGAGCAAGAGGGAAGGTCACGAGATGACACCACGTGACGGCAGCGACGGACGGACTGAGAGACACGTTGGGACAAGGAGGTGACGCATCAGACGGGCCGGCGCCGATCAGACCTCCTCGCTTCACACTGGGGGAGCTCCTCTCCCCGGCTGCCGCGCTTTGACAAGCGTGGGCACACACACACACACGCACACACAAAGACACGTGGCACTGAACATGCCGGGACGCGCTCGGCGGGGCGCGCTCGCGGCCGCTCCGAACGAGCCAAAATGTCCGCCGCTTGGAACGAAGCTCCGGCGTACGTTGCATCCGCGCTGGCTTTACCGCGCGTCGTAGGCGAAACGTAACACCACCTATGCTCGTTGATTACATTTCTTGCACCGCTCATCCTCTTCTAGTTTCGCTATTCAAACGCAAAGCATTCGCAAATATGTCTTCTTTTGTATATTTGTGAATTTATTCATTTACCGCCAAAACAAGCGCTTTGTGCCTGCCGAAATGGCAAGACCAGTGCTGAACAGATCGCAGAAGCAGACGACAGCGAACAGGTTATGACTAGCGCCACTCTGTTCGTACGTTCTTTTCCTAGCGGCAAAAGGGGCGAACTAGACCAGGCGTGCTGGAGGAGGGAGATCTGTGCAGGTCTGTAGTTCAGTAGGTCGTGGTCTAGTCAGCCGGCATTTTTCGAGTCGTGTTGTAAATGTTGTTAATTCGCCGTAAATATCTCTTGATTTGTACTCAAGGGTGGAGCAAGACCCCAAGGAAGAGAGATTGACGTATCGGGAGCGAAGAACAGAAACGATGGATGGCTACGCTGCTTGGGTCTCGGCACGTTCGAATTGGCAAAGTTCCGAATTTGTCGCTGTGTTGTGTACGCTTGTGCGCTCGTCATTTGCCGTCATCGCGCGGAGATATTTGCGCTGGATGTCTTTCACTTCGTGTACAAAACTCTGCTCGCTGCGGCATCGAAGAAGTTGTCCTGTGTTTGGGTCCACGTATGCGCTTGGACACGGATAGCCTGCTTGCTCTCAACGGGTGTTCAACAGTCTACGCGCGCTCGTAACTTGCACACGAGGTAAGCCCATTTTAATCTTATTTGGTTTGCATAACGTAGGTGCTAAAATGATGTGTGGTAAGCCGGTGTCGCGAACAGAAATATTGTTTCAAAAGACCACTATGCAACGTCTTAGGGCAAAAATCACGCATGAATGGGGAAAGGAATCAACCTATCTTTTCAGATCGATTCCAGTCGTAGCGCGATTGGCTCGATCGCAATTTCCGTGAGGTACTTCTAACCTTTTGTTCACTCGCGTTAAAAGCGTAGAATAAA
Organism: Dermacentor albipictus; assembly: GCF_038994185.2. Classification (NCBI taxonomy): domain Eukaryota; kingdom Metazoa; phylum Arthropoda; class Arachnida; order Ixodida; family Ixodidae; genus Dermacentor; species Dermacentor albipictus. Next base: position 389,133,749 of record NC_091821.1, read on the forward strand.
ACTGCGTCCAGTTGAGCTCTTGTATTGACGCTTGTATTGGCTTGAGAGCATACTGTATCCGATACACGAACTTCTGTTAACATACGGAAATAAACGTTCGAGGCAATAGCAGTCGCTCACTACCTGGGATCGTTACTTTCTTGCTTGGGTGCACGTTTTAATTGTGACCAGAAAAAAACGTCTTGCTGCACCGCAAACGGTGCAGCAAGACGTGTTCCTTCGAATGATGTCTGGGCAGTCAAGGCATTCGTGCCACTAAGCAAGCAGTAAACGGGGTATCAGTGCGCAAAAATTTGGACATACAAGAGAAGCGAATGGTATCATCATAGACTCTTTTATTTGACGAATAATTCAGTTGTATTACTAAAGCGGAGAGTGGATATGCATGAAAGTCAGATTGTATTGATACTCAGCAAAAACAAGCTAACTTATCATTACTAATCAATCCTTTTCTTTTACTGAAAGGCAAGTTGCTGTTGTCCTGGAGCTGAGAAGAGGTCTGCTGCCTGCAATGGGTCCATCTCTCTCAAGTTATTGCAGTATTATAGCTCTCAAGGTGAGTGGATTTTTTTTTCTCAAAGCTATTTGCCACCTGAATCATGACCGTTTACTTAGCTGTGTAGGTGATCACTGTTAGTGACATTGGAGTGCTGGTGGACCAGCACTCCTTTATGATTGCAACGCATATGACAGAGTGCAGCTGTGGCAGTATGCAAATGTGTTAATCTATAAGCCAAATTAGGTTCTTTGAGGTAATATGTTAATATATTGATGACATTGGATTGTGGTCTAGCAGGCAAAAATGCTAAACAAAAAGAAATTTTAATTTGCACTTGGTAAGATGTGCAAGCAATTCAGGCTGTTATACATGAAATGGGACATTTGTAGATGTCTTCTACAGTGCTGCAGTCCTGAATTGCTTCAGAGTTGAGTGATACCACTATAATTTCTCTGTAGAGCATGCAGCACAGTTTAGCTTTGGGGGAGGCTGGCATCAACAGGCGTCTACTTACTGTGAAGTTCAAATGAGGTGTTACTGTTAGGGTGACTATATATAATTTATCGTTTAATTCTAGTCTTGTGTCAGGCAGACATAGTTTACCCATTTGGTTAAACAATAGAGATGTAATATCTATGTATACAAGTATTACCCATTCATTTATGCCATTTAGACAATGGCAGAAATGCGTGGGTAATACTTGTGTACATAGACAATACATCACTATTGTTTAACCAAGCGGTGCTTGGTTAAACAATTATGTAATGTAATTATGTAACAATTATGGCTATTATTAAGTAATGTCAGCTTTTGTTATAACATTAAGGCACCTTTTATATAATTAGAGATTACCACCATTGTGCACCATCATAGTGTCATATTTACACTAAATGTATTTGACTCTGCTATAAAACCTTGCACGGCGGTGCATCATGAAATTTTTTTTATAGTTTCTGGCCTCAGAATGCACTTCACGTTATATTCTTGTTTGCAACAAGACTATAATGCAGGTTTCTCTCCTTATGTTTTGTGGCACTTCAAACTGCGGCGAGCTAAACCACTGGGCAGCAATACTGGATACGCTACTGCGTGTGTAGCTGTCTTCAAACACACACAAGGAATACATCATTGCTTTTTTAGCACAAACAACGGACACAAGAAAGACGACAGAACAAGGCGCTACTCTCAACTGACATCACTTTATTGCGTCCCTCCTTTGTAGACAGCAGAATCTAGAAGAACATTTGCTGTGAACACCATGTGCAGGAACCACCAACATCTGATCAAAAAAGCACACTCATGCGACAGAATAAAAAAAACAATATTGAGCACTTTACAAGGTTAAAGAAAGCACACTAATGCACTGTGACCCCAATGACTGTATGAAGAAAACTTCCGATAACTCTGGCGGTGGTATCACGGCTCTTTTTTCAAAATCGCAGCATCACGAAACATTGCGAACCGAAGCGATCCATACCAACAGGCACAGGTTCCCATTTGGCTCAACATTGTAAAATATGGAAGTGCAAAGCCATGTTTCGTGATACTACGATTTTGAAAAAGTGCTGTGATACCACCGCCTGAGAGTTATCGGAAGCTTTCTTCATACAGTCATTGGGGTCACAGTGCATTAGTGTGCCTTCTTTAACCTTGTGCAGTGCTCAATATGGTTTTTTGGATCCCGTCGCATGAGTACGCTCTTGTGATTGGTTGTTGTTGGTCTCTGCACATGGTGCTCACTGCGGATGTTCTTCTAGATTCTACTATTTATAAAGGAGCGACGCAATAAAGTGATGTCAGTTGAGTGCAGCGCCTTGTGCTGGTCGTCTTTCTTGTGTCCATTGTTTTGCGCTTAACAAAGTATTTATGGATTCACACCAACTAGTCCGCCAACACATTGTGTTGCGGGCACTTCTGAAGTACTGTCTGTCCAATAACCTTGGTGGCATGGAAGCGCCGTCCACTTCTATGCGTTGCTTTCTGTTTCATTGTGGCATCACATCACATTATAATCATAATGTGTATGTACTTTTTCCAAGAGACCCATATTCCTATCCTTGTGTTATATTTGCTGTCGCATTATTTATGTGCAAATGATCAGTGCTCCAAGCTCCATTTTATCGCAAAGTAAACTACTGGTACCTAAACAGTTCTGTATATCAGAAAACCAAAGCTGAACTGCCGAACAGTACCAAGCGGCAGCCTTAGTGCAGTGTCAAGTAGTCAGACTTTATTGGTCATGCAGAGGCACACAGGATAGCTCTTTATTACTTGCTGCATAATTAAGCTGTGTGAAAACTGAGTATTTATGTAGCTTCAACCACATGCTATTGGTCATTGCTCCTGCCCTCATCAAATGTAGAAGATTATCACGACATTTCCTATTCTCTTTTTCCTTAATACAGTCGGATTACTGCATGCGTAAGTAGGAAACGGATCACATAGGCAATCAAAAACCAACATTGTGTAAACTTGGAACATTGATTGTACAGTTTGATGACCCAGAATAAGTAGAAATACACCATAAATGATTGACAATTAACTTTTACTTGACACAGGGCTAAAGCATACAGTAAGCATACTGTATGCTCATATGGTGTCACATCAATTTAAATTTTAGTGTAGCTTTACAGTGTACGCTTCTATTGTTGCATTCTGTCAGAGGAATGGTAATGTTTCGCGTGTATAGCAACGAGACTGTCTATATACAGAAGTAAAAATGTGTGAACTGTATTTTTTAATGATTTGATAGAATGTGTAGCACAATAAAGCCATACAATCAACGCACAGTGATGTGACTTTCTCTGCACATGTTGCCGGTTAAAAAAAAGTATGGTGGAAGCTGTTGCCAAGGTTCCGACCAGAAACGACAGCCAGTCTAAAAGGGTCCACGCCACTGATCTCTACTACAGGGGATGAACAGCACATCGAGCACCCTCAACTGAAGCCGGCCTTGTCCCGGAAGTTGGTGCTTGACAACTTTGCGGCAGCACTTTGTTGCACGGGTGTGTAGCATTTCTTCCCCTAACATGCCTGCCTGATGTGCCATAAACTACCCAAGCAGTGTTTCGAGGTGTCCAGAATTTTTCCATTTTAGTGTCTACAGTGTCGCTAACATAAGTGGCGTGCAATGGAAACACTGGTAAATGAGAAAAAACTTGATGTAAGAGAACACTATCGTATACGGGTTCAGATTGTCATAAAAGTGCTTACCAGACATGTAGAGACCTCCTAAAATGTGAAAAACCACAAAGAAAAGTTTTTCGGCAGCAATATTATCTGATCGCACGCACTAGTTAGTCCACCATATGCCCTGCTTCCAGGACAAGCGATTGCATGACATCGCATTTCCACTGGCTTCACATGCATCCGGTGCGGTGTGCTGCATCCAGCGAAACATGTTAGAAATCAGTGGTGCACAGTGTTTTCTGTCCCCTTTCTCGACGCCTACTGAACACATGTTAAACTGTTTCCAAAGCAGACAAACAGAGGGAAAGGGTTCTGAACACATTGCATTTTAAAGTGGCTGGTACTGGGTAACGCAAGTACTGTGGCATAGTAGATTTGCACCAGGCAACCTGGGTGCCCAAAAAGGCTGCTGTTTACTTGCTAATGGCCAACATATTGTGAGCATGTTGAAGTTCTTTTTTTATTCTCATCGCTTATTTAGCTAACGGAGACAGCTTTCACAACTGAAGAAGCCTTGAAAGCATGAAACACTTCACAAAACCAGCTTCAATATATCGTGTCTGCATCAAAATTTCATGGCTGCATGAGTGAACCCTCTGGTTAACATGTAAGAGAGTTCATGATGTTTGCCATGCATTATCCACTTTATTTACAGGTCAACCCTATGTTGAGATTTAAGCTGATGTTGCGTTTAGAGAAATTATGGCCGAGAGCCAGCTTTTGAGAATACAGATTGAGCTTGACAGATTAAACGCCAGAACAAGTCGTTGAGGATTTCAGATCAAGAATCTTCAAAGGCCAGTTCATTTAGTGGTGTTAATATTCTGCTCGAAGTTGTTGATTGTTACGTTCATATGGTGCCCAAGCATTGCGGTAACAACTTCAGTTGGAGTACATAGCAAGGGCGTATTCGATGTAAGCTGCTGGCTTTTTTTCTGTGTTTTCAAAAAGTGGTTTCTTGTTCAGTTTAAATTTTCAAATTTTGCATTGTTTATTAGGTGTTGTGTCTTGTTTCCTTTCCTGCAGCTTCTTAGTTAAACACCTGAAAGTGAACACAACTTGACATTTTGCTTGATTGCCTAGATTACATGCCCTCGATGCAAAACAATTTCACTTCAAAACTGCTTGTATCATACTGAAAGAATAACTTGAAGCAGCCATAGCCACCAATAACACGCAAGAGATGATTATGAAAATTTTAATATTGTTTTTGGATCTACAGGGTGTCTTAACTATCATGCACCAAGATTTAGAAATATGTAAATGCGATTTAACTAGACAAAATGAAGGTAATGTTTGCCATCACCTAGAGATACTCTGTTATATTGCGCATTGTGCCTAATTACATAATTCTTAATTAGTTATTAAATATCTCAAATAATTAAATGAAATGTGTCAGTGAAAAGTTGTAGAGCAATATGAAAGCCTCCTGATACACTTTTTTGTTACTGTTACTCATTGTGTGCTACATAAAAGTGTTTTTCCAAGGAATAAGCCTGCGAACACACATAAAGTGTCTTGAGTGGCCAGTCATGTGTCAGTTTTGTGGTGCAAAGCCACGAATACAACTTAAATGGGCTCTTTTAAGAAAAAGACTTAGCTCAGCAAATTATCTTTCTTTGTGCAGCCTGTGGAGACAAGGTTTCTTAGACATGGCCGTGGCCCTCAAGGAAGATGCCGAGGCCACAGGCAGTTCCTCCAGTGACCGTGAAAAGGTCCCCTGGGGCACAAGTCTGGTTTGGCACCCCCACCTTTCTCCTGCAGCTTTTCTGTCTGCTTAGCTAACCAGGTGGGTCAATGATGGCAAAGGGAAAAAAGAATTAACAGCATCAAACGCAGAACTTGCTCAAGCTCAATGCATTTTTGGTGTGAAGTTTTTCCCTATCATTTATCGAAAAACGGGTTATAAGTATATGATATGGTCTTAATACGGACACCTCTGTCCCACAGAGAATTAGCAGTAAAAAAAGCAGCTTATGAAGGCTTGAATATTAGCTAGGATGATGCGGCATATATAGGATAATGATTATGAATGTTTCTAATGCCGGCTGTGGTAGTAGAGTGAATAATCAGAGTTAATATATAGGTTGAAGGACATTTCGTTCCAATGCCAGAATTTTAAATCATCCCAAATAATTCTTGCATTTTATAGTCTTCATTTTATAGTTCTTGATGCTTGCTTCTTGCTGACATCATTCTTATGCTGCATAATTCACCTGTTATAAATTCCCTATTTCCCCCATTCAAGCAACTTTACATTCATCATAAGATACCTCGTAGATGAGTTCCAGAAACTTGCTGATGAGATTAGGGGGCGGCGTGTACCCCAGGCTGAGATATGCATTCAAGAGCCTCATATCTTGCACATGTTAGAAATACTCCTGCTAAGCAAGTTCTTGGTGTCATACAAGGTTATTTGCGAATACGGATTTGCCTAAATTTAGAAAACAGTCAATATAAAACATGTCAAGCGATATCGCTGACGATACACACACATTCCAACTGAACTAAATACAAATAAATATAGCATCAAATGCAGAATCATTGGCATGATGCCATTCTTTCAGTGGAATAAAATCTGTCCTGCATTGTAAATCTGAAATCCTTTATAATCCAGACTACTAAATACTTATGAGGGTTGTAGCATAAAATATGCATGTATTTATTCCTCGTTTCTTTACTTTAGGACCCGATAATGCTTAAACAGCAGTGAAAGAACTGAGATCACAGTACCTAATACTTTATATTGCTCCAGAAATCCGTTTCTCTGCTGATCGCAGCATTCGACACTAACAAGAAGGCACATAACACTTAGGGTGGTGCTATTCACTTTGATTGTTTGGGAACGAAACCCATAATGTACATGTTATGGCCCTACGTGTCATTACATTTGAACAACAAAAAGGTAGGGGGTTTGCATTTTGCAAAACTGCATGGAGGTTTTCACTGTGTGCAATTAAAATTAGGAACCTTCCCAGCTCATATTAAATGCATTCTCCAAAGCTTTAGGTTATACAGGTGCACTACTTTACACAGAACACACTCTTTTTCCTCATCACGGCTCACACTCTTAGGCAGAGTTACACCCTTTGAAGTGCCCCTTCTTCCACACAACGATAATTGTCATCTGCCTTTATGCATTTTCTTTCTTTAACGCTGCGAGCCCTGTGCTTTCCATTAACGAATGGCATGCGCGTCAACAGCATGATAGCATTCTCGACAACAAAGTAGCGGGCGCGGCGTCTTCAAGAAAGGAAACGCATCAAGGCAAATAACGATTATTGTTGTGTGGCAGAAGGGGCACTCCAAAGGGTGTAACTTTGCCTAAGAGTGCAGGTGGTGATTGAGATTCTTCAAAGGTGTTTCATTGTATGGGATGGCACATCGCGCTTCACTTATTTGCAGAATATTGCATTCCAATTGTGTCATATGAGATAAATCCATTAGAGAGCTTTAGCTTGCCCTAAATTTATTACAGCTATGTACTGGTAAACTGGCCGCAGCATGCAGTGCTTGTGGAAAAACAATTGTAACTGCCATATTATATGTAACTGTTAGTGCACAGGCATCGGCAGCAGCAATGGTCAGGGTACACTTGTTTCTTCTATTCTGGGGTATGCATCCTCCACTAGAAAGTAGTTTTTTTTCGTCTTCCTCTTTACCATATTGGAATGTGAAATGGGGTGTAATTTGTAGGATATACTCTTGCATAAACTTCATGAGCATTTATTCTTGTCTGTGCCACAGATCATTGTTGCTACCACTGTAAAAGCAGGGTGCCTGTTCACAGCACCCATAGGGAACAATCTGTGAATCTTTAACGAACAGTAAGGATAATGAATAATCGAATAATTTTTAGTAATTTTCAACAAATTTAGCACTCTTTGCTTTCCACTACGGTGTTTTTCAAACTCTAATATTGGCACAAGGTTTGAGTGCAGGATGTCATTTTGTGTGAAAGAGTACACTTGTGTGCATAACACCTCATCGTCAACATTCTGCACAGAATGTCATTAGCTTTCGTATGCATTGGTCACTATCTCACAAACCGGTTGCTCCTTTGTTAGTTGGAATGTAGCATTTATGTAAAGCACATTTGATGTTCTAACAAAAAGCATTGTGCCCTCTTATCCCCTAATTCTCCTCACTTGATGCCTAGTGTTGTAATAGCATGGTTGACACCATGAGAGTCAGTGTGGTGAATAATTGTCTGGTGGAGTAGGGGGTGTACATTAACTTAAGCAACTTTTCCAGACGACTTGAATCAGTATTGTGGAATGCTGGTTTTTTTTTCAATCACTGTTACCAAGTTACACTTTGGTTGTGGCAACAAGTATAATGTAGTTCGCTAGCACTTCTGCCAACACATATAATGTGCAGGCATCTGTGTTGAAAAAAAGACCAGCTAATGGTTTGCCAGGAGCTAAGGTCCATTTAGACCATTAAATTTTGAACTTACACCGGTGGAAATAACTGGTGAATGAAAGCACACCCCGGAGAACTGAAGCAAGACTGCGAGTCGGCCTAGTTTGAACAAATTCATCTTGAAACTTATTGTGCGCAACAAACAGAGACGAAGAATAGAAGAAACACAAGGACGAGCGCTTAACATTGTGTTTCTTCAATTCTTCGCCCCTGTTTGTTGCGCACAATAAGTTTCAAGATCAGCAGGAGAACTGACCATAATATTTTCTTTCATTATAACACCGCTGAAGCTTTGAACTGCATTTGAACTGGCTTGTTTAAAAAATGACCCATTTCCTTGTTCAAGACAAAGGTTCCACAGGAAGACAGAAACTTGAAGCCGTCAACGGCAGCATGAATATAAACAGCACTCGACGTTTTGCAATCTTGCACCTGGTTATGTTATCCATCCAATTTTTTTCCACAGGCTGTTCTTTACTGTTTTATGGTCATATCCAGTTTAATTTTAACGTCCCTATTTTTTAATATTTGGTTAATGTATATTTTCATCGGCTTTCAACAAAATATATATTCATAATGTGCCTTCATTTGCCATTTGCAGTGATCTTAACCAGATGCATCTTGATACAAAATTTATTTTCCTTAATTCTTTGTTTTCTTTTTCCAAAAGTGCAAACTGTTTATCTTGATACCTATTTTGTCTTCTGGGAAGATTGGTTCTACTGGATTAATGACTGCATACATGTGTACATCGTTTTCTGTTTTGGTCACCCCTACTCTTGGCAAGTACTGACAGCATTGCTTATACCCGCTCCATCACAATCACCACTGCTAAGCACACCCTTCCTTCCTTTATTTTAACACTTTGGCTTCTCTTGACCTATTATATGCACCAGTTACTTCTCCCCCAATGAGGCTAGGGGCCAGTGAGATATGCACAATCCCACAACACAGCCAAGGAAAACATTTGCTACCCTAATGACAAGCACCTATGTCGAAATGTTGGCTACAGCAACATCCCTTGTGCCAACAATGTTGATCTACTTACATGTTTTTCTAACACAGAAGTTACTGCTTTGTCGTGTTCTGTGATTAAACTTTTTTGCCGCTTTCTTTAGGATGGATATTCACGAATACTATTTGTTTCTCCTAACAGCAGCAAGTTTATCCTTGCAAGTGTTTGGAGTCAAGAACAACTTTCACCAGGAAGAAGTGCAAGACGAGTGATTGAAGAAAATAAAGTTGCTTCTGTGATCTAAGAACTTGAGGACTGAAATGTTGCACCTTTTTGTATATATGCTATGCAGTGCATTCATATCACCAAGTGCAAAGTGCTTTATCTCTGCAGCCATGTCAGTGTGTTGGCAAGACAATTTTCTCAATGGTGACCTGCTGCTTTGACTATGAGCTGCCTTCATGACATTTGCATTAAAGGAGATGTACTATCGTGGACAAAAGTACCCTGGAAGTGCGAGCGTTGACCAAATTGCATTTCTGCTCAAGACCGCTGAAAACAGTGGGTCACGTATGCACATTCCGAACGCAGATGGTGGCACGGCTGATCCCAGCGAATAGCACACCAATGAAATTCGGTCGACTCTCGCACGTCCTGGGCAATTTTGTGCCCGATGGCACATTCTTCGAATGGATATGCTCTGCAAGATGAAATACGGGAAGCACCTGTACTTTAACGGATATAGTACAGATTTAGTATACGGAGTCTTTCGTTTTCTGAATACGGCAAGCACCTGTTTTTTAACGGTTATAGCACAGATTCAGCATACGGTGTGTTCCATTTTCTGAATACGAGAAGCACCGTACTTTAACGGTTTTAGTACAGATTCAGAATACAGAGTCTTCAGTTTTCTAGATACAGAAGCACTCGTATCTTGTGTTACGGTCTCTTTTTTTACAGTTGTGCGTGCTACGGAATTGACCGTTCTTAATTTACGGAAGAGTGTTCGGTCACAAATTACCAGCAAATTTTCTGTAAAGTAAGGCAAATTTTTTTTACAGTGCATAATATTTACCGGGAAACACTGGCGGCGAAGGCTATGCGCGAAGGCGAGCTTTCTGGTAGAAACACAGCCTTTTGCAGGGCCGCGGATGTGCCGGGGCGTGCGCCATCTGGATGGTGTTTCAAGGAACCGGCCACTTCGCTTTTTTAATGCTACAAACACTGTAAAAGGGGGTCTTGTTTGAGTTTCCGCTTCATAGAAGTATATTTTTTTCATATATTCCAATTACAATCTGTCCTTAGCATATCTGTAGGTTGTGTGTGAGTGGTACGATTTTCCTGACGAATATTACTATGAGACATTCAATTAGTTCAGTAACGTGTGTGTGCTACACGGAGGGCCTGTGTGGTTGGGTATGCATGGTTCGGAATGAGTTTTCGATCACAAGACCACGAAGAAGACGACACGAGGTCCCTAACGCTTTCGCGTTAACAGAGACGTTCACACCATTTGATGGCAATGGCTGCTCCTTGCCACAAACAAGACCCTTTTTTACAAGACTTGCGCTTGTCATCAGAATTTGTGCTCCCACGAAAGTTGACAGTCATGGAGCGCTCGTTTCATTTTTCTACGCTAACAGAGAAACGCGCACGAAGACAAACGCCAGTACTCCATCTTTTCTTTGCCATTGTGAAACTGCGCGCTTAGTTGTTTCTTGCCCTGAGGGTCTATTTTTTCGGTGATTGCAGAATAATGTGTTCTTTTACTGTACCCGTCGCACCCTCAATTTTTTAACATTTACGCGGAATAAGACAGCACAATAAGCTCTTCTGGAATCGCAACCGCTGCGAAAACGCGCAAATTGTTCAAGATAATTGCACATGTGGTTACGCTAAAATGTCCTCAAGTAAACTGCTGCATTTCCCACTTACAGGTGACAATGTGGTCGCTGGCGCTGGTATGCTCTGCGCTGGTGGCAGCAGCAGCATTCGCTGTTCCCAACAAGATAACTTATGTGGAGACTACCCAAACGGCTTGGAAAGGTATAGCGGTTACATAGTCATCAAAATCGTGAGAAATCTTGCGCTTTGTACCATTAGGTCGTAATAAGGTTGCTGACGTTTTTGAATTTCCAGCGTACATTCGGGAATCAGGCGTGAGGAGACGGACGCACGTAGAGAAGGATTGACAGGATGAAACACTTGTATTTTCTGTCTTTCTAGTCCATTGTCTTTCCACCCCATGCGTATTTCCGTGCCCCTGACATGAGGATTACGTGAACAATTTCAGACAGTACTTTTGCGCATGTGGGCTTGTATATGGACAGTAAGCGTCTACAGAAGCTGCCGGCCAGAGTTATTTTTTTATCTTTGAGTAAATGTATAACCACTAACAAGACCTACCGCTTGTGCTTAGTGCGTAACGAGGGTCTTATGATACTGAGCACAATGTTGCCGATCATCTGCGGATGCAGAGGACGTATTTCTGTAGGGGTAAAATTTAAACAGGCTCACGTACTCATAATTGTGTGCACGTTAAAGAGAACCGCATGTTGTCGAAATTAATCCGGACATCTCCACTACGGCTTACCTCATAACCAAATCTGCTGTTTCGGAATGCTAAATTCCAAAAGCTTAATTCCTTACGATCACTAAAAAATAATTAATAGCGTTCACCAGAAGCTGTCAAAATCTGCGAGGTCAAGTGGTGTCCGTACAGGAATCTCAGCGGGGCGTTGACATCGGTGTCTCGTACTCCCGTTTACTGACACATACAGAGTGACTGGTCATGGCAGATAAGATAGCCTACATATATAACATTACGGAAACGTAACCTAGTAGCGTAGCCCAGCTTGATTAATTTTGTCATCCTCTTACGCAAGTTGAAATTAAAGGTTGGTTGGCACTCAGGATATTTGGCCTGGTGGTTAGAAAATGGAAATTGCACGGAGCTCAAACTCGGGCCCTCTGCGCAATAAAAGGTGCGTTAAAGGTTCGCGAAAGGTTTGTTAAAAATGCATCACAGTTCGCCAGTGGCAATTTCGGAGCATTAATTGTAAAAAGAGGCGCTTTCTAGGTTGCTGGTCTGGAGAAACAATCGCAGCCCGTATAGGGAAAAAAGGAAAAAGTGGTGAAGGAAAGGTAGCGAGGTTAACGAGTTTAGCTCAGCCGGGGAGGGGATGAAAGATGGGGGGGGGGAGAGAGCACATAGCACAGCACATTCATCGTCAGTTACAGTACGTCACTCTCACGTGGTACGTGGCATCACTGTCACAGCCGCTTATCCAAACCCGTCTCTTTCAAAACCCAAAGTAGTCCCATGGTCGCCGTCAGTGTCGATGCCTTCTGTCGGCGATATGTGAAAATCGTATCAACTGGCAATGATCTATTGTGAAGGTGCCATAGAACGGACGCCAGGGATGGTCTCCGAACATTATATTCATATTCACATGCCCCGACGGCGTCCTATGAGATACAGGAAGAACATTGCTGCTTATCGCGACGTCAACGTCCAGAAGAGCCGACGAGCGATAGGCTCTGGCGGCGCTAGCATGGAAGACGCCGTTAGTAACATCCGTTCCGTGTTCAAACGCCGCGAAGGAACTCATTGGTCCTTGCGCATTTGTAGTAACAGGATATCTACTCTAAGGAACGGGATGACAGAATTTATGAGAAGGTTATGGGCTTTTGGAAGAGTTTCGAGGTGTTGGATAGAATTTGCCCGGAATATAGCAGTTAAGGAGTGTAACGCGAACGGGATTGTTATTCTGCGAGGTTCTTAAAGTATGCCGTGTTTATTTATATATTTGTTTGAGGGAATAAGTTGTGTTCTGGAAATTTGTGCACTGCGTTCAGAAACACCCAATTAATGTAGTTGTCACGAAGTTCTCTCTCACTTTATATGCCTTGCTTGGCTACGCCACTACTCGTGCGTGAACCAGCATGGCAGCGCTCAATCGCACCTTCAATGAACGATGCCTACACGTCTGCTACGTTAAAAGAAATGACCGGCGGATTGTGGTCCCGGAAAGAAAAGTGCAGACTCTTTCCATGTCAGCGCTGTGCACGATTGTTTCACGGTACCTCGCCTCTTTCCAGTGTAACAAAAATTCTCTTTCCATAATTCGAAATAAGCTCCAGTGCAATGTATATATCGGGACTCTCTTCCTTCCCACCAGGTGTCGCAGGTGCGCCTCGGAATATGACGGCTTATGCGGATTACTACCACAGGAATAGGGAGTCCTACCTTGACTTTTACGAAGACGACAAGCGCCAGGCACGCTCCAGTGCATTGTATATATCGGGACTCGCTTCCTTCCCACCAGGTGTCGCAGGTGCGCCTCGGAATATGACGGCTTATGCGGATTACTACCACAGGAATAGGGAGTCCTACCTTGACTTTTACGAAGACGACAAGCAGCAGGCACGCTCCAAGCAGCGTGCGCCTCTGGTGTGCTTCGTGCGGTACGACGGCTTCATGAAATCGGGCGTGATGCGCTTCGCTGTCCGGGGCATTCCCGTCAAGAAGTGCACTCACGTCGTCTACTCTTACCTGGAGACGGACAACAGGACCGGAGAGCTGCTGTATCGCAAAACGGGCCCGCTTTCTCAGGCAGGTGCGCCACTTTCTTGCGTGGTCTTGAGGTATGCGATTGTGGAGACACTTAGTAACCCGAAGGCGGTAGCTGTCACATCATCAATTGTGCGCAAAGTTCGTGTGTTTGTGTACGTTCAACATCGTCTGTGTACATGTGAGAAATCGTTTGTGCTAAATTCTATTTCTGTTGCTTATCGATCTAAATATTGCATGTATAGGATCGCCCTCCCTCCCCAGAAATTTCTGTGTACCTCGATGCCACCTGTACAGCCTCCTCCTCTACTGCCCGCCCGGTTTCCGGTCGAATGCTTCTGCGCCCCCTCCCCTTCCCTCAAAAAAAAAAAAATCCATGCCTGGCTTTTCAACTGTGTTTATGACTGGAACGTTGAGGCTGGATCCTCATTAAAATATATATATAAGCTCCAGCCGTGTTCCCAGTGTGGCTCAGTCCGCAGATAGCCTGGGGGAATGAAGTAAAACGTTTCGAAGGGGTCGAGCATACTGAAGAAATTACACCGGATGTAATGAACAGCTTTCAGCCGAGTCTCGGGTAGATTTCGGGCATTGCCAACCAAGCCCCTAAGAATTCCAAGAGGTGTAAGACCGACCTCATAAAAATTTGGTGGTTTTATATAGTGTATAATTTGCTATTCGCATGCATTTGCGGATAACATTGTTTTTTTTTCTGCTTGCAGATATAGAGAAAGATGTAGCCTTACTAAAGAGACGTCAGCCAAAGCTTAAGGTTCTCTACAGCTACGGTGGTGGAGCGCACACGAATAGCATGCTCAACCGACTGAGCACGAAAACCGACGAGGAAAAATTGTTCAGGACACTCGATTCCCTCGTGAAGCCCGGAAAATTTGACGGCGTCAACTTGCACTTGGAAGGACCGGGACCGTCAATATGCAACAAAGAGAGCTTCAACAAGATTCTCAACTTTATCAAGGTGACCGATGCACACGGCTTTTCCGTTTTCCCCCACGAAATTCTCAAGGGCGCAAAACGCGAAAACCTTGTCTTTGCCTGTTTGTCCGCAGCGTCAACGCCGAGCTATAAATCCTTACGGCATGCACCTAGCGCGTTGCGGAAGCGGTGGTAATTTCTCGAGAAGTGCTGAAAACAAAAACGAATCGGTTGTGCTCAAGGGCACGTTAAAGCGAAACAACGTATTAGTTTAGACCACGGTGGTAGTTCAGTCTTATAAGGTAGCCTTTCAGTACTCTATTTAGTTAAGTTCGCGACGATAGGATTCTGAAGGTATAGACGTTCAACTCTCTCGTTTTTTTTTAAATTTCGGGCCGAAACGTCAGGCGCCTTTACGTCAGTGGGACGTCATGGATTTCAGTATCTTGTCTTGTATTACGCCCTCTCTGGAAGAATATAAGTTCTAGAAACTTGTAAGGTTCAGTCTCTGGCTCCTTGGGAATACGGGGCTGTACAGGTTTTGTAGGTCAAAAAGAATTGATTAGTCATGACCAGGCACCTTAAAAAATTTCTGACGTCAAGGCGAGTTGGTGCGAGAACTTGAAAGCGCCACCAAAACCCATCTTTCGTTTTTAGTTAATTTCCGGCTTACAAAGCCTTTTGTCAAGGGTAGTGTGGCTTTTAAGGAATTGGAGCAGAGTAACTTACTAACACAGCTGAAATATTTTTTTTCTCTCTATCGTCTCTTTAATCTGATGTTCGCTTCCGTTTAACTAACTAAAAGAAAACAAGAAGAGAAAATAAAGCAGAGCACAATGACATTGTATAAGCTGATTTTGCAACACGACGTGTCTGCAAGCACGAAATATTTAATGAGTAGGCGTGGGTACTGATAAATATAACGCTCGCAATTAATTTCAAGGCAAAGCTCTACCGTACGTCACACACTTAGTTTTCTTTTACGTTTTCAGTGACGTGTGAACGAATAGCACGAATTCAAGGGAAACATTTCATTCCTTAAAATTATTTTGTTAAAGATATTCAAAAATTTTTCTACGTATTAAGAAAACACAAGAAAGTACAACTGTTTTATATACGAGCTTGCGCAACGAAAACGCAGTAAAACCAAAAAAAAAAAGAACGCGCAATTACGGTCAGAAAAAGAGCAGAAATAGGGGAGCACAACTGCTGCCTAGTTTGTTGGTAAGACGCACAGACGTACTTGTAAGGTGTACTGACATAAAATTTTCAAATTGTAGTTCTTTTTTAATTGACTGAGTGTACGAATATCTGAATGCCAGAAAAAGTGCTGGCATGCATCATAGCCCCCTTACTACCTTACTATCATACTTGCTTTTCGCAATAACTTATTGTTTACGTACGAAGATGGTGTGCGTGTCATGAAGCCCGTCATGGAATATTCAGTCCATTGAGTGGCTACGTTCCTTGCTGTTTCTACGAAAACTGCAGCTGTCACGCGCATATGCAGTCAAAAGAAATGTGCGCTACACTCTTTGTATCCTGCTTTATTTTTATATGAAAAACTCCATCGTAGCTATAGTCGTAGTGCGTGTCATTGTTGCACGCCATCAGAAAGTCTGGCTCTGCGTAATGACGTCATGGTAATGTGGATGACACCGGGCCAGCTTTCCGACACGAACTTTCGTATCGATTCGTTGTATCTTTAAGCGTTTTCCAAACTTAATACTTGCTACAAGGTGGTGACCACGATGGTGACCCAAACATGGCGTCATTGAAGCGCTTCCCGTACCGCGATCGCTTCCGGCGCATGCCGTTCTCTATAGCATGGTAATCGAAGTTACCTTCTGTTAACCAGAACCAGCAATCGCTGGGGCATGAATTTGGACGCCACTTATCGTCATACTGCTACAGTCTAGAAGCACGTGGTAGATCTTTACCAAGTTTAAAATTACGTGCCCATATTCTTTTTATGTGCGATGGAGAGATTACCATCGTCATACACCTAATTTTCTGCGGTAGATGATAAGGGTAAAAAAAAGAAAAAAAAGATAGAACTAGAACAAAGTAGCGATAACAATTAAGAAAAGATCAGTGACGACTTAGCGGCAAATGCGAGAGAAATGCGGTAGGATTACGCGGCCCCTCCTTGAAGCTCCAAATGCACGGTTTAGGCCACGTTCACCACATAGAAAAGTGTTGTTCAGGTGCTCTCTAGACAAACACACACACACACGAACCCGCCTTTCAGAGACGATGAGGCACAGTACAATGAGGGACGCGCAGCAAATTTTGACCGAGAACGCTTCACGTAGCTTCTTTTTCCATCGTCAGCTGGAAGATGGGCGAACTCACTTTTCACGAATTAATTGTTTCTATAGCCTTTTCGGTACCGTAGTACCCAATTGGCAACTGTGCAAGTGGTTAGGCGCAATAAAGCTGCAAGCGTTCGTGAAAATTCCTACCAATTCGGTCTAGGTCGTTGTTTCGCCGCAGGCGAGAAATGCCTACCGTCAAATACCTCTCGATTACTGTGAGTTGACACAAAAATAGAGGATGCAGAATCAACAGGCCGACGGACCACACGATGTTAGATTTTTATCCATATCTCTTGGCCAATCAAAAATTATTTTTAGGACAAGAATCGCAAGGAGATGGTTAATTTCTTCATTTACAGGGAGACGCTGACTTTAGGATCTAACCGCGAAATACAAACGAAAAATGGTATTTTCACATTCATAATTCAAAAGTTATGTTCCTGAGATGGCTTCGAGTTTGAGGAGTACAGACGGTTTCGTGCGCTCGATAACAGCAACGAGCACGCAGCCCCAAGGCACTGCAGGTCACGCGCATTATCCGTCCATAACATGAAACAAAAACTGCGTTCTTTTATTTAATTATTTATTTAAAATACTGATATAAAATGCCTGATGGCGTTACACAGAGGAGTGGTTAATCATTATACAATGCTAGATATAGCAGTCTGAAAGGATGAATGAACCGGATTGCTGGTGACCGAGGCAAAGAGGTGGCTCCATTCGGATGCTGTCTTGGGCAGAAATGAATTGAAGAAAAGGTTTGTGCGGCAACTTGGCAATTGTATATTGACGTTGTGGTCGATTTGCGATGAAATATAAGGGGGTGATATAAAAAGGTCATTTTTAAGTTTTCGGTTAGTATAGTACATTTTATGAAAGAGTTATAACCGGGCGAGATTCCTTAGTGATGTTAGATCTGGCAGATGAAGGCTAGTTTTGATGGCGGATATACTGGCACTGCGGGAATAATTGCATACAATGAAACGTGTAGAGCGGCTCTGAATGGCTTCAAGTAAGTATGTTAGCTGCGCTGTAGCGGGATCCCACATTCATGAAGCATACTCTAGTGGAGACATTACTAATATTTTACATAATGTACGTTTTAGGGAAGAGGGCGAGTGAGAAAAATTGCGACGTAAAAAACCTATTGTTCGATTGGCAGAGTTTGTCACGTATTGAATGTGAGTTTGCCATGACATATTGTTAGTGATGTTAACACCTAAATATTTATTGGAAGTCACAGAGGACAGAATAGAGTTAATTTTGCATGAGGATGCAGAAA
Organism: Dermacentor albipictus; assembly: GCF_038994185.2. Taxonomy (NCBI): domain Eukaryota; kingdom Metazoa; phylum Arthropoda; class Arachnida; order Ixodida; family Ixodidae; genus Dermacentor; species Dermacentor albipictus. The sequence continues at coordinate 389,151,923 of NC_091821.1, forward strand.
CACCACTACCGCGAGAAAATTTCATCATTTTACATTCGTTGACATTTAATTTCATTAACCACTGGTTACATCACGAAGAAATGGTGTTAAGATCAGATTGAAGTAAAAATGAATCATCTGGGTTAGTTATTTCACGATAAATAACACAGTCATCAACATAAAGACAGATGTTAGACGTCAATTTCTCCGGCAGATTGTTAATGTAAATAAGAAATAAAAGAGGTCCAAGGACTGAGCCTTGTGTCACACCAGAAGTTATGAAACAGGTTAGTGAAACGGAATTGTTAGCAGATACGAACTGAGTTCGTTTGTCGATAAAGTATTCAATTCACTTAAGTAAATAGGGGTCAATGTTAAGTTTGCTTAACTTCAGAAAAAGGAGACGATGGCATACTGTGTCAAAGGATTTTTCAAAGTCTAATAAGATACAGTCAATGCAAGAACATCGTTTTAGAGATGAGAACAGGCCATTAGTAAACATAGTTAGTTCTGTCTCACATGAAAAACTTTTTTCGGATACCATGCTGATATTTACTAAAAAGTTGTTAGATTCAAGGAAAAGCACGATATCAGAGAAAATAATCTGTTCCAGAGCTTTCCCGGGAATGCTGGTTAACGAGATGGGTCTGTAGTTGATAGCGCATAAAGGGTTACCTTGTTTTGGAATAGGCACCACCTTCCCCTCCATCCAGTCATTTGACAGCACACCGCATTCTAAGGACTGCTTGAAAAGGTTAAATAAAATAATGGATGAGTGGATTACAGTGCATTTTAAAAACTGAGCAGTTATTTCATCAGGGCCGGGTGCAGATACCTTTAAATTCTTTATGAGGTTTGTTATTCCAACCCAGTCAATGATTATGGGATCCATCATGGGAAACAAGGGGGCTATTAAATACGGGTGATGAAAAAGACTGATCATCAGAAAACGAAAATATAAATACGTTATGCAGAGCAACACAGCACATATCAGATGGTATGACGTTCCCCGTTTCATCAAATAGTGGGATATCTTGTTTCGGTTTACCGCTAACCACTTCCCAAAATTTACAAGGTTTATTTTGAAGCACAGAAGGAAGAGTGCTTGAAAAGGAATTGCACTTGGCCGCTTCAAGTTCACGCTTGTAATCAGAGACGCAATTTTGATAAGCTGCCCAGCGCATAGCCTTATCACTTGATACTGCTTTTCTGTAAATCCTTTTTTCTTGTTTCGTAGATGGCTGAGCAGCGGAGAGAACCTAGGAGTGCGAAACTTGGAATGAATTTTGCACTAAGGCACATATTTCTCAATAAGCGAAAGAATTCTTGTTTTATAAAATGTCCACTTCTCTTCTACACTAATATACGTGTAGAAGCGCAGGAACGATTCGCACAAAGATTGCATTTCGACGTCAATAGCGGCGCTATTCGCTAATTCAATAAGCGCTATTCGACAAAGATTAACAAAATTAGAGCTTTCATTAGTATGCGTACAAATAAAGCCGTGGTTGTTATCCCACAAAATATCTGGAAAATTACAATGACCTAAATCTAGAAGGGGAGAATTTGAGTATCCTACAGAATTCAAAGCGTCATATAAAGAATCCCAGAACGTCGAACAAGATTGAGGTACACGGTAACAGGCACAAATAATTACTTCGTGACGTCCAAAACGAACGCATGCGCACACAATTTCTAGTGGAGATAGGACCGGAATAACTTGACAAAAATGGCGCGTTCATGCTGGAATAAGCACACCACCGCCTGTTCTTCAACTTCGATCAGATCTAAAGAATTTATAATCATTGTGACAGTGTAAAATTTCATTGTCAGCGATTTTCTTGAAAGCCGAGTTTCTGTCAGCACAACCACGCCTGCGGCAAAATAATCAATGATAGAAGACAAATAATCTCGCTTGTGAATGACACTTCTAATGTTTGTAAAGACAAAAGATAAGTTGCCCACGATAGACACTCCCCTCTTAGAAGACTTGTGCTATCTATTTGCCGGATTATCCTACCATAACGTAGAAGCAATTGACGAAAGCGGAGAACGATCTGCAATCTGGGGAATTTCGTAGGCAGTATTGGTTTGCGAGTACATGAAGCATTTTTTTATTGATGAACATCCTTTTGTGTAGCAAGGAAAAGGGCCGTCCGCTTGCCTTGCCATACTCGGCAAGTTTCTTTCGGCAACTACGGCTTGCTTTGCAAACGTCTGCAGAAATGCTTGCACTTGATCCTTTAAGTTTGCCCTTATTAGAAAATATAGCATCTTTTGTTTTAAACCTTGTAAATTTTACAATTATTCATCGACATTTGGCAGCTACGTATGCTCCTAATCCATGGGCTCGAGATATACTGTCAGGTCGTAACTGAATACCTAAGCTACTGGCAAGATCTAAAGGATAGAAGAAAGTGCCTCAGACTCAAATTTTTTCACAGTATTTACTATTCTAAAATAGGCATCGACAGGAACAAATATATTAAATTACCATTGTACATTTCCCGTAGAAGAGACCATGCCTTGGAACTCCATGAATTTCCTTTTAAGGGTGACACCTTGCGTTACGAATTTTTTCACAGGACCACGAGGGAGTGGAATGCTCTCCCGTCAAATATTGTCGGTATACAATGTAATGAAACGTTTTACCGCGCTTTGTGTGTTGAAATGAGTGTCAACTGATGCAGATATGTATGTACCCCCCTGCTGTAATGCCTTCTAAGGCGATGCAGGTACTCAATAAATAAAATAAATAAATAAATAAAATACAAGAGCTCTAACTTTTTCTTTCTATTGAGCCCGGGATTCACTTGACGAGCCAGCAAGACCATAAAAAATTTGGTTCTCCCTACGTGCGCCGTCTTCAAAATCATCTAGCCTGCTCTGAAGTTAGGCATTTTCTTCGCGAACTGTGTGCACAACTATTTGTTGCAGGCCATTAGTTTGGCACTCATCTACATTGCTTACGCGGTCATCTACAATGGCAAGTCTAGCGTTAATGCCATACACAGTTTGTTCTAGGGCAATTTGACTTTTTTTGACGTCGTCAAGCATTATCCTTTGTTCATCATGACGCGAGTCAACATGTGAAACAATAGTTTTAACAACTGCTAACTCTGGCGATAAATTTATATTTATTGTTATATTTAAATATATAATATTGTAAACACAATATTAGTAGTTTTATAACATTGAAACAATCAGAAGTAATGGTGTAGAAACACTGGGGCATAGTAGGAGCAGCAGAAATACACTGTTCGATTTTTTACAATAATAAGAAGGAGCTTCACCCACCTGCACCAAGGAAAGGAACGGGTTTATGGCCGGCTGCATTCCTGCTGCTCCAACATGCCCACTGGAAGGTTGAGCAAGGTAAATATACCAGGTAGCGAAGCTTCCATAGGAGCCCATACGTTCAAAACATGGCGGTTCATCGGCGGTTCTCTGGCTTAGCGCTATCTGTATGTGGAGGGAGCCCTGCCGGTGGAAAAAAAAATAATGCGACGCCATGTACGTTAAAAACAGAAGCGACGTTATTTTGTTTCCGAAGGTGCGAAATTTGTTTTGTTGGCCTGCCTTTAGAGCTATATATTCATATGGCCCACCATCGTCTTGATGGGTGTTTCGAGCTTTCAGGGCGGAAAGCGATGCAGGAAAAGGACAGCCGTACGGTTGTCGAAATCCCACCCCTTCACCGAACATACTTTCTTTGGAGGCCAACGAAAGCTTTAGGTGTAGAGTCCTGATCATATCGTCGGATGCCAAGCCCGACGCGCAGCGCAGTCGTACACAAACAACTACACAACTATCTTGCTGAGCATGAGGTCGCGGGATCGCATTCCGGCCACGGCAGCCGCATTTCGATGGGGGCGAAAACACCCGTGTACTTAGATTTAGGTGCACGTTAAAGAACCCCAGGTGGTCCAAATTTCCCCACTCCTCCACTGCGGCATGCCTTATAATCAGAAAGTGGTTTTGGCACGTAAAATCCCATAACTTTTTATTCATGACTCACCCCTTTGGAAGCGTTTTGTTCTTGACATCACTACAACGTGAGATTATAGACGTTCTCCATCTTCATTGAGTGAATACTGGGAAACGGACTCGGACTCTTCTTGCGTGTGCGTTTACACATTCACCGCAACAATTTATTTTTCATAACTTACTCTTTAATTAAGGAGGCTGTAAAAGACAGCAACATTATATTAATAGCTAGGTGGTCTTAATAACACAGAACATTTAAACGCTTATTAATCGGCTTTCACTTCATGGCAAGGAATTTCACGAAAGCCCTTCAGCATCGCTCGATGATATCGTAATAATATCTTTATTAAAATTCAAAGCCTATTCGTTTGACAACGTTCATCTGAATTCCCCCTTGCAAGCTGATGCCGACTTACATGTGGTTCGGATCGGGGGCACTTGAGATATGCCCAACCTGTCAAGCAAAAAGTTATTACGAATGTTTCAATTCAAGAAAACGTCTTACCCTTGTGCCTTTCATTCCCGTTGGCAAACACGCATAAGACGAAAGTGCTGCATGAATAGCGTCGTTAGCCCAAACGAACGAGCTACCGTAACTCACCTCGCCTATATGGCTGTCATTTGGGCTTAGATAAGAAATACATATTTTAAATCGAGGCATCACGAATCCGAAAAGAGCTGCCTATGACCAGCACCAGCTAGGTTTCTTTCATTTCGTACTTCATCCCAGCGGCTATTAGTAGCTCCCGGAGCAGAGCGCTAAGTGTGGAAGTGGCAGAGAAGGTGCTCCATTCTGTCTCGTCACCCACTGAAAATTGCACGCCGCGCTGCTGGCCATTCCTAGAAAATTGTATATGTGACTCCCAGGCATTTGCAACACAACAACATTGTTTTATGATGGGAGAGTCCAGGTGAGAGACAGGGTGGTTATGGAGATGAAAACACGCTATTTTCTACAGCAACTTAAGGATGAATGAATGAATGAATGCCTTCATTTATTGAGAAAAAGCAGGAGCAAGCATCAGTGGAAGCACGTCTGAGCACATTGGGAAAGAAGCGGGGGATAAAGAGAAGAAAAACTGGAGCCCGGGTGGCGTCGCAGTTTAACGTCGAGATAATGTAAGCGAGAGTTGGTCGAACCAGTTGAATTCAAGGTTAGATGTGTGATGTGGCGAGTAAATGACTGGAGTCACCGCCCAGCTTCCGTCCTTTGCGGTAGTATAGGCACCCGCCGTTCTTGGTAACAAACATTTGCTGAAAACCAATCTTAGCAATTACTTATTCATCGAGCCATACCTCGCCGCGTATTGCTCAGTTGAAGGATCTGTGGATTACTACAGCGCTGTCGCGACAAGTTGCGACCATACCATGACGCTTGTGGTTGCGGTTGCCATACTCGTGACTCTTATCATTGTGGGAATACTATAAACATGGGTTTACTGCACAAGTTAGAGAACAGACATTTTAGAACAGCGTTTGTCGCCTGACATTCGCTCAACGCAAGCACCACTGCAGCATGTTACGGTGCGCGTACTTCATGACAGAGACGCGAACGCACACACAAGAACGTGTTAGAATACAGGGTGCCTTCTTGTGCCTGGTGCCAAACATATCCAAGCCAACAATATGTTAACAATCATGCTGCTGTTTCTATGCAAAGAGGTTATATATTTAAACTTCTGGAATGACAATCCAATCCGCTGCCTACGGGAGTGATTGTTAGAGGAAAAGGAGCGTGGCTACAGTACGGGGCCGCGGTACACGCGTGGCGCTTCCTGTGCTTGCGGTTCTACGATGAAAAATAAAATTAGACCCCCTTAAGAAGTATATCAGTCCCCCATTGTATGTCGCTTGACGCTGTGTGTCGTTGACATGCTGTCATACATCGACAGCATGTCAACTAGCGTTTAACTGATACTTCATTAAGGTCGCTGCGTGTTTGTGTTGTGTCAAGCAGGAGCGAGTAGCTGAAGAGGTGACACTGGAGAGAAGGCGGTGAGGGAAGTCCGCGAAAAGTACTTGAGGATAGCCATATTGAACGTCGGCGCCATGTTGAAAAAAGCCTGCGACTTTGGTTGCTCAGGTCGCCAGAAAGGCTTGGGTGGTAGCCTACCGCTGGACGTATTTGGTAACCACAGCGATAGACACAAACTTTGCGGATGTAAACAAAGGAAAGACACCTAGTGAGTTGGCCAGCCATTTTGAGCTCTGGCAAAATTTCAAAAATGAATCTGGCGAAGTATCACGTACCCAAAATAGTATATGCCAACCCAAATGACTCAGCATGTTCATATTTGCACGACACACCACAGTGGCCTGCTACCAGGACAGTTTTCATTCAGTGCATTGAGTGATGACAGTTCTCATTGGGTGCTTGAGAATAAAAACGAGCACATCAGAGACGACCGAGGGACGTTTCTACGGTACAAGAGCAGCACATCGCCCCTCCCCCCTCTCCTCCATCTACCACCCCCCCCCCCAAAAAAAAAACGCGTAAATAAGCTTGCCAATAGGGGCATCGTAAGATCGAGCACTACGGCGCTTGTTGATCGTGGTCAGGATGACGTCAGCGTTTCATTCAACGTTTATTTCTGAGAAAATAAGTTGAAGTTACGTTTATTTGCATCACAATGGCGGGCGTAATCAGGCAAACATTGAGAGCATTTCATTAGAGGGTGCCTGACTACTCTGTGGAGATTACGTACTATAATGACAACAAACAACACAGAAAACTTCGCTTACATCGATTCGCACATACGTGGGATCCGCACAATGTTTTAGACAATCAATTTATATGTTTAAGAATGGCGCTCATTAATGCAATATTTGCATTCACAGTGAGCAAAAGCGGCTGTCGTGTCCACGGTAGAATTGATTTAAATGGCTTTAATCTCATGGACATTATATCGTTGCGAACTTCCGTGGGATTGTAATCTTTAAAATGGGGTACAAGACAGGAAAATCAGGAGGTTGATGAAGGGCAACAGGGTAGAAGCTTGCACAAGATCTCAGGGAAATAAAATGACTTTCTGAGCAGCGCGGTCAGGGGCCATGCAATTGTTTGAATGTCTATTAAACATCCTCCAAAATATGAAGAGGCCGACAAAAATTAAGGCATTTTGGGAAAGGCGAAACCGCTGGAAATGTTAAGAAAGCATTAGATAAAAGATGACCTAAAAATAAGAAGCCATAACGTTGACAGGGTGGCCAAATTCTGGCCCAAATAATTTGGCTGCTCAGGCAGTTCAGCTGAAATGCGATGGTGCGAAATAAGGCAAGAATGTCGGCAAGTGTTGAAGAGAGGTCAAGTACGTATAGATACTGTGGCCGACGCCAGCGCCCGCCCTGAAGCTGTCAGGCGACTGCACGTATAAGCAAGATTCCTTGTCATCAGTCGTTACAGTGTGATTCGGGTCTGTAATATTGGACGCGGACTACATCTCATTAAATGCAGTGCATTCTATGGTGTCATTCTTCGACGGCTGGTACCGATTCTCTCACAATGAGTATAGGAACAAATTGTCTCACGGTCCGGCTGTCACCTTCTATAAACTGCCAACATTCCTTCCCCTCCGAAGTTGCTTAGTTTTTATTGGGTTGGCTGCTAATGACGAGGTCTCGGGATCGAATCCCAGCCATGGCAGCCGTATTTCAATGGGTGTGAAAAGCGAAAACACCCATGTACTTAGGGTTAGGCACAGGTTAAGGAAACCCAAGTGGGCTAAATTATTCCCGAATCCCCCATTACGGCATGCCTCATAATGAGACCGTGGTTTTGGCACGTAAAACCCCATATTGTGTTATGTAACATTCGTTGAGGATGTACTTTGCAGTCGCACAACTCTTGAATACAAGTGCCAGTAGTTGTGCGCGAGGTCTTTGAGTATGTGGGTAGCCTTTAGGGCGTCCGATACTTGCTAGTTTGCATTGCGGCTATATTATAAAGACGGAACATCAACATGACAATACGGAGAACATACAAATCCCTAATGTATTACTGCACAATAATTTTAAATAGCGGCATTCCTTCACGCACATGGATAACCGTCATAGGAGACTAGTCTGGAAACTAACTGCAATTACTGTATATGTCATACCCAAGGCTGTACCTGGCCTGGTGTCCAGTAAATGTGACGTAATATTGCGAGCAGCTTCGGTCATAGCATGCTAACAGACGACGACCCAGACTGTAGTGACAAGCGCAAGAATGGACACGGGACACTAAAAAGGCGGCAAGGACAAGCGCGAACTTCCAATTGGAAGATTGAAGTTTGTGCTTCTCCTTGTCGCCTTTTTAGTGTCCCGTGTCCACTTTTGCTCTAGTCACTTCAGCATGGAATACCAACTAGCCCGGTCTGTCTTAATACTTAAGCACATCTCGATTTGCAGCTGCGGCGGTAGCCCATGAGTGCGGATAGCAAAGTCGCCAGCGAAATAATTAGGGGCTCCTTAACGAAACCGATAGGTCAAAATCAAAAGCCGTCCACTACAGCGTCTCTCGTAGACGCTATGTTCGAACGTTAATAATGTGTGCCGACTGAAGAAAGGCTGCCACGGAGTGCTTCTGACGGTTAGCCTACCTTGTTTACACCGTATACTCTAAAAACAGTTGCACCCATTGGGGTGTATATTTGTCCCACAACGATAATCGTCATCTTTCTTGCCCGCGTTTCCTTTCTTTAACGCTGCGAGCCCGGTACTTCCCAGTCACGAACGGCATGCGCGTTATCAGTGTGACGCAGCATTCTCGACAGGAAAGTAGCGAGCGCCGTGTTTTCAAGAAGGGAAACGCAAGCAAGGCAGATGGCGATTATCGTTGGGGGACAAATATACACCCCAAAGGGTGCAACCTGTTTCTAGAGTGTACACTCTTAAGACGGTTGCACCCTTTGGGGTGTATAAACGTTTTTAGTTTTTTCATAGAGGACGTTGCAGATATAGATACCTTTAAGATGAAATGTGGGGAACAATAAACTTAAGCAATCCGCTACAGGGAGTGTTTCACCCGCCGTGATTGCTCAGTGGCTATGGTGTTGGGTTGCTGATTACGAGGTCGCGGGATTGAATTCCGGCCACGGCGGCCGCATTTCTATGTGGGCGAAAAGCGAAAACACCCGCGTACTTAGATTTAGATGCACGTTAAAGAAACTTAGGTGGTCGAAATTTCTGGAGTCCTCCACTACGGCGTGCCTCATAATCAGAAAGTGGTTTCAACACGTAAAACCCCATGATTTAATTTTTTAACATTCGATGTTTCCGGAAAATTGCTTGCTAAATATGAAAGAAAATTTTAGCATTGACTTGATGTATATAATGATGCATTTGTGAGATACGTGCGCTAGGTTCGTACGTAGTTCTGTGAAATTTAGAGGCTGTGGTCCGTAACCGTACTGGATGTGATATTATACTGTTTGTAAGGATTAAGAGTTTTACAGGGCATCGAATGTTCTTGTTTCTCTAAACAGAAAGTCCGGTTCAGGATTATGCACACGGATGACCTCTTAACAATCCAGCTTCCCGCCTGCCGCCCCAAGTGTGACGCTATAGTAAAACGCACGCTTGCAAGGTAAGTTACAATGAACAAATTAGTGTTGGCTTGTTTGGAAAGGTGCAATAGTATTATAGCAATAATCTATGCTACACTTAAGATTACACAGATAAACATGGAGTATTCAGCTTGAGGCAGTATACAGTCATTAGTGTCGTAGATGTGTGGTATACTTGAAAACTGACGTGTACTGTCTATGTTTCTTTATGGGCAAACTAATGAATAGAGAAAAAATAGCATCTCATGTTTACATTGTCAGTAAATGAAACGAATTTGTGAGTTAGGAGGTGTTTTTTTAATTATCCCATACGCCTTTCATGTGTTCCCGGTGTGTGTAATAAAAACGGCATTGTTCTACTGGTAACAGCCACTGTTGCCTCATTTTGGCATGTCGGAGGTTGGGGTCCGTCTGTCTTTCTGTCTCTGTGTCAGTAAACGCCTAGCTAAGTAAAGCAACGGAACAAGCACTATAGGAAGGAACCGGATGAGTTTCTGAGGTTAGCAGTATTTGAGTTGCAGGTTTGCTGACACCACCCGCATGACCACGCATTATCGCCGCATGTAAAAAATGACGACGTCTGCAGGCTTGTCTGTGACATTTTTCTCTATGTGATCCCGCCATTTCCTCATGTATTATGGGGTTCAATGAGATAGCGAACGCGCACACGGCTATGCGTACACGAATCCAGGATGGACGGATGGACGGACAGAAAGGCGGACTCAAGGCGCACTGATGAGTTTCAAGATACTCTTGAATTTCAATGGCGACAGACGTACCCTTGACATCAAATGTGACTGCATATCATGATCGGTCTTTTGAAAAAAATCCGCATTCATTACAAGACGAGCGCGACGTTATGGCCATGTGTCGAAATTATTATGTAAGAGGACAGTAAGAGAGTCAGTTCTTTATCTGTACTTAAGAGACAGTCTGTGGCAACCGCTACTGTCATATTAAAGCGCTCGTTCGCATCTTATCCACGATGTAGTGCTCACGGTGCCGTGCTGTACGCATGGAAAACACGATGAAGGTAGCACTAGAACTGAAATAGTGTTACATTGTTGACCATGTCCTCTTAGCATATGTAGAAGGCTTGGCGAGGCATCTCAGTACGGATGAGAGTATCTTACCCGTTTGAGACCAGAAGCTGGCTGCAGTGTCACGCATCATAATGACAAACAGACCGGAAACATCTGGTGCCGAAAGTGGAATATATTTAGAACACCAGCGTTGCATATCTCTAAATAAAGTTTAGTTTGGAATAAAAAGACGTACGTTACATTAGTGACCAGTCCCCCATAGTAGACATATGTCGGTATCAGTAAAAGAAAACCAAAGCACTTAAGCCTAATTCGGCGCTAGGTGCGTAGTAGGCGCCGATGGACGCGCCACTGGTGGCGGCCTTGCGCAGTACACTAGGAAAAGGAGCCAGGGGCACGTCATAGTTTTCTGTTTCGCTGATCGTGCCTGTCTGTCGTATTCACGCTTTCAGGGCAAAATAAGCGACAACCTTCGCATGTGTGGGGTAGCCAAAGCTTCAAAGAATGCCGAAGAATTGTTCCACAATGGGGTGCTTCAATACCTGCAAAAACGGGCTGGCAATACGGTTATAATCATTCTCCGCAAAGCCTCATCATAGGGAGCAGCGGTAGCAATAGATCGCCCCATTCAGCGGGAAATCGCTTCTCATCCTTTCCTTTGTCGTGTCGCTGTTTTTTCCACTCGATCATACTTAGACGGGTAAGCGACGAAGTTCGTCTGCAGTGCAGCTATGCAGCTTAAAGGCATTTCGCTAAACTTCTGGATTCCGTTTGCCGCGTCTTTACCGCGTTGCGCTAGCTAGGTATACATAGATAGATAGATAAACTTTATTAAAATAATAAAAAAAACAGCTAATGGTCGGGGCCCTTAGTCCAGGGCTCCGCTGGCTTTTGCCATCTTCTTAGCTCTCTTGATCAGCTTGAGCTGGTCGTCGAGGGCCGAGCTGGACAGCAGTGCCTCCCATTGCTCCCTCGTGGTGTTCGTGTCTGGGTGTTCTATGTTGTGTAGTGCGCACTCCCACGTAATGTGATATAGGGTTGGTGTGGCCCCACACCATGGGCATTCGTCCCTGTAGGCTGTGGGGTGTATCCTATGTAATATGTGTAAGTTCGTGTAAGTGCCTGTCTGGAGCCTACGCCAGGCAGCGGCATCCTCTGTGTTTAGATTTCGATGGGGTGGTGGATATAGCAGACGACGCCCTCTGTGGTAGTTGACGATTGCTGAATAATCGAGGTCGACAGGGTCCAGGTCTTCTGCAGCCGGCGTGTTGAGTGCTCGGTTATGTACAAATCCTCGAGCTGCTCTGTCGGCCTGCAGGTTGCCCGTGATGCCTGTGTGGCCCGGTATCCAGATGATGGTTTGGATGGTGAAGTCCTCAGGGTCCTCCTTGAGTATTCCGGCTAGGACTTGTGCAGCAGGTCTTCCAATTCTTCCCTGTAGGAAGTTGCGGCAGGCCTGCTGGGAATCCGTGAGGATCGTCAGTGGTTGGTTTGCGTGTAGGCCCTCGCGGATGGCTAACGCGATGGCCAGCTCCTCGGCTTCCGTAATCGTGCAGGGGCGGGTCGATGCAGCGGAGGTAACGTGGCCTCGGTAGTCGCATGCCACCGCAACTGCGCCCTTGTTGTTCGTGCCATACATGGCAGCGTCCGTAAAACGGGCCGTGGTATTGAATCTGAACACTTTCTCCATGTACTGGGCCCTTGCTCTCCTCCTGCCGGAATGTAGGTTAGCGTCCATATTGCGCGGTATCGGGGCAACGTGAAACCTGTCCTGAACGTGACGAGGTATGTAACAGGTTTCTTGGGTTCGTGTTGTTATTTCTGCTAGGTATACACGACGGCACGAGTGCATTGTGTTGTATGTTAAAGCTACTGAAGCCTGCAAGAACAGAAATTATTTGTTTTATGCGGCCCGGTAAATCCTCGCACCAACTGTCACGCCCTTCCTGCTTGTGCATCTATTTTATGCATGGCTTCGCGCATGTTGAACTGTTGCTAGTTGCTTCATGCATACTGTTGTTGATCTGTTTGGGGTGCGAGCTTTTCACCCTGCCTCGTTTGTAAGGGGTCTCAATCACGTTGTATCTTATCGGAATGGTGCCAAGCAAGTGAGTCTTTGAAACACATGGTTAACAGCGCAAACAGACGACCACAAGAAGGGAGACACGCGCACACAAGCGCTGACTAAGAACTGGCTTTATTGGCAAGGATAGCGCACCTTATATATGCCAGAATGAAGCAATGGAAATGAAGGGGAAAACACGTGAAGGGTGATAGCGTGTCAACAACGAAAGCGCAATACAGCCAAGCATGCGCAACTAAACGCCAACAATTTTTTGTTTGTTTGCAATCAGAACCCCCACGACAGCCGCATCTAGAAGATCAAATTCAGCATCAAAGAGAGCAAGCGAAGGAGTGCTAAAGTACTTGTTACCTAATTTTCTAATGTAGTAGGCTTCTAATCTGATGCGCGCGGTCTTGTCACTACTCTTACCCGGAATCGTCATCTCTTTTAACCGGGCCACACAATCCGTACGATTGCTAACGTGCGCAACTAAATGTGCGTATTTATCATCTGTTTTTTTCAGTTTTTGAGCGTGTTACCCTTAACGGTCATTGACACAGCGACCAGTTTCGCCGGCGTAGAACATCCGACATGACAAGGGAGTGCAATACACCACTCAAGTGGAACATTTAACAAACGGAGGGTGGGGGTTCTTCTGGCATCCACGTTTTCTGGCATTGCAGATGCGTGGGCACAACTTTCCCAGCTGATATTGGGGGAGGGGGGGAGGGACAGATAAACAAATTGGCATGCCGCGCCTACTTGCCACCTTCTTAAGATTGTAGGAAAGTTTATGGATGTAAGGTACCCCCTCAGGCTTAGGCGCCTTCCGTTGATCCTCAGCCTCTGTACTTCCCGATCCACGCTTGAATTTTTGAAGGAGGGTTTCTGAAACGGCAGTCGAGATCGAGAGAGGGAACCCTGCAGCCAAAAGAGAGCTTACCTCATTATTAAAACTGGGCTTAATCTGATGTGGGCACGATTTTGGGAGAGCCGATTCCATACAGAACACCGCTATTCCTCTTTTGATTGTCTAGGAGTGCGCCGAGTTAAAGCGCAGCAGCTCCTTCTTAGCCCGTGGTTAGTAGCCCCAGCAAACGTGTCCTTTACAGAACGTGGTTTTTAGGTTTAAAAAGTGTAAAATTTAAAGATACGGAGGTTCATGGGAGAAAGGCAACCCACGTCTATGTTTGCTGAATATAGATAAAACTTCGCCTACTGTAGAGGGGTAAGGGAAGGCGGGCTGCTTTTTTAAAAGCACTAAAAATCGTCAACATATCTAAACCTTCTTAAAACCGACCCCCAATTGAACATCCGTTCTAGGGCGTTATCCCCCTGGCCAGAAAAATATCACAGAGAATAGCGGCAACGCAAGACCTATGCAGATGCCATAGGGCTGCTAAAAAGGGTTGTTCGTCATATACAATAAAAGTAGAGTTCAAATAAAACTGCAATAAAGATAGAAAATTATTAATGGACAAACTGACGGTGTTCTGGAAGAATACGTCACCGTTATCTCCAATGCGCTCTTTGACTCGTATTAGCAGTTGATTCTGTGGAACAGAATAAAACAAACCTACACGTCTACCGAAAAACCGAGACCAACATCATCATTTTCCCTCTGAAGCCGTACTACTGTGGCTGATTTTTTTACAACAACTGGGTCGTTCATGGCATAAGTCACTAGCTTTTTTAGCAAAAAGTGGATAACACACTTCTGCCACGATTCCTCTACACTAACAATAGTCCTAAACGGAATTTGGGGCTTATGTGTCTTGGCTGCAAAAGCACCCTCAAGCTGTTTTCTCTTCTGTTAGATATGTCCCTGGCAAGCTTGCCGAGGTCTAATTGTTTACAAAACTCGACGAACTTGATCTTAACACGCACTTCACTTTTCTTCACGGGGACACTGTTCTTATTAACGGTGTCAAAGCTTTTTCATTAAAAATTTCCTTGTGTAAAACGGCGAACCTACCCTCTTTACCAGCGTGCGTAAGCATCAGGTTGTTCCTCTCAAAAAAATTGAACCTGATGATTATGCAAGTTGATAAAGAGGGGTGTCTTATCTCGGAGAACAAGGCCTAAGTGTGTCTAGAGAAAAGTGCGCATTGGTTGGCTTTACGCGCGAACAGATGTCATCCTATACCGCTTCAATCAACGGTCAAGTTGTGTACTATGTTAAGGCGCATCACTTTCTGGGTGTCATAACTAACCATAACCTCTCTTGGAGATCACTGCGTCTAGAAGTTAAATGCATTGCTCAGGTTTTTGAATGTCTCTGTTGGATAAATTGGCTTACACCATTCCAGTCTATGCTGCAGCTCTACAGCGTATTGCTCCTAGGACTCCTTTGTTGCAGTCTACCAGCTTTGTCAAGTACACGTAAGACCAACATCTGCGCTCTGGAGAGAATACAAGGACGAGCCTTACGGAAGTGTTTAGGGCTGCCTCGGTGCACCTCAACACCAGCAACAATTGCCAGTCAGGGGCCACTTGATCTAGACACATGTAGCTATCGACTCTCTCAGAGCGCACATTCGCCATCTGTCAAGGATCCTCGACCATCACTTGGCTTCCCTATCAGCCGAGAGACCTCAAGCGACCTTTACAAGAGTGATAAGCGCTTATCAAGAGTGCTTACCGTCGTCTTAACACTGGCGGCGAAGCCTTCATCTACCCTGTGGTGCCTGCGACAGCCTAAAGTGAACTTTGCTATTCACGGAACTACAAGTGGCCAATCATCCGTCACCACCTCTGAAGCAACTGACGCTCCTATTACTGCACCAACCATATCACGATCGCATACATATATATACCGCCGGTTCGAACTCACATTACCAGTACAACTGCTGCGCTCATTGTTCCAGCTAAGCAGGTTACAGTTAAATGAAAAAAATGTCATACATGACTACACCTACGGCGGCAGAACTTGCAGCCCTCCATGCCGTTATGGCCTACGACACCGAAGATCCAGCACAGATATAGGTCACATTTTGTGACTCTAAGGCAGCGCTTCACAATATCGATTCCACCTTACGTCACAGAACATAAAAGATAATATTATGCGACATCAGGGAAGTGCGCCACCTAGCTCTGGAAACTGGGCAGCAAATAATATTTCAGTAGATTTCTGCCCACTGTGGCGTCGTTGGCAACGACTTTGGTGACAGGGCTGCCCGGTTTGCCCACGCAGACACCCAGATGCGTCCAATACCTTTGGCGAGGATGGACGCTGCCAGGGAACTTCGCCTGCTTGCACGCAAAAAGTCACGAGCTTTCTCGAATTCAAGTGCCTTCAATTGCCGATTGCATAAACTGGACCTTTTGCTACGGCTACAACTACCATCTAGCCTTTCCCGCCGCTAAACAACCTTTCTGTGCCGATTTGTGACTGGTAGTGGCGTTCACGAACGCTTACTCCCATCGTATGGGAATGACCGATAGCCCTGTGTGCGACTCCTGTAGGCGCGAAGAAACCATCAAGCGCCTATTCTCTATCTGTCCTTGCCACGACGTACAACGCCTATCTCTCAGGACAACTTTTCGCCGGCTAGACTAGAGACCGTTCTCCGATTCAAAGCAACTCTGACCATGGCCACACCCGTCCCTTGCGCAAAAAGCGGTTCGTGCACTAGTACACTACTTGAAGCGTACCGGTTCAAGCGACCGGTTATAGTGTCCTTGTGCATGCATCCTCCTGCGTGCACTTTGTGCTCGGTCCCTCCCTCTTTTCCTCTTTCCATTCCCCTTTCTCTTACCCCCACTGTAGGGTAACTAACCAGACCTGCATTCATAAAAAAAGCGTTTCTTGGTGCAGGTACGTCGACTATATCTTCCTGATGACATTCGATTATAAACTGGATGACCTTTCGACGACAAAGCTTACCAGTGGACTCAAATTGTTCGAAGGAACCCGTTGGAGCACCATTGACACCGTAAGAAATTTTACCTTTAAAGTGTGCTTTATATTTCAAGAAACGAAAGCAAACGTGAAAGTGTTCTTTTTGTTCTATTACCGAATCATCATTAACAAAAAAAAAACATGTTCCGCCTACCTTTAAGACATATCTGTGCCAGTAACATTTTCCCAAACACTTGGGTAACAAGTTTTCGCAGAAAAACACTAAGGAGCAATATTGAGTAAGCGTATATTGCTCATTACACTTGTCGAAGCAAATAAGTTTTGTTAATAGGGGATCGTTCTCACGAGATAGAAAGAAGTTATTAATAATAACACAGTTGCCGACGGCATGTCGAATTCCCGCAAGGCGTCATAGGTTGTGACGAAGCTTCGGCCGAGCATTGTCGATCACGTGTTAAGCGTAGAGAAAGTGCATTAGTGAATGAGCTAGAAGATAACCCGACGACTATTCTGCGTAAAAGGGAAGCGTAACATGTAGCAATAGCACGATATCATTGAGGTGACGTCAGACATGACATTACTGGCGTCATTGTTTTGATAGTGTTGCGGCCGGGGGTCCGTAGATGTGGGACTTTCACGCACCATGATGGAGTAGATATCGCATGCCTTGATCTGACATCCATGACGCTTTAAAACCCACATATATTTACTTTATTTAGATTTGCCCATGACAAAACGACGAAGGCGTGGGATCAGCTCGAACGCGAGCTTCCGCTCTCGCGACAAAGTTATCTTCTGGTCATAAATCCCTTCTGTTCTTGCGTTGATGTCAGCTTCCTCGAATCCGATGGTAAAGACATAGATGACGTCATTTTCGGCCAATTATACGTTAGCAAGAAAAGTTGTCATTTTTGCCCAAGTGAGTGAGTGAGTCAGTGAAGCAACTTTATTCGGTCCACAATAGACGCGAGTAAACTGAACGTCACCTGGCTAGGCGTACTCGGGGACCATCAGGTCAAGCCTGACGGCCCTCTCGCGGGCACTCTGGACTACCAGGATTTGAGAGGTCTGGTCCTGGCCTTAATAAGTCCTGGCCATCAATTCCTCTTGGGTGAAATGGGGACCGGCAGAGGCGGATCACCAAAGGACATGCTCGAAGTCCGAATTGTAGTGGTCGCCATATATCAGCTGACCAGTGCTGCTCTCTGGGCAGGAGCTATGGGGCGCGTGAATAATAAAACACTTAGCGCATAGAGCGTTTGGTTCTGAAAGGGTGGCCTTGTCGTCTCGCATGCTCCACTCCTTCGTGGCCTGCCAGCGTGGCCCGACAGGTACGTCACGCGACCGGGTGTCAGAAGTGGGGCCCGTTTGAAAAACTTCCGTCTCTGAATGGCCGTCAACGATAGGATGCCCCTCGAATAAAGTGCCCAATCGACTCAGTGGCTAGGCCTCCCTCTTCAGCCACAGCACGCGTTTGATTTCTCTAACCCTGCAAGTTGGTCCTCGTGGAAATCTCGCTTCGAAGATTATGTCGCTGCTTCCAGACTACAGAAAGCTTCGCAAGACGTCCAAGTAAGTGCGCTACTTTGCTGCGTGGGCCCAAACGCTCGTCCACTCCTGGACACCCGTTCACTCGACGCGGACTCTTTAGCGTCCTACGACGCTGTTGTCAAATGCTTTAACGAGCACTGTGAACCCTGCTAATGAAATCTACGAGTCCTCCCGCTTTCATAAGCGCCTCCAACTACCTGGCGAAAGCGTCGACACGTTTCACGCCGAACTCTGCAAGTTAGAAAAACGACGCAACTACCCGTCATCGGCGGTGGAAGAATGCTTGGCTCGCGGCAGGTTCGTTGTCGGCTGGCGGGATACGCGTCTCTCAGACCTGTGCCGCTCCCCGAAGCTCTCTCTCAAAGAAGCTTGGACGCAAGCTCGTCAGTCCGAGGACGTCGATAAGGAACGCTTCCTCGCTCAGGCTATTTCGAAAGCCGCGGTCGAAATTGATGCCATGTTGATGCCGCAAAAGCTCGAAAGTTCACTTCGCGACAGCGTCTGGACGCCAAAACAGCTCACTGAATGGACGAGATGTCGGAACACTGCCACCACGAAGCTACGGTTTGTCCCTTCTGCGGTGGCGCGTTTCACGCACGCTCAAGGTGCCCAACAAGGAACTCGGTCTGCAATTTTTGCGGCAAGAAAGGTCATTTCGCTGAAATCTGTCGTTTCAGAAAGTCGAAGCACGCAAAACTCGGTGCCATCGAGCTGTAGGCTCTGGAGTCGCCTGCCAAAGCGAAGTTCGTGGATGTCACAGTCGACAAATACAGAACTAAATTAAAAGTATATTCAGGAGCTGAGGTTTGTGCAATCCCAAGTGGCTTACCTGGAGTCCCGGCCAAGCTCAATAACGTTGATGCAGCCTTGACACGACCCGGAGGGCAACCTCTCCGTGTACAGGGCTCATATCTGGCACGTCTACTTTGGTAAGGAAAGACAAGCTTTCAGCGTCTTTACATCATCGAATCCCTTTCTGTGCCATTACTGGGTCTACCGGCTATCCAGGCCCTTGAGGTCGCCAGATACCTTGGTGCCGTGAACATTCCTGAGCCAACGCTTCATGCTGAACTGTTCCGTGGCATCGGTGAACGATGTACGGCGTCTTGAATCTATGCGCACATTCTTTACCGTTGATAAGGTGTGGACCGCTGTAGGGCTTGCATTTTGCGGTGCGTTGGTGCTGCTCATCGGGGTTCGGCAGGCCGCGTCCCCGACAAACGACGTCGCTCGTTGTTTGACAGACATCGGCGCGATGCCCGAGTCTTCCTCAGGCGTGGCATACGTCCACATGCTTTCGATATAGGGAACATTTAATCAGGAGCGTTCCGTACCTGACAAAATTCGGCACCCGGTGGCCATCAAAGGCGATGATGACGGTCCCTGTCTGAGCGATTCTCTTGGCTGCTAGTGCAAGAGGGTTGTTCTGATTAACAATTTTGCCATCCACCGTGACTGGGTCGTCTTGTAACGGTGTGCTACGTATGACCCCGTTGCACGTGGAGTGCGGGGCTGCCTCGGAAGTGCAGAGTTCGTAGATCTTGCCTGAGATGCGGATTTGCTTGATGTGGTCATATCGGTGAGCATTCTCCAGTCTAGGAGTGCTGGCCGCCATGATATTTTGCTCTTAGTTCGGGCACGGTGTGTCCTGTGAGAGCTCGTCCTGGCTGATGCCGGCGGCTGCAAGTATTGCGTCAACTACCGTAACCACTCCAGTTTTTCAAATATTCTGCCCACTTCTTGGACTAATACCGATCTTCGTGTCTTTGGGAAGACGCATTCGGCGGGCTATAATAATCTTGGGCTTCAGCGTTACGCCGCTAGACTTGTCGCTACAGGGCGCCGAAGGCATTTCCATGGCGTTCGGGTTAGCTTCCCGCGATTTGGTGCCAGCTCTTCTAGCGCCTGAAGTTTGTCATCCCTGGTCTTCAGTAACTTCCTCCTGGAGAATATTTTCTCCCTATACTTGATATTCTATCATGGTAGCGGACTAGTGGCACTGAGCAGCCCCGTAGGCCAAGGGGGCGTGGTCTCCGAAGTGCTCGTTAGACGCCGCCGAAGGAAGCACAGGAATGTCCGTAATATGATGAAAAGTCACTCACTGTGACAAAAAAGGGTATCCACGTGGTCCTTACAGCTTCGCGGAAACGATGTGCACAAATGAACATTGACACGCGACGGTGAAATGCTAGAAAAGTTGGGAAAATGCGGGAACTGAAGCAAGCGCTTCTTGACTCGTCGCCTTCTTCCTCCTTTTTGGCCAATCTGAAAGTTTGTAGTACTCTGCCTCTGAGGAGAGAAGGTTAGCGGCAAGCAAACGCAACGTCACTGAGCAGGAACGTGGAAAGGTACACAAACAGCGCACACATGGCCCACTCACATTGTCTTATCAATGGCAGGAAAAAGAGGCGAAAGGTAAAACCAGTTTTCCAGAAGGTACGTCAGTTCCCTTAATTCGCAAACACGCCTTGGCTTTGTCCAGTGGGTTGGCACAAAGCAGCAGACATGGTGTCTGCAATTAGCCGGCTCTGGCGAGGATGTTTCCTCGAGCTCCCCGCAGTGGTGGAACGCTCCCATTTTAAAGGAACACTAAAGGCAAATACTAAGTCGACGTGGACTGTTTATATACCATTCCAGAAACCTCGAAATGCTTGTTTAGTGGCATGAAGGGACAGTTTACGAGAAAATTGTATCTGAAGGGTCCGAATACCCTTTTCGAACTTCAAATCTCCCGCCACACCACCGGGGCAATGGTGACGTTGCATATGCCATTATCGCTCTTTGCTGCCGTCGGTGGGTAAAACGGTGCCCGACAGATGGCGGCACCGAGCTAAGACAGCGGCGGATCCACCGCTGCAGCTGCTTTTTGGTCAAGTGGCGTAGACCGTTTGGACATCCCGCGACATCACATGGAACTTGAATTCTCTGCTACTCGCAGTTTGGGCGAGTTTCGCTAGCCACCAAAACCAGCGCGGCACTACGCGATCAGGAAAGTACTGAAACGCGAAAGTGTGGGCGGAGCAGAGTCGAGTGAAAACGAAACCTTTCGATCGCCCGCGCCATTGTAAACGGTAATTTCAATGAGTTTTTTCTTCTGAGCATGAAATGCAACTGGATGAAAAGCATTTTATTTCATCTTATACTACAATACGAGGATGTTTTTTCAACGGCTAGTTGAGTACTAGTGACATAATTAAACTGAGGAGTGCTTTCGCCATCGGGCTAGTGCTTGAATGTCCCGGCCTAATGTCCTGCATTTACCTCGTTTTCTCGATTATTAAAGCTTTGTTCGCTATAACATTGACGTCATAGAGATTGTCGAGCAGTAATCTATCACTGTAGTTTGAGTTTGTATTTGCCTTTAGTATCCCTTTAACATATACTTTTTAAAGGAATTTCTCGCAACACGGCTGGGAAACATCTCGTTGTCGCTTTCTCGCAACGAACTGTGTTCACTCTAGCTCAGCTAAAATTTCGTTGCCATCGATGTCACAATGACACCAGCATCCACCCTCCGGCTATACGACAAACGTAACAGAGGGTGTCCCACAAGGGGGCAGCGAATCCGAGCCCCGTGACGCCCGTCAGCAGCTGGTGCCACGGCACCGACGCACGATCCCAACCACAGGACACCAAAGTCAACAAATGTTGTCTTCCAGGTTTGTAACCAGCCGTATTAGCATCGAGGACAGAGAAAGACAGTTCCGAAAGAATGCTGTCAGGATTTCCGGCTTCTTCTCACTGTCTCTATAAAGTACGTTAGGCAGGAGACACTAGTTTTTCAATACACTTGCGTTGTGCCCAAATTTTGAGTTGCCCGGTAAGTGTTTTAATGCGCGATCTCCTTTAGCATTAAGCGAGCAAAATAAGTGAAAAATATAGGCGTACATTTCTCTAAACAGGAATGATAAAGCGGCAGCATATATCCGGTATTCACGATAGCAACAGTGAATATTAGGTTATATAGTGCGCCATAAGAAGTGCAAACTATATTACATTCAGGCTGAATGTGAACGTTACTTGCAGGGATAGAAGAATTTAGAGACTGTATTCATGAAGTGCACAGCTTGATCCTTGCATCACATGAGTATTTTTGCTGGTGCAAAATTTGCAATGCGGAAGCTTTCCTGCGGCCCTTTTGCTGATGCTTGAGGGATGAGGGTCGAAACCGAACGTGCTTCAAGCAACCGGAGAGCTCCAGAAATCTAACTGCGATAATCGAATAGCTTGTCAAAAACATAACAGCTCTGATTATAATGTTATGCGTGGCGAGCATGTAGCCTGATCGTTGGGTATTCATGACAAAAACAGTTAGGGAAGGAAAGAAAGGCGGATAGGTTAACTAGACGTTGTCTAATTTATTAAAATACACGCGGGGAGGGAAATGAGGAAGTGAAAAATATTTTATTTTCATAAACAACACTTGTAAGTATAGGGCCTAGCTAGTAAAGCATAAAACATAATAATGCAGGATCCCGGCAACCATTCAAACTTATTTATGCCTCCGTTTTCTCCTCGGCACGTCAGGCTCGCTTTATGTCTTTTATTCGTTTAGGAAGCCACTGAAACGGCAATAAAGAACAGTATTTTTGTATCTGGTGAAGGTGCACAAACGTGGCTGTGCTTTTACGCAGCGTGCTTTCTGCTCACAGGTGACTTGTCTGAAACAATGGGTCGACGCTGGGGTTCCGAAATACAAGATGGTGCCTGGTATTGCCACGTACAGTCGTACGTTTACACTCCACGATCCGCACAGCTATGGCGTCGGCGCCAAGCTCGCGGAAAACCATCCACTCGGCTACGGTGCAAACTTCACTAAGACAGACGGTTACATGAACTACGTAGAGGTGGGTCCTGTCTTTATAGTACACAAGGTTGCAGATAACAAACCCCAATTTCCTTCAGCGAGCCTGCTTATATAGTGTATGCCACAGCCATATTCATCATCATCGCACCTACCAGCATTATGCTTTGTACTCAAAAGTCGCTTGAAGAATTCTTCGGTAACTTCCTCGGTACACCACACTTAGACTAAAGAACCCATGGGGTATCCTTAACTCCCGCTCGTATTCTCTCAACCTTAAGATTTCGACGAGGGTGAAGCTCAGGAACGCTCGTGTACTTAGACATCTAGGTGCACGTTAAAGAATACCAGGATGGTAAAATTTAATCCGGAGCCCCTACTACCCTGTGCCTCATAATCAAATTATGGGTTTGGCTGTAATGTCCTGTAATTTAATGAAGCTTTAACACTTACGTAACGATGGGTTGACCTGTGTGAGGTAATAACAGTGCTAATCTTCTCGCAGGCTGTGAACAATGGCGCACAGCGACGTCACCAGAAATCAGGTCTCGCTGTGTGTTCTGTGTGACACGTAGACAAACGTAAACGGTGCACGCAAGGTAACTTTTAACAGCAACTCACCCCTCCCACGCAGCACTAAACACTGAAAAAAATTAGACATTCACCGCCTAAATCGCAGCCAATTTTCGCCAGTCAACGCGAACAGCACACAAAGCTTCAATCACGTCGATTTTCAGAGTGCATGGGATCCATATAACGTTCTTCTGGAAACCGTAGCTTCGCAGGAGGTAGAGGTAGAGAGAGAGGCACTGAAGAGTGGAAAGGCGGGGAGATTAACCGGACGCATGTCCAGTTCGCTCCGCGGGAGACGAACATAACATCAGAGATCCTCTACCCACCTATTAGCTGTCCTATTAAAGGATACCTTGCGCATGCCTTCACATGTACGTCCTACTTTAGGCTCAGAGTGTTTAAGGAGATGTGGCCTCCCTTGGGGTTCATGGTGCTTTTTGGGGATGCCACTGTAAACAGTCGCATTGATAGACTGGAATTACTAGTCTTAACAAACTTTTTATCTCCAGCATGGGAACGGCTACAGAATATTTTCATTTTATTCCATTCAGGCCTGTCGACGCTTGAAATACTACCATTGGGAAGCGACGTGGGTGGCGACGGCAGGTGTGGCCTACCTGCACTACAAGGACCAGTGGATCAGCTACGAGGACGAGACTAGCGCAGCAGCAAAGGCAGGCTTCGAGTAGAGACACACTTACATGCTCTTGCCTATTTTTGTGCCAGAGGGACGAAATCGGCAATGGAAGCCGTGATGTTATTTTGCGGAAATAGGTAAGAAAAGCATGAATTGAAATTCAATGGCAGCCATCGGGCCCCGAGGCACTTGATTGTCAAGGCTTGCGCTGACCCTTCAAACTTGTGAGCGACATAGACGGCGTGAGATGAAACGACGAGGTTCCATGCAACACTCGCTATGAAGCTGTCGCTCTAGGTCACAACGCAAGAAAGTCATCGGCTGAGGCCATGGGATGTTACCTTTTGCCATTGCTATAGGGAATAAGTCACCAAACTCCTACTAATGAGTCGATTCAATCGCTTTCACCGCAGGCCTCGTGGTTCCGGTCTCAAGGAATGGGTGGCGTATTCGTGTGGTCGCTGGACGCGGACGACTACTCGGGTGACTGTGTGGGCGAGCTCTTCCCCATGGTGGACAGCGTGTGGAAAGCGTTCGGTCGCCCGGTCACCACCCAACCCCTCGTGCGTGACGAGTGAGAGATCTGAAATGCAAATTTTAGTAGAAGGCCCCCGAAGGCTGTCAAAGTTCAAACAAAACAACACAAACAGGGTGCTTCAGAATCGACATGCCTCTGGCACAGCGATGTCATCATACTCATTCCGCGTGAACGCTAAAAGAAAGCTGTGCTGAAATAAAGTTAAAGATAACTGCTAAAATTAGTGAAGAACCAGACTAGTCTAATAATCGTAGTGGAGCTTTGAAAGATTTCAAGACCTCGGCCTGTATTAACAAAAACCTTTTACGCTAGAATTTTTCTTAAGAAAAAGATTGTGCGAATCCTGACACTAGACAAAGTATTAGTGAAGGCGGCTGACAAATAGAAAAAAAAAGCACGTACGAAAGAGAAGCTTTGCCAATTGGGCCCTGATACTTTGCTTCTCAGATTGCTGTAGTTTGAATGTTTAGTTTTGCGTTTGGAGCTGTTTTTTTCCTTTCTTTATTTTTGGGAGGGGGGCACTGGATTTGATAACATATATTTGTTTGAAAATATCCTGAACGAATATAGCCATACTTGTGAACAAACACAATGTCAGAAGCACCTATGTACGTTCAGCCGGGGTGTATATTATGTAAGATGAATCAGGATTTAGCGGCCACATTCAACACAAAGTGTTTACTTTATTTCCAGAGGCGGAAGCCAACCAACACCAGAATAACACTTGGTGCTGGGCTAGTTGGTGATGCATTCTTTAAAACTGATGGTAGCGCTAAAAAGGAACGGACACACGAAGAAAAGACGACACGACGACGTCGTCGTCGTGTCGTCTTTTCTTCGTGTGTCCGTTCCTTTTTAGCGCTACCATCAGTTTTAAACAACACCACAATAAACTCAAAATATTTTCATTTGGTTTTGCCGCAACTTCACTCGCCGCCTTGGCGGTTTAGCCAAGACCTACATGTCCTGTGTGAAAGTACTTTATTTATGGGAACGGTCGCAGGAAGGTTTACTGAAAGAATACTTCATCTTTCCGAGCTAATTTAATGTTTCTCTTAATTTGCCATAAAAGTGATGTTGGGGATGAAGCTAATTATAGAGAGGAAACTTTCATGCTTCTTTGAAGAAGTCATGAAGCGCTATGTTTTCTAACTCCACGTATGACCTTCTTTCTCTAGAATATAGAATCCTATAAACAAAAAAGAAGTTGTTCTGTTTTGTAAACCTGGCGACTCAATGAAGTACTGAAGAATACCCTTTCACACAACAGAAGCAATGATCATCGGCAGCTGATCATTGTTTGGTCAATGACCATCAAAGCGCTGCAAAAGGGTGCCGCTTCCTCTCTACAATCACTTTGTCTCTCTCTCTTTCCCTCTAAGATGTATTATCGCCACAAAAGTCTCGAGCTTCGTGTAGTTCGCTCAAGACGAACGCGCTGCCATCCTGTTGCAGGCATTGAACATACCCAAGCAAGTCATGGGGGCTGCGGACCAAGCCGGCGGGCACGTGACGGCGCCCCTAGCGTGCTTCATGCGTGGCGAGGCGTTCGAACGAGTGGGCATCCGGCGCTTCAGCCTGAACACCCTGCCGCTCGGCATGTGCACGCACCTCATCTACTCCTACGTGGAGACAGACAACGACACGGGAGAGTTCATCTTCCGCCAGAGGGGCGCCACGGGAGAGAGGAGTACGCCGGCGCTGTGCACCTGTTTTATAAGGCTTTTATTTAAGGAAAGGACGACGCACGTTTAGAGCATTTTACAACGAAACTGTTAACGCGATTACACTCGCGAGCTACTTTCTGAGGCACAAAAGGGAAAGCTGACGGGTTGGTACGTCTGCACGTGTGTAACTGCGAGAAGTATTCTGGCAGCGTTTGAACAACGCTTTTGGTTTATTGGTACAGGTACTCGGGGAATAGAAAAGCATAGCAGAGAATAGAAACGAGAAATAGGAAAGTAGAAAAATAAGTAAGATTGAACACTCAGTGGTCTGTTTTGTTTTATTTTGCTGTCCCAAATAAGATGTGTAAACACTCGCTACCCCAGCTTGACCCTAACGCGGGTGAGGATGGGGGCCTTCTTTTCTGGAGCTCTCTTAGTTGTGCACTGTGGTATATTTCACAGCGTGAGCCACTTTGTCTCCGTAGCCTCAACACCCTTCATTGCCACAGAAAGTTGCCCGCCAATGTTGAAGTGCGTGGCTTAAAAAGCGCCTAGATGGAAATTGTCGAATCCTCGTATCTTGCCTTAGATGAGACGATATATGCAACACTTACAAAGTTCCCTCACTGCAGTGGCAGATGAAAAGAGGGTAACAATTTTACATTTGAAAATAATAGAGGACCATGTTATGGTTTACACTGACATGACACTCTTTGGCCATACCTTGCCCTTGCGCCCCTAAACAACCCACAATCATTAATTCATGCTATGGTTTACGTGTACAAATAGTTAGAAGTGGGTTGTTTTACTGCAGGTACTAAAGAATATTACGTATAGAAATGTTTCATAGGTTTATAGAGACATCTTAGGAACCGTGCAGTAATGGTACTAAACGTATTGAAAGAAATTAACCTAAAGCAATATCGTTATCTTGTGGTAAGAGGGGTATCACACGTGTCATTAATTGGCAAAGTTACAGTTGCAGCCTTTGAAAAAAAAAAGCATTAAGCGATTGTTTTCTAATGAATTATATGGCCTTTATCACCTATGTTTTCTAGTGTCCCTTGAGAACATTACGTCACATCGAATCACATCGAGGAGCGTAGTAAGTTTCCCTGAAGTCATCAGTGACCGAAGATGAGGACAAGGTGTGGGTAATAAGTAGGCAAACTTACATGCGGATGGGTGAATTGCGACCTTTGCAGTAAATTACATAAACAAGAACTCGTGATCGCGTTATATGTAGGCTAGTGTTACGAAAGGTACAGAATCTAGTCTGCTGTCCCGAAAGATGCCTGCCACGAAGATTAAATTTGGTGAAAATATGGGGAGTATCATGGCCAATAAACATACGAAGGTAAATGTGGGCCGATAAAAACACAGCGAATCTAAAAAAAAGATCTTATTCACTAATGCTTCAAAGCGTGGGTCGGCTCTTAACTGCTGTTCAGCGCTTTCTTAGGATAATCGTACGTAACACGAAGCAGAAATTAGGTGGTAATGGGGTCCATTTTACGGGTGATATCTGGAGGAGGCTTGACGTTTCTAGTTTATTATGATAGTTGCAACTAATTGCTGTGTACTTGTTTTCTACCTATTTTCATGCGTTTCGGCATTTTTCATGGGCTCCAGCATGTTTTTCCAATGTCTTCCTTGGGCTAAACAAGTAACTTGGTTTGTGTTTGGTGGAAATAAGACAAACGGGTATAGGTAATGTGTAGGCAAAGCTCAGAATGTGTGGGTAAACTGCAGCCCTTGCAGTAAATTACTTATGCAAATGATCAGCGTGTTTTTGAAAGGTGCAATAATTAGCCTTGTAACCTATAATTACCGCAGAGATCAACCCTTAAATTTTTTTTTATTAATATTGAATAAAGCGCCTTTAGAGAAATGCTACTAGAATCTATCGACACTGAATTAACCGTCTTTAGATACCGTGATAACTTTCTAGGAACATCCTGCTGACTATTGGCCACCGACATTGAATTGTAAAAATAGACATAAAATGCCGATTAAATTCTTACCGACTGCTTGTTATCTTATGTTGGTAGAACGTGTCACCTGTGAAGCGACTATTTATTAACCACCTTTATACATCTTAACAACTTCCTAGTAGCATCCTGTCAACTATTGCCAACGGATATATATTGCAAGTGTATTGAAAACATATTCCCCGACAATTACGATACTCTCTAAAGCGAAATTCGAGCGGAGTTCTATACGTGTCTTCATTTCGCTATATATTTGCTGGCGCAGACAATACGCCTCGCGCGGCACATTGGAAACGCAGCGAAGTGCGGCGCGACTGCGTGGCTAATCAGGAGGTAGCGATAGGCAGCGCGCGGGCGACGTGTGCGCACGATTCACAGCAGCCAACGCATACAGACCCCCTCCCAAGCAGTGCTTTGTTTCCATACAAACTACACGCGCTACTCTGGCGCCGTCTCGCAGCCATTGCCGCCGCAACGCCGCCTTGCAATTTTCTTCTCACGCTTTCTCCATGCCGTCCTCCTCCAATTTCCACCGCATGGTTCCGCGGCACCCTCCTCCTTCGCTTTCCTCCTCGCGCTCCCTTCTCTATCACCGTTTTTCATCTCTCGCTGCGCTCCGCGTTTGCTTTCGTACTTCACTGTGCTCGTTCTTGAAATAGTAAAGGCAAGGCGCAGAAGACCAGGACTTAGGAAGAAGAACACAAACGACAAGACCGGCGCCGGTCTTGTCGTTTGTGTTCTTCTTCCTAAGTCCTGGTCTTCTGCGCCTTGCCTTTACTACTTCAAGCATGAACCAACTATCCCAAGCAAGATTTTTACTTGTGCTCGTTCGCTCGGTTATGAGGGACGATGCTGCCGCTCCCTGCGAGAACTGGCTCCTAAGAGCTTCGCTCTAAAAAGTGGAAGATAGAGTAAATAAAGCAAGCGCAGATACCAAGTTTATTGTACATATATTAATTACAGTTTTTGTTAAAGTGTGGTATGAAGGCTACAAACAAGGATAACATGCCTCAGAAAAGCTGGCCAACATATCGATAGAAGGCTATTTCGTTTCGATATCGAAAAGTTGGTCAGCGTTTATTAGGCACCTGATCCTTGTTTATAACCTTTATACCCCAGTGTGCTACTGCCTCTGTCAGCCCCCATGCTTATTTAGTTTTCGTTAAAGAATTTTTTTTATAAAGCGGCCAGAAATGTTATACGGCCGTTATCCGCTGTGTTTCCCATTGTGAGGGAACTCTACATCTCACCGGTTTCGTATTTGTGGAAAGTTGGAGTAACTCCTTCAGGCGGGAATTATGAAGGACTGTCTACAAATGTGTCAACTTTGCACAACTTGATTCAACATCACTCGACACTCCACTGCAAGAAAGACAAAGTGGTAGGATGGCGCCTTGTGCTGAGTCATCATAATTAGAGAGTAATTATTATATAAATATTGTGCATACATTATTGCTTCGTTCTTGTACAAAAATTAGATCACTGACTTGAAGCACACGCAACATTTCAACGCTGATCAACAAAATGTATTTTTTTATATTGTTGCCGGTACGCCACGCATCTAGTCAAATATGGTAGTCCCGCCAACGAGGTGGTCGTCTGTAGCAATACTGAGATCACTGGAAGTGAATTGAAGGCCCATTGAGCATGTAAGTGGTTCCATTCGCCAGAAGCTGCATGTCTGCTGCTATTTCTTGGCGACCACTCGCCAGAACCGGCAAAAACTAGTCGCGTCCGCAAATGTGGACACGGCGCCTGAAGGGGCGAATGTCTTGATGCACTTTCACGTTTCTGCATTATTTACGAGCTTTACAAATAACCACTGAATCCTCGATTACTTCCTATCTTTAAACGGTATACGATGCATCCGCGGTGTCCTCGGCAAACTAAACGAGCCATCTTGTATATATTTCATAGAAGTAGGAAGCTGGTTAAATTGGAATGGTCACCGATTGAGCTAGCAGACAAGCATGACGTAGCTCTGTGCCCTATGCTCAAGGCTCACCCAGAAACTCATTAGACAAGCTGATATAGCAGCGCAGTTCGTAGCAGCTATGTACGTTAGGGTCGTCTGCAGA
This sequence comes from Dermacentor albipictus, assembly GCF_038994185.2. Classification (NCBI taxonomy): domain Eukaryota; kingdom Metazoa; phylum Arthropoda; class Arachnida; order Ixodida; family Ixodidae; genus Dermacentor; species Dermacentor albipictus. Next base: position 389,182,244 of record NC_091821.1, read on the forward strand.
CTGAATTGGCAGTTCGTTCCGTCTTGTGAACCTACACGTATACATGGGCGAGGTGTAGGCAAAGATTAAAGCGTGTGTTTCCGTTACCAAGCAAAATTTCCCTGTCGTTTCTGGGGAAACTGTTAGCCACGGCGATCAAGTTTGGCGAAAACGGGCGCAGCATTACGGCAGATGTGCTTGTGAAAGTAAACGCGCGCAATTAAGGTACGACGTTGAATAGACATTAGTTAGGCAAGTGTTTAAAAGCGTCGTACTCGAGCAATGTTTCAAATGGATGAGTCATATATGATCAGCGTTGTAAAGCGTTGTTGCGCAACTGCTTGAAAGAAACCACTTCCCTAAAAATTGGGCTGTGATTCTGCTAGGTCACACAAATTCGCTGCCTTATTTTTTTTCATCCAGGACGCATCATTACGATATTTTCTAAAGGATAATTTCGGTGCGGTTTCTATAGAAGATATATAGGAGGTTTAACATGTGGTTTTGTGGACTGTAATTACACAACCGCTTATTAGTTTTCATAGACATGCAGACTCAGCAGGTCCTATAGCCACAATTCATTATGGGATTCCATACGGAGGGTACTAATGAGAAATCTTGCTATAGTGCCTGGATGGTGTTTCTATGACTGGGCAATACCTAAATTGGGCAGCACCTGAATCACTCTAAACACCGTCTTTCGGACTTCGACCAACCTTGAGCATACAATCGTTACATAAAGAGATAAGTTTCAAGTACATAGTGACACTCTCACACAAAACAGAAATATCTGCTCTTCTTGGGGTAGCATTTTCACACACCAGAGGTGAAAAGGTATGGTTGAAATGCAAATTACATAATTATTTTACTCCACCTTGGATGGTATGGTCTCGTTCTCTTTTCTCTAACGCTAACAGGTACGCCCAATATGGCAGAAGTCATGTGCTTTCCCAAGCGAAAATACAAAGAGACGAGCGTAATTATGAGTAAAGTGCGTATCGTGTGCAGTAAATCTTTAAATAAGGAAAAAACAACAACAACATCTATGCAGGCGTATTGGCGTCGTAGAAAAGGGGGAAAAACGCAGGAGAGTTACACTTTGATGTGCACAGAGGATAATTTTCACAACCGCTTACTGGTTTTCATAGACATTCTTTGTGTTACTCGGAGATCTCTCAAATCTCTTCCACTACCGCCTTAAGTGGTTTAGACCATGATATGTGACCGAGGCCATTTACGATCTTGCCGATCTTGCATTTACGAGCTTGCCGCTATGCTCGCTTTAAGGCGTAAATCACACTAAGCCCACATTAAATTTCCAATATAATGTGCACCAATCCTTGAATCGTGGGAAATGTCCGCGTCGATAAGAGTGAATTCTCTAATTTTCCGTAATGCTCTGAAAAGACAGCTGTACTGCTTTCAGGATGCCCCTCCCCTCTTTTTTTTTTGTCACAACGCAGACATACTGCGCGACATGGGCATGCTGAGGCACAAGACGAGTGCGACCGAAGTGAGGACTTTGGTCAGCTACGGAGGCGGCGCGCACCTACAGAGCCTGCTGAAGCGGATACGCGAACCAGAAAAGATGCGGCACTTCCTCCGCAAGATGAAACAGTGGCTCGTGGTGTTCGGCTTGGACGGAATCAACTTTCACCTGGAAGGACCGGGTCTTCCACTTTGCAAGCAGAGCGATATCGTTGCCGTTTACAACTTCATTAGGGTGACAACAAAAGAAATCTCATAAGCTTCGGAGGGAGCGTTGGCGTATATAGCAGTTTTGAGAATGGGGGCATGTGGTAGCAGCGTAAGAGCAGGCGCCTACTTATGGCAGCAGGGGCAAAAAGGAGATAAATCTATATATGAGAGAAGCATTAGGAGGGAGGCGCAGCAAGTGTTTCTGCTTCACTCTACGAGACAGGGCAGGAGCGCAATAAACAGAGACAGGCGACAGCCTATATGTAGGTATAACAGAGCCTTTCAATGCACAGAAATAAGCAAGTACGTTATAAAGAACTAAATGTGATCCAATAGCAACGCGGGCATAAAAAGCGCTAAACTGAAATAGGGCAGCCAGCACCTGCCCAGACAGCCTGCAGCTTTACTAACAAAGGACAATACACGAAAAGTACTGGCAGTACACCATTAGCCCTGGGTGCCATAACCGTCCCCGCTGCGCGTCATAATAGAGAGCGATAACCCGTCTTTTACTTTACGTGCAAGTTGCGAGAAAAAATTGTAATCGAAAAAAAAATCGATAGCAATGATGTATGGCCACCGTATGCGCGCAGGAAACAACCTATAACATGCAGGAAATCTGGTAAAGCAGGTCACACACAGAGTATTAGCTACAGCGTGCTTTATTGTTGTCTTGTTTCGCAGCAACTTCGAAGTTTTCTTGGGGATGCGTATCTCATCACGCTCCAGCTTCCTGCGTGTCGTGACCCCAACTGCAGCCTCCTTCCGTACGAGAGAATAGCCAGGTAACCATTGAAACGCTCAAGTCATTTCATTGTTCCCGAAAGCTCTTGCGACCCATTCTTTTTTTTATTTTCCACATTTCACTGTATGTTTGTGCCCCTTTCCATTTATGCTGCTAAAGGATAAAAGGTAATAGAACACTTCAGTACCAATGTCTAAGCTTTAGTTTCTTTTAACTGTTGATTTCTAGTTCTGTGCTAGATTCTGTTGCGCTGAGTTGTAAGAATGAAAAAAAAAAAACACGAGACCAAAGGACCAAGCGCAATTTGTGGAAGCCCGTGTTCTTTCGTTCTTTCAATGCTGAAACTTAGCGCAAGAAAATCCAGAACAGACGCCAAGCGATGAACGGGGCTGTTCATCGCTTTGCTAAAAATACCTTGCGCGTTCTTTTTGCGAAGATCTACCCATGCATGTCAGCGGTGGTATTAAAGGAGCATTTTAATGGCTCCTGGCAAGTAAACCGACGCAGGATTGCGAAACATTGAAATGATCAGGTCAGCTGGCGAGGTGGAAACAGCAGATAGTTCTTCAAGTAATAAAATGAACAATCTATCATAGATACTACGTGGTTCGTTCGTGTCGTTGCAAGCTATAAAAGACCTCACAACTGTGACGTAATGCGTCGCAGCGTAAACCATTCTTTTGTCTCACGAAGAGTTGGGGCAGTACTGACAAGGCGTTTTTTTCGTAAGTGCTGTTCGCCATTAGACAAGCCTCCTTCGCTAATGTTTGGGCGGCATTTGGTCTTACGAACAGCGTCAGCGTAAGAACATTTTTTGCGAACACGGGTCTTGTTTCACAGAGGAGTCTCGACAGAAACGTTAGAAACATGTGTCGCTTGTCGAGGCTTATTTTCCATCGATGCATGGGAGATTGTGATACTTATCTAGTCAGGCATAATTCGACGCTTATTTGCTCAACATAAAGCTATTGTTTGAAGAAAATGAACGAGAACGTGAAGACGCGCTTGTCTTTGTCTTCGTCGTACCTATGCCACCATTGGTCTTCTAATTATTCATTAGCTATGCTGACAGCGTGTCTGTTCAAAGCCGAATGTAGATGATACATTAAGGTCCTGAAAGTAATAGCGTTCTCTCAGAACCAGCGGACTAGTAAAATACGTCAAACGCCACACTTAAACAAATCCTGACAGAACATCGAAATACCGTGATGCCCTCAATTCTACGATGCCCTCAATTCTACGATGCCCTCAATTCTACCTGTGACTTACTGTACATTGCTCAGCCCCTAAGGTGTGGCCGCTCTCATCGCTGTTGAAGCCATGAGTAAAAAAAAAAAAGAAATGCATGCAAACATTTTGCAGAAGTAGTGAGCTTGAGGTTAGTCGGCCGTTTATTAAACTTTTGGTTTGGTCATTCAATTGGTGCCCGTAATGTTGTTGCACATGCAGTCAGGTGAACTACTTCTTCCTCATGACGTTCGACTACAAGCTGGATGAGCTGTCTAAGACGAAGATTACAAGTGGACTTTATTATTACGAAGGGAACCGGAGCACCAGCGTCGAGTCTGTAAGCTGCCGACATCATCACTTCTCGTGACGTCCTCATAGCGCACTATGACACCCTCGTCTCTTTGATGTGGTAGTAGTACGCTTGTGAAAAAAAGACTTTTTTTGTTTTGTTGCAAATATTACTGTCAAACTCGTGCGGTCGGGTCCTTCCGGGAGTCGCAAGCACACTACTGATGTAGCCTGAAAAAGAAAAGTTCATTAGTAACCGCATGATGCTCAAAGTATAGTAGCTGAACTCAGGCGGCAGTTTAAGAGGTTTATTTGTGGCGTCACTTCTACGAGTCCAGGAATCGTGCCTTGGCAGGTGGATAAACACTGGGGTGCCGAAGCACAAGATAATTCCAGGTATCGCCACGTACGGCCGCAGCTTCACGCTCCGTGACCCGGCCTACAACGGCGTCAGCGCCCCGCTTGATCCAGCGCACCCGCTCGGCTATGGTGCGAACTTCACGAAGACGGACGGCTACATGAACTACGTCGAGGTAGGCACTCGTGCTCCTAGCGCTGGGTTGGCAGTGGAGTGCGGAATGGTGACGAATTAAAACGATGCTTCAGCTTTGCGTCCACTCGATTTCTCTCGCATCTATTGAGAGGTCTGAAGCGAACAAAATAGTCAAGGTATATACACGCTCAACAAATGCGAGAATAATGGGAGATCCTGAAGACTTGCGTAAACGTTGCATCAATTAACGTAAACTGCAAAACTATAGGGCGGTCATTTTGCCTTCTATAGACGCTGTCATAGATTATAGCGTACAAAACTGCCATATCCGCTTTTAGTGCATAGCGTTGTAAACTTGGTACCTCGTTTCCTTAAGTTTACCAGCCGTCACAGATGTTCGCCAGAAAACCAACTACATGAATATACTGCACGTAAAATGCGCCAAGAAGTTGGCGTTGCTTATTGTGGGATTATCGTCATTGAAGTTTACGCAAATTAAGTCAGGACACAAATATCTACCTTAAGTTAACTTATACCCGTAAAGCTTAAAAAAAGCTGTTTTATCAATAGGGAACAGAATGGTTGATTAAGTACTTAAGAATATAATCTCTGAACCTTTCTTTGTTGAAATTAATGCTAGAACCTAAGCGCCCGTTCGTTAGTGTGGATTCCAGCATATATTATCTTATTCGGACAATTTCGGCGCTCGAAACGTTCTCAAAACTTGCCTAAAATTCGGCTTTTGCGTTAATTGTATTGCAATTTGGCGCTTTCTTACCGGTAACCAATTACCTATAGACCCGAGTAAGGTGCTTTCAAGCTCTAGACCGGCACACAAGCTGCTGTGGGATCCTCAGTGCAAGGTCATCACACATCCTTAATTTGTACGTCTTATCTGGCTCTCCAAACACTCGCTCGGGGTAAGGGGCGCAATGTTGTTATTGCATGCTACAGAAGCGTAATTCCGCATCAATTGAACATGCGCCTTTATTGACCCTTAAAGGGAAGCTGAAGCGGTTTTCAATTTCCATGAATTGCTGGGATTGGGAAGAACAGACCTAATAATTTACGGTTCCGAAATTTTTTTCTTCGTTTTGTTAATAGAGTCAAACCTCGATATAACGAACACGCATATAACGAATTATTGAATATATCGAACTCTTCGGAAATATTTTTGTCAAACACATGTATTTTTAACTTCCTATAGCGAACGCGGTTTGGCATAAAACGGATATAGCGAACTTCGCGACGCCAAGCCCTACCTCACTTTAATAGCAGGCGGCAGGCTTCGTTGCACTACAAGCGTGTTGTGCGGCGCAGAAAACGTTCAGGACTACCTCGCAGGCGCTGACAGCACCAGAGATGCCACGTCGTCATCGAGAGTTGACAGCCAAAGAAATCGTCCGCATCTCGCAACCGCTGACAGCGCCGCTTCAGCAGCGGCGGCAGCGGCGTGATGGAATGTTGCTTTTGCGTTTTAGTGTTGAGGCCTAGAACGATGAGGCTTGGAACGATTTTTCGCGTTTTGTTGCTGACATGCCCGCAACTATGACTGTAGAAGACTTCGTAGGTGGCGACGACATCTCAGCGACCACGGCTGTACTGATGGACGCCGAAATCGCTGCGGAAGTCTCTGAACATCCCGCAGACGAAGCTCAGGCTGACCCTGTAGACGATGAGAACATTCCGACTTCACAAGAAGCACTTGCTGCGTTGGATTTGCTGCGCCCCCACTGCAGTGCTATTGAGGGCAGTGGGTTTGCCCTTGCTGAGTGTTTGCAAACTGTGGAACAGGGCGTGATACGGAATGCGATCAACACTAAGAAGCCGGCCGCGATAACGCAGTTCTTTCTGCGTAAATAAATGAACGTGACCCAAGTAAGCATCGTTCGAGTTGCTGTGCCTTCTCTGATTGAATTTTGCTCCTCTTGCATGCATTTTTTACTAAATTTTATATTACGAATTATGGATATAGCGAACTAATTTCTGACTTTTTAACTGTTCGTTATAACGAGGTTTCACTGTATAAGGGGCGGAAATCGCTTTCTAAATCACCCCCGCGGACACGCCCCCATCGCTTCCCGGAGCGCCGGGTGAGGAGGTTACCAGAGGAGAGAACCGGCAAGAGTGACGTCACTGGCGGGGACCGAGCTGCCGAACCGGCGTGCTGGCATGCGCTGGCATGCCTCTTTCCGTCCTGCGCTTTACTGAACGACGCTACGAGAGATTTGCCGCCGCCGCCGCTCACGTTTGTTTTGCGATTTTCGTAAACTGTTCTTTCCTTCTGTGCTGAGTGAGTGCCTACAGCCAAGGGCGCCCAACATGCCCTCGTTCTGTGCAACATTCGGCTGCGCGAACAGACGCGGGCGAGACGATGTGGTGTTTCACAGGTTCCCGAAGCACAAGAAGCTTTCAGCGCAGTGCGGTGAGGAGAGATAGGTTCGTGCCGACGAAATCAACTGTGCTGTGCTTGGACCATTTCCGCGATAGCCGGATAGCCTTACGACAAATGCGGAAACGCATTGTTGCTAGCGTTGCTATACTTCCTTTCATACATCAGGTGCAACGCTGTGGAGGCTTGAGATACTTCTTGCAGTGGCTGCGTTCGCACTTAGAAAATGTTCGGTGTTTCTTGACCCAATTTTTGAGAAAACTTTTCATATATAAGCTCAGTTCTGAATGAAAAAAAAAGAATTTACCCATAGAAACAATACGTGTACTTATACGGCTGCTAACACGTTCTTTTAAATCAATTTTCTTTTCGGCATTCTTTAATTGCAGCCCGTCGCGGCAGCTTCACGTGCATGCTCGCGCGAGCAAATGCCGCTGGCACGCTGCGAACCATAGACGGAAACGCGCGCAGTAATAAATTTTGGTAACCGGACTTCGTGCGTAGCTTCCACAACGTTGCACCTGAGGTATAAATTGGAGTATAGGCTTGCCTAGTGACATTCGACGTACGGTTGCAGTTATCATGTTTACCACACGGCGGTGCTAAAACTGCCTAATATCTTTATGTCAACACTAGCATGGAGCGCGCATACCGATTCTTGATCGAGCCACAATCGCAAAGTCGTCGAACCATATTCTGAATATTGCACATATAATCCCCCTGACCATCTCGATCTGGATGTGTATGATAAGCAACTTCCATGACTGTACCTCGCAGCACTGCATGTGCGCGCTTTGAAACGCGGCACTTATGTTCGCGATCGTGTATCAACGCTCAGAAAACCACGGGACTTCAGACAAGCAGCGGCAAGGTGCTTGACATCGCGGAATTGTACCCGTGTTTACAATCTAATGAGAAGTTAGTGCTTCGGTATTCTTCCAGCAGCAAGTTCCCAGTGACACTTTTGCGCATTTTTTCTCCCGTCATTGGAACGTGCAGCTACATGAAAAAAAAATTACCGACGATTACGTTACTTCCTAATGCGAAATTTGAGCGCAGCAAATAAGCTGTTTCACCTTTTCGATAGATTGAGGCAAAGAAATCGAGCAACACATGTATGCGCTATCACAGAATTTTTTTTTAAATTTTTCACACGTATTCCTTTAACAAAGACTCCACTAACAGTTCTTGACAGTCATGAAGGAAGCTTTGTGGTCGGAGAAATAGACTGATATATGTTCGACTTGGTACACCAATGCTTGATTCTCAAAGACGAGATCTATACAAGTGCCTCGCGAGGTTGTCACAGCCGTGAGACGCGTTACGAGCGAGAGGAACGGGATGTTCTCCCGCATAAGTGTTAGGAAATTGCTGTTTGTCTTTATGTCAAAATTAAAGTCCCCCACTACTAACATCGGTGTGGATCGATGGACGGTTAATGCGAGTTGCAGGAAGTGCACGACGTCTTTCGTGAGTGCGGTAGCGGACTCACGAAAGCGGTACCAGTCGGTCGCTGCTAGCGCTGGGGGGATGAAAGGGGGGCGGAGCTGGTTGCGAGGCCGACGATAACGCCGACGACGACGCGAAACCCAGGAACGGACGCCAAAGAGCCATTTCTGTAGCCAGCCCTCCTCCACAGTCTCTCCTCCTCCCTTCCATCATCCTCCCTCGCCCGGAGAGCCGACAGCGCGCATGCGCGGCGGCGGAGCAGCAGATTCGTCGGCGAGCTGGTTACGAGGCCGACGACAACGCCGACAACGCCGACGACGACGACGACGACGACGCGAAACCCAGGAACGGACGCCAAAGAGCTGCGCTCTAAAAAAAGCATACGTAACAGCTAAGATTTCCAGCGCGCGAGAAGGTGTACACGTCGCTCTAGCTTTTGGCACACTCAACATCGTCGTTGCCGCCATCATTTTCCGTATCGGCTGTCGGTTCGAACATGTACGGCGAAAATACAAGCTGTCCGAGACAGCGAGAACGTTCCATAATGCTTACAACTCAGCTATACAGCCAGAACAGAACAGCGTGCTACGCTCTCAAACGGCGGCGCCGACCGGCGACTGCCGCCACTGACGTCACCGCGGCTCCGACTAATCACGGGCAACAGCGGCGTTCGCGCGATACCCTGAGGCGCTGGTGCGCGTTTTCATGAAAAAACAGCCGCTTGCGCTTGTTTCCGCCCTTTTTGAACGAGATATTCGTGTTCAGGGGACTCAAAACTGTAGAATGCCGCAGAGAACTCATTTTTTTCGAAAAGTGTTTCAGCTTCCCTTTAAGGAGCGCTTCTGCACTAATAAAGTAAAGTAAGAAATGCCGTCTCACAGGTTATGATTGTATTGCGCGCATCTTCACCTACCTGGAGCACATCGTGCCTCTCCATCTTTTATTATACCGTCTATCCGTGTGTCGGTAACGATTGTGACGTGAAGACAAGTAAGATCCGTCTTTTAAGCTTCCTAGCCCTGCTCATGTCGGTTTTCCCTTTGAATGAAAATTGCCTCTGCGAACCCATCTGGACTTTTTTGACCATGACTGGGTGGCTGCAGTCTTGCGTAATAGGCAACGCGCAAAGCATCACGACCGTATTTACTACCCTGTCTGATATTCCGGCTGCTGCTATTGTTTTCGCCAGAATTACTCAGTGATAAAACGAATGATATCTAACCGTCCTCATCGCAGCAATTGTATGTCATCCAGAGCACAATTCTTTTAAAAAGACAAATCTATATTTACCTGCTTTATTATATAGGATTTCGGGTTTGACCATCTGATTTGTCCGTCTTTAGCCATCAAGACTCGGCCCTCTCTAGTCGACGCGCCGAGCCTCGATAGAATGGCATAGCAAAGGGGGCCGATTCCGGAGATAGTATGACGCGTGGTCGCATGGATCACGTGGTGGGGGTCTCCGTGTCTTGCTGTCTTCACTGGCAGGCACGCAGTCGCTGTGGCGCAAGATACGTTGGGCAGAATATAATCAATTGCGTGACATTCATTTAACTGCTTCACAAAAGCATCCTTTCTGAATCCAACATGTCGGTTGGATCTATATAATTTTTACGTTAGTTCCACTGTCTTGAAAAAACAACAACAACGGCTTCCTTTTGAATGTTTTTTTTAAATTGCACAATGCACGAGCCGAGAAAGTCACGCATGTGCACAAGTGCGTTGCAGGTTCCAGTGTCAGCATTGCTGCGGTTAGAAGTTTGCTTTGGTTTTAGACATGCACAAGGAGTCCCCTACAGAAGAAGATGAAACAAAGAGGGAAAAATAGCTAGTTAAGCGCTAGTTAGAAAACTGACTCAAAGAAAGCTGAAGACAACATCTAACCGATGCTTATTCTGTTTTAGCTGTCACCGTATCACTACCGTTTGTGGCTCTCTAATAGTGCTTTTGTTTTCATACTTCAGAGATAAATGAGAATGATAGTTAAGTGACAGGAACATTTAAAGAGCGAAGCATACAGGCACGCAAATTTCTGGTTCCGGAATTACACTCGCACATGCCTTAGAAGGTGCCTTCGTGAAGCTCTAAGCTCTGTTAATCATTTAAACCTGTGATTTGCGATTGCCTTTGTTGTTCACATTTTTAGACGTGTCGACGGGTGAACTACTTTCATTGGCCACGACACTGGCTGAAGTATGCGGCGACGCCGTACATCCACTACGAGAACCAGTGGGTCAGCTACGACGACAAGGACAGCGTCAAAGTGAAGGTAGTACCTGCACGCGTGCGCTTTAATATTTCGCTGCTTAGAGAGTTTGACCTTTTCAGTACTTGTAATAGGAACGTTAATTAGCTGAATTGTAGATGCGTGTCTAAGTAATTCGAAATAGGAAGTTACTATCTGCTATCTGGGAACGTTTATGCTGACTTGTTATGGGCGCAATTTTTTCACAGTCATTCTTGTTAACGGCACCTGACGATATCGACAGAGCCCCATCCCCCCACCACTCCTTTCTTTTTCATGGAACACATTTTACAGGTGCCACCATGGCGTTTTCACTTAATAATTTCTTCTTCAATATATGTTTGTATACAGGCATTCAAGGCGAAAGTTTCCAGTTGTTCTTAAAAAAAACAGAACAGTATGGTAGGATTGTGGTTGCCCTCCCCACCGATTATCGTCTCAGAAAGCAGTAAAGGCACTGTCGTGCTTTCTGAGAACTACTGGCTTGCGCGAGCGCCTTTGATTGCGTAGCGCCTGTCTATGCACGTGTTCACCTTCACTTACTTCTTTTGTCTTTCTGCGTCTCTCTCTCTCTCGCGCTTCCTTGTATTACTCTTTTCCCTTCTCCCAGTGCAGGGTAGCTAACCATGCTCATAGCTTGTTAACATCCGTGCCTTCTTTTTAGCTCTCTCACTCACTTCTTTCCGTAGGACATTATCCAAGTGCAGAGATGCAATAAAATTGTACACAATTATCTCTTCATTCCGAATAAATTAATGACTTCGCAAAGAAGTACTTTAGGACACCGGTCTCGACTGCTGAATGCATGTCTACACATCCGGAATCATCAAAGCAGCAACAGCTTCTAGATATCCGACCGCAAACCTGAGACAAAATGCACTGGCGTCGCTATTACTAATATTTGAGAAAGCTTTCTTACGAACTTCGGGGGTAAATGGCGTGGCTCACCAATGCATTTAGTGACAAAGTTTGGGGACGGTTGTAAAGAATCGAATGGTTCTGAAAGACCCAAGATGGAGCTTTTCGCTCCTTCAAAAGCTGCCGCACCCACGCATTTAAGTCTAGTTGGGCTGAAGCAGAAGTTATACTTTCGACCATAGGGCCTGCGAGTGCATTGTCGTTATTGCATAATCTACGGCGGATTTTCCGCAGGCCGAGTGGTTCTGGAAGCACTGGCTGGGTGGAATATTCGTGTGGTCTTTGGACGCGGACGACTACGGCGGAGATTGCGTGGGAGAGATCTACCCCATGGTTAGAGCGGCGTGGAAAGTTCTAAAGACGAACCAGCGTCTGTATATGCGTGGACACTCTGAACAGGTGCGCTCTGGTGTCCTTTCTGTTGGTTTCGCATCCTCGCGCTGCGAGTGTTATTTTGACTTCCTCCGAGACATTGGCTTTGAGCAGGTGCAGTTAGGTGCCTCGCGCTTTTTTGTGTTGTGTGTTTCTCCACACTGTGCACGTGGTTTCGAGACAGGATGCTCGCTTTTCGGTCTTTCATACTTTCGCCTATGGAATCGGAGCAGCACGACAATAGGGGGGAGGTGGATATGGTAGCTGCTTTTGAGGCCCCTTTCAGATGAGATGCGCAAGAAAATATGCTTGACGTAGTGCACACAACTCGCTCTGGGACATCGCACGTCCGACCATTGCGCGTGCGGAAGTGCCGAATACAATATCTGTGCAGAATATAACAGTACTAGCACAATACAGTGTATACGCTCAGACCTCAATAATTAAAAAAAAAAACAATACTGGTGACAGAACGCACCGAGTAAGGTGCAAATTCCACGAAATATAAGACATACCAACGCGCGCGACACTAGCTATATTTCAAAAGCAATGATAATAATCAATAACTATATTCGCACAACAAAACACGGAAATGACAGGAACTAAAAGCCATGAAAGTGGCTTGAATGTGTTCCAAGGCCGTACAACTGGCAAGGCAAATGGTAGTAGAGTACGAGTATACCAGCATCCTAAAAAAAATAAACTCTGTTTCATCGTATAAATTAGGTCACGATTGACAACTTATACACAGAAAACACAAACTATATGAAGTAAGTTTATGCAGGCAAATAGGTACTTAAGTGTATCGATACCAAATGTTAATTGCTGCAAGAATAATAACTACTCTACGAAATCATACTGCTGGTATTAAGGAAATAATGATGTACTGCAATGTCGCACTACACCCCACCAGTTTGCTACCTCCTGGAAATAGTGAAGTTTACGGTGCTTTTGAGGCAGTGGAAGAGTGTTAGTATTGCTTTCTTGTATATTTAATGTGTTACAATCAATAATCTGTAAACTTTGCTTCTTGTGATTTCTCCTCGTATGGCGGATTGTCCACCCCTGTGTGCTTCATGTTGCAACACGCTTCTGCTTCGGTTTTTGCTGGCGATTGTATTCACAAATTGACAAACCTAGCTATTGCAGAGAAAATGATATGCGTTGAAGTGGACGTTATTCGAAAAGGATATCTATGCGTAAAACATTGCGTTGCGTGAATAAACTTCCTGTTTCTGCAGTGTAAGCAGGGCCAGCAATAATTGTTATCTCTTTTTTCTGCAGTGTTAACAGACGTGTGGGGTTAGTCTTACATGTGATACCCCAGACACGATGGAAATAGTTAATGCAGGTATGAAGTATGGTGTGACAAACTGTAGGTTTTAATTCTGGTGGGAATTCAAATTGGCATTTGGGTAAGAAACCAATCAAACGAGATAATTTCCAAGTTAGATAGTAAACGTGTTCACTCCATCTCATGTGCGAATCGAAGACTATACTCAAAACTTCAACGACAACATCAAATGCAGGTACCGCAACCGCCAGCGCCAGATCAAAATTGCAACTGCAATTGCCAGCGCAAGCGCAATTTACCTTAATTGAAACATGCATAATATAAATTTCAGCTTTGAATTACACACCGTTCATAAGTCCCGACCAGAAATTCGTAATTCAGAAATATGTTTCGCATGCTGTCTTGCTTCAGGGTGAAGGCCTTCCAGATGGAAAGCTTTGCTGTGTGACGTCCGAGTGATAAATCGAGAGGAACGTTGGTAACATATCTAGTTAGACTGTGATACCTAAAAATTTTGATCTCCTTTTAGGGTTGATGCCGCTATGGAGCCAAGGACGTTAGAAGAAATCGCCGTGCAAGTTTCGAAGAACGGAGGCGTTGTGCCGGAAAACTGCGACCCATAGGAGGTCTTCCTCAACTGAATATTTGCCCGAAGAATAAACTGCGACGCTTTCCCAGCCCAATTATTGCCTCATTTGTGGGAGTGTAGCCGATAACTGAGGTGTTTGTCACAATCGAAACTCATGCAGCGAGTATAACTTTAATACGACTTTGAAAGAGAAACTTTCTAGGGAAGTCCTCCGGAACTGGGCTGACCATGGCTCATGGTGAGTTCTTCTCGAATGGCTCATACGCGAGGCAGCATTCGCATAGTGAATCGGCTTATGCATGGCCACCTCTGTAGTGCCGCACCCTGTTACCTATCCTCATCACCACTCCCCATAACTCTCTCCTCTTCCCCTTCCCGCCGAGCAGGAGAGTAGCAGGCTAGAGGCTATAACCTCAGGTCCGCCTCCTTGCATATCCTCAATGAATTCTCCTCTACCTGACGCCTAGAGACATTTACTCGATTTATTTACTTGACAAGGCTGCTGACTCCACGGGGGCCGTTGCAGAGTTGGCAACAAATGATGAGCACATACACAACATTCTCTCGAACAGAGAGCAGCGTTATAAGCAAAATAAAAACGAAATAAAGATGAAGCGTACAAAATGTCTATCGGCTGGCCATCAGTGTTTGACAGTTCTTTTAGTCTTCTCTTTCAACTACGTGCGAATCTAAGACATTTTTCTCCATTATCGTTCGTAAAAATAAAGTATGCCTAAGCACATTGCTCATTGGTTTGATCGGGTCAAATGGGAAGTGCCGAAGTACTATGCCACCCTCCAGAAAAAGAACTTAGTTAAGGCTTGTTACTGTTTAAATTGTCTTTAATAATTTTTAATATAAACCTTGATCGTTCAATTCTGTTCCTCTTTGAGGTGTGCTTTAGACCAATGTGCTGAAGGCTGGCTCTCTTACCAACGATATTACTCAGTGAAACCACAAAGATTACATAAATATCCTCAGTCCAACAACTATACGCCATCAGGCGCACATTACCTATGATTAAAGTGACACTTTCTACGCCTTCTTTCCTTAGGTTTGACCGTTTTCTCGGTCGACGTCTTGCCTATTAAGGTGGGTAGGTCCTGAAGATAGTGCATTAGTAAACTGCAGCACAATCTCGGAGATGGGAGTATGAAAAGGGGGCCGAACCCGCAGACATTACAACCCATAGTCCCGTAGTGACGTGGGTCGCTTGATGATGTTCTCCGTATTCTTACTGCTTGGGCAGATACGTAACTGTTACGCAAAAGGCGTTGCAGATGATGAACCCTGTTAAGCATTTCAAGAACACATTTCATTACCCACTAAAAGAATGTTTCACTTCACATAAATTCCAAAGTGTGCCTTGTATCTGCATACACATGGTGTTTCAGCGAACACTTTGAAAATTTTTTAAAGGTTGCCTGAGGAAGGTAGCTCAATTCTAGTTCAAGAGGTAGTCTACTCGAAGTGGCTGACACTACTTGCTCAAAAATCGAAATGCGAAATCGTCTAATTAACAAAAATAGAACTTAGCTTTTAAATAAAAACCTTATGACCCATATTGCAATTTGCTACTTCTAGTCGCGGAGTTCGCAAGGTGAATCCACTTAGAACGACTTTTCAGTGCGACACCAGTTTCAAGATATTAATTCCCAAACTTTGCGGAGAAATGCATTGGCGTTCCAGTTACTTGTGTACTTCAATGCATAAAAGGACGTTTTGTTAAGAAATTAACTGGAACGCCGATGCAGTTGTCTGCAAAGTTCTGGAATTAATATCTTGAAACTGGTGTCATCCTGAGAATTTGTTCCAAGTGTACTCGCTTTCCGAACTCCACGGCTAGATTTGTAAATGGCAATAGGGGTCAAAAGGTATTTAGTTAAAAACTCAATCAGATAGTTTTTGTTAATTAGTCGATTATGCATTTCAAGGTTTAGTGCGAATAATGTGCACCTCTTCCAGTAGATCAGCTCATGAACTAAATAAACCAAATAAAATCAGATCAGTTTATTCGGACATGAGGATGTCTACACGGAACATGTTCACGGAGTGATGCAAAAGGAAGAACCTAGTAGCATACATCCTGACGAGGCCTCACCCCGGGTCACACATCAACTAGAGTTGTGATATCTGCCACAAGCATACTTTAAAGATTTTTGAAACTGTTCGCTGAAACACTGTGTATATGTACTTCTACTACGAGAGTTGTCACATGCTTTTGCTCTCTTCGATGCATCAGGAGTATTTGTATTATTTAAATACGTACTGCAGACACAAGCAAGTTGTGACGGCAAGTAACCTACGAGACTAACGCTGTGACCTGGGTACGTGGCGTTTGTCGCTCAATATTTATTTCGGTGCTAGATGTGTTGTAGTCGGGCTCCGCTCAGCTACATGTCACTCTCCCCGGCTGCTGCTTTACACAAAATACATAAAGTCCGCGCCCTCCACCGGCCGATCCCTGTCGCTTTCTTCGAAGGGCTGTTGCAGAACAGAAGGTGGGCGATCCTGTTGCCCTGTTTCCTTACACCTCACGGAAAATAAATTTTCCAGTTTTTTCGTGGTGCGGGCGTGCTTTCGACGGCGACTTCGAGTCGTGGCTCAACCCGAACAAGCGTCCCTGAAACAGATTCCCCGAAGATGGCAGTGAAGAAGCAGTTTGAAACGCCTTCTCCGCAAGTCCTTTATAGCACGGGCGAGCCCCTGCTTGCCAGGGCACCTTTTAATAACGAAGCGCAAACTGCCAGCTTTCACAGAAACGTTGGACATAGGCGACATTTACAACTCCTTGGAGAGGCTGAATTGTGGGTGCTCCGAAGCGCATGAGAACACCCACTTGTCTTTTCAGCTGCCGTCGACGCAGCTGCAGCAGTTGGTGCTGCCGCTGCTGCTTGTCTCAGGGGGAAGCCGTGTTGCGTGATCGCACCTTCAATAGCACTTCGTGGTTTTCAAATGCATTGGCTGTCCTTCTAGTAAGTTTGGACAACAGAGGCGAAGCCTTGGAGTAGCCGTTGTCCATATCACAACTCCCCCTCCGCGCAGCCCGTAACCCACCACTCATTCAATTATTCGTTCACGGCAGCAGGAATCCAGCCGGAAGGAATTCATTTCACAACTGTGAGTACCTGCGATGCACCATCAGATGTACAAAACTTAAATTAAAGGGATTTCAGAAAAGAAGGGAAAGAAAACCATGCTTCAATAAGCTTGTGGGCAACATGTTTTAGAAATATGTGCTTGTATATATTAAGTTTCTTCGAAAAGCCCCCAGAAATAAAATTCCTTAGGTTTTGAAATATAATTGAATATTGTAACAACACAGCATTATTAGACTGTTCCATGTGCTTAGTGTAATAATGGAATATCAAGACAAAGAAATCGAATGTTCTGCAACATTGTTACATGCATTTAGTAAAAAAAAACTACTACACTACAAGTCGCGAACTTGTTTCACAATGTAATCTGCGAAGAACGTCTATCTGCGAAGAAGAATCTATCTTCAATAGTGTTGGTTCTTACTCGTAGCATAAATAACGCATAAGAAACATTGGAAAATGGTGGTTCTGTGGGAGCTTTTCTGCAGTAAATTTTATTAGGATTCTGGTATGGATTGGGCTAGAAAATACTGCGAATATTGTCGTTTGCAGAATGTCGCTCAACACTTTTTCCGGACTCGTTTAACTACATGCATTCAGTGAGAGTTTTCAGTTTCCAATAAAACTGGAAACTCAAAATTGGTTGGTTGTTCCTTTCTGGTAGTGATCGCCGTTATTCACCCATCTTGCCTTCATTTTGACGTCAATTACTAGCCGTAGGCAAACAAATAACCCAGTACCTCCAGTACCCTACTTTATTTATTTGGCAGCTTTTTAGTGTTGAATACCCTATTTCTACCGTTAAACGAATAATCCGCTTACTCTGCTGAAGAAGCGCTCAAGTTATTTGATCGTAAAGGTGCATAACGGACTCTTGATCTCCACCAGGAAAGCTCTACATTAGAGCAACATCTATGAGAAACTGTTCGGCAGATAACGGTGTCGTTGGTTGGCAGCGAACGGGAAGCGGCGAAAGTGTGCATGTAGTCATAATATGAGTGTCATTGTCTAAGCGATCAGTTCTTTATAACAAAATAAAATACTGGGGCCCTCTAACCTAAAACTATTCCAGTCTGTTTTTATTCCAACCCCCGGATGTCAAATTGAAGTAACCAGCCACGCAAGCATATATATATATATATATATATATATATATATATATATATATATATATATATATATATATATATATATATATATATATATATATATATATATATATATATATATATATATATATATATATATATATATATATACTATAGGTAATTCTGCATATAGAGAGCACTACCGAAGTCGTCGTTTCAAGGGGCATTCTATAAAAAGCCCACTAGGTGATTTTGTAATGTCAGCGCTCTAATGTAATCAATGAAGCCTCAGAAGCATAGCTATTCGAAATGAATACAAAGAGCCACTGGAGTAGCTTTTGCCCAGTTTTCACACATTCCAGGACTAAGGATAACGTAAGTTGGGGATCCCTCACTTTACATAACAAAAGATTGTTGCCGTCCTTGTTTTGAAGCATTTCATTTCTCTAAATTAAGTCGTCTTTGTGCGCCTTCCGTATGCCCATTATTATCTCAGTAGAACTAAAGCATATACATTAGGTGCCGCTTGACCAGTGCTGTTGCTCTTACACGAATACAGGAGACGTGCCTAGGTCGTTGGATCGATGCTGGAGTGCCCAAGTACAAGATTGTACCAGGCCTCGCCACGTACGGCCGCAGCTTCACGCTCAATAACCCGGCCTACAATGGCGACAATGCCAAGCTGAAGAAAAGCCACCCTCTCGGTTACGCAGCTGAGTTCTCGAACACAGACGGCTACATGAACTACCTTGAGGTGAGGGTGATCTCCCTGCCTTTAGGGAAATTATGCTTCTGCGCGGAACTGAAGTGCCTGGCGAGAGGTTCATTTTACCATGGAAGTAACATATATATATATATATATATATATATATATATATATATATATATATATATATATATATATATATATATATATATATATATATATATATATATATATTGCTTTCATCGCGTTCTTCGTTTTGCCTCTTTAAGCAGAGCTAGCAATCAGGTTATGTGGTGCTGTGGACGTTCGCTGCTTTCTTAAGAGAAAGCACGCGCTCCTACCCGACATACCTGCAATGCTGATGTTGCAGACTGTGAAGTTGAAGCACCTCGGTTGAAGTTCACATATTTGTTACGAAAAAGCATTGACCTTGCGATTTTAGCTGTTCAGTTGAACACGTTGTTCTTAGAGTTTTACTGCAAAAATGGGCCTTGAAAAATATGAATGTCGAGTAGAGGTTCTCCTATCTAGCAAAATATTAATTTTAATATTGTTTTCGATCTTTGTGAGCACCATCCTTGGTATTCAACAGTATCTTAAGACTGCTCAATTTATAGCCAGAACACTTCAGTAATTACTTTGTTTAACCCAAAACAACGGACACAAGAAAGACGACAGGACAGGTGCTTCAGTAAGTATGGCCTGTGGCTGCCACTTGAACAATTTGTCACAATGCCGATTTTGTTCGAATTCAATCATCGATCCGAACAAAATCAAAATGATCAAATCATCAAATCAAACCAAAACAATATCAAAAATGGCTGTGGCTTAGGTAAGGTTAAGCCCAGGATGCGAAGCATACCAGCTTTTATTTTAGTTGTTGAACCACTGTTTAGCCTGGTGAACTGCTGTTGCTTGGCTATATTTGGTTCGGCTAGACGAAGAAACAACTCATGCATTACTGCTTCGCCTTCAAGAGTGGAACGCGACAGCGTTCCCGTCGACCCGCCAAGGGGTGTAAGACAATGGGCTACAGGGCAGCCACTAAGCGCCCCGCATTGGACGCGGTGAGCGTCGAGCAAAGCAGCGTTCGGCGCGGCAACGAAATGTACGCCTGAGCAAGAGACGCACGCCCTAGAAACAGCTCGTTTCTAAGGCAACACCGCATTCACTAGAGGCGCTTTTGTACCGCTTTGAAGCATCGTACTCGTGGCTCAGTGGTAGCGTCTCCGTCCCACACTCCGGAGACCCTGGTTCGATTCCCACCCAGCCCGTCTTGCAAGAGTTGAGCCAAAGCCACTTCTCCTCTGTCGTGACGTCACGGTGTGACGTGGTTTCATGGCGACACCACCGCGCCTGAGGAGCTGGGTTGAGCTCTCGTAATATATAAAAATAAAATGGTGGCAGTGTCGCGTCCTGGCTAAACGTTTTGGTAAATTTCTGCTTCTGAATTATGAGTCGAAGGCTGCCCCACAAAACAAACTCTATCTTAGGTGCAAAACTTGAAGCACGTACCTTAGACAACCCACGTAACAGCTCTATCCATCCCCTATGCTCAACGAATAGTAGGTTACCAATCTCTAGTCCACACACCATCGCCCCAACGATCTCATTTCAAGCACCATTTGGTCGAGCCTACAGTGTGGCGCACTTCGTCAAATGTTTAGCGCGGCGCACTTCAGCTTTCTCAGCACCGATAAGCCGATGTCAAGGATCCGACTCGGCTTCAACAGACCTCATCGAGCGCTGCCTCTTACCCAGAGGCATCACTGCTGTGGCACTTAAGGAGGAGTGCGCGGATTGTACGAGTTTGACGATGCCTCGTTAGGCGTTGACGTCAGTACCTCAACACACGAACAGCTGCGCGCTCGCTTTCCATGCCAACATATCGAAGGCGCCTCGAGTGTTGCTATAATTACATTTGCAGCCGGGATGCCACTGAACAAAACAAGCTTTATCTACATAAAGACACTAACTAATGAGTTATCTTGACACTAATGAGTTAGCTTGCAACATTTTATAGAATTTAGAATGTTCGAGTCAGGAACTTCCTCCAATATAATATTTTAACATGTACAGTTGTTCGGAAATTTTGAGATATACTGACCCATCATTTCGCTTAAAAAGCATGATCCATCACTTTAAGAAATACTTTCACAGATCGTCCGTCCACGTAAGTGAAATCCTGCGTAAACTGTCGTCTGAGTAGCTTTTCACGTTTCTTGTTGCTGTTAATCAAATAAAGATGGTGTAGATGTATCTGTGCATGTAGTGGATAATTATTGTCACAAATGAATTGAACTGTGTGACCATCAATGTATAATTTTTGACAAACTGAATTTTCCGTTTCTGATTGCTTCGTTTGTTATTATTTATTTTATTGTGTTACTAATATTCAGAGTTAATTAAAAACAAGTGAATATCTCCTCTTATGTAGTGTATTCGGGCCAGAAAGTCAAAGTAACAGCAGTTGAATGAAAGAGCATAAGGGAATTGGCAGTGAACAAGCAAACAAATTAACAAGTTTGCTTGTTCACTAATCATGATATTTTTCTGAGAGGACGAGTTTGTCTTGCGATACTCGAAAGCTAAAACGTGCTCAAGCAGTGAGCAAAAATCTGCGTCCACAAAGCAGTTTCTAAAGGATTAGCTGTAGTGCTGTAATGGTTACTTGAATATCTCGATTTCACAAGTTCCATCATCATCAAGTATTCCTTCGCGGCCTTAGACGAGGTCGCAAGCTAGAAGCTTCAAGTTTCACTGGCTGCCCAGTTGTGGCAACTATGGACAGACATGTCACGCTCAGCTATACCGGTTGTTTAATATGCTCCAACTGTTCTGTAATCTTTATACTTCTAGACGTGTAGGCGTGCTGGCTACATGAAATGGACTAGAAAATGGGTGCGATACGCGGCAACGCCGTACATCTACCACGAAGACCAGTGGGTCAGCTATGACGACACGGACAGCGCCGACGTAAAGGTAAATTTGTCTAAGTATTTTAGCTGAGCGTAAAGATAACATAGCTTAATAGATTTTCTTCTTGGGCCTGCGGGTATGCTTTTTGGGCCCTAGAGTGGACATACAAAACAATAGAAGGAAACACACACACACACACACACACACACACACACACACACACACACACACACACACACACACACACACACACACACACACACACACACACACACACACACACACACACACACACACACACACACATGCGTGCACACGCACACCAACTCCTAAGTGATTTATTGCTGCAAGAAACACAGCAAAGCGCAATTTTTCCGCACCTGTCAACGCAAGACTGATGACGTGACAGCTAAGGTTATCGACACTGTCGCAGCTTTTCCTCAAACAGGTGCATCTCTGATGAATATAACGTGATCGATGTATCACTGACACACTTGGGACCTTTCTTTCTAGTAAAGTGTGCCTCCAAGAGTAAACACGCTGTTTTGTAGCCGCCCCTGCCCATCTTTCACTGGTTTCACTTCGTGGCCTATATATGTGACGTATTGATAAAGCTTTATGGAAACAACGACCAATTGTCCTTGGTCGGTTCGTCCAAGGAGTGAGTACATTCATTCTAATGCTGGTTTTGAGTTAGAAAATCTAATCCCGCCATGGATGCGGTGGCTGTCTCAAAGTAAACTGAGAAGCGCCGCTCACAGTGGCGACTGCCACAGTTGTCGACGGCGTAACGTACGATGCATTCTCTCGGATAGGTAATTGATTTTAAGGGGGCAACGATGGAGCCGGCTGCACTGGTTGAAACTATCAAGCCATTGGCATAAATTTGCATGAGTTTAGTATATTTACTGGCCTCTACAGACAAAGCTAACTGAGTTTTTGAAGTGAAACATGTAACTAACGGTGGTACTTCTATGGCCATCGTCTCGAAATGAGTTACACATTCACGTCGCAAGCGGAATGGTACATCGTACCTTTGTTTTCCGTGTGTAGCTTGCAATGCTGGTCAATGAAAATACATAACCGCACAATATTTATCAATGTTCCGTCCCAGAACGTGACTGAAGGGAATAACCAGTCGCAGCTTATTAAAGGCAGCGCGCTTCAATTAGTGGCGAGCATTTCGCTTAGAGTCTTCTTTTCCTCACTCCTTGGACCAGGTGAAATGGTTTCGGGACCGCTCGCTGGGCGGCGTCTTCATATGGTCATTGGGAGAGGACGATTACGCGGGCAACTGCAAGCAGGACCACCAGTACCCGATGGTCACGGCGGCATGGAAGGTCATGAAGGACTACTGGCCCATAGACTTCTATCGTGCCAGGAGGAGAAAGGTGTGTCTGTCTAACGCCGTCAAAACTCGTGCCGTGATTGTCCGAGTCGTCGACTCCACTTCCGATTCCACGTTTCCGTTTCCTGAGCAGGCGCCGCTCGTCGGCAAAAGGTAGTTGAAGACGACGTATCGCGAATTCGGCGAATGGCGCCGGTGCGTACCGGGGTGTCCTGGGGCGACGGCGATTGGATGAAACGGCGCATCGGTGCGATTTACCGAATTCCGCGTTAGTGTATAGAGAAGAAGAAATGGATGACAATATTAACACGGCAAGCTGGGCGAGTTGGTGATTGAACATGTTCCTATGGGTGGGCAGCGCAACCCGGACGAAAGACGAGAGGAAGTACACAATACGAGTTTTGTACTTCCTCTCGTCGTTCGTCCGGTTTGCGCTACCCACCCACAGGAACGTGGATGACAAGCCGAGCGCGAACTATTATGTAGTGTGACGCGTAAACGCTCGTCAGTGCCGCGTATGTACGCCTTGTCTCTAGCAAACGTCTCCTTGTGCGGCGGTCGAAGAAGAATAAGTGATCAGATGTTGCTCATGACTACTGCAAACTGCTCCTTGTTACTCACGCGTTAAAGGCGTAATTTTTGGCCTGCGAGGCATTCCCGCGGCGCTCCATAGCCTGAATATCTTCTGCCACGAAATTATCGTTTTGCGTCAAGAGTGGGCTGGACAACAACTAGAGGAGGGAGGGTGACTCCTGATGTTCACGTAGATATATTTAGGGGACCGCCTAACTAAATACTGCTATACACGTGCTATACACTTCAGATTACCGAAACTGAAAGGTGATGAAAGTTATATTACATAGCCTTCGAAGTGTCCCTTTACATCATCAGTGGGCCACTGAGAGCTTACATTAAAACATTAAAACGTAGCGGTTAACATTAAACATTAACATTAAAACGTCCCGGTTAACATGCAAGAGCTTGTTGTACCGTGTATCGAAGCATGCGACTGAAAAAGAAGAGAAAGACGAATGATCCCAGTTCAACTCGAAGAACAAACTTAGCTATGAGAAACACAGCAATACCAAGGTAAATATACCTGGTAGCGAAGCTTCCATAGGAGCCCATACGTTAAAAACATGGCGGTCCATCGCCGGTTCATGGGGCTTAGCGCCATCTGTATGTGGTGGGAACACTTCCGGCGGAAAAAAAAAATAACGTGACGCCATGCCCGCTAAAAGCAGAAGTGACGTCATTTTGTTTTCGAAGGCGCGAAATTTGTTTTGTTGTTCTTCCTTTGGAGCTATATATTCAAATGCCCCACCATTCATCTTGATGGGCATTTCGAGCTTTCAGCGTGGAAAGCGATGCAGGAAAAGGCCAGCCGTACGGTTGTCGAAATCGCATCCCTGCACAGAGCATACTTTTTTTGGAGGCCAACGAAAGCTTTAGATGTAGAGTGCTGATCCTATTGTCGGATGCCAAGCCCGTCGGCCAGAGCAGTCGCACGAAAACAACTACACAATTATCTGGCGGTCGTAACTCGCTACTTTTGACTGAACAGATTAAGAAGCAATGAAGCTACCCACGTCACCAAATTCAGGCAAACTTCGACAAGCAAGAAAGCACAAATTGTGAGGGGGGCGTATTTCAACAGGTGATACGAGTGCGCCTTTCTGCCCATTTCAAGACGTGCATTGCACTGCGAGTGATAGTGGCGTCAACGCCCCCTGTAGCGATGGGCGCTGAAAAGAAATGCATTTATTAATAATAATAAAATAAACGTATTTTCTTAACTCATCACCAATATATAAAATTTATCATGAATTTTATTTTCGTTGAATGAATCTAGCTGTGTCAAGTTTGAATTAAAGAACGCGTTTTTCTTTCCCAATGTTTGTTCCCTCCAAACATAGTCGCGCTTCAATCGCTGCTCCCATAACCCCCCATGCTGATGTCGGTGACAATCTGTACTGAACCGCTTTCCGCCCGAAGCTTCGTGACCTAATTGAATCGACCTTGGCAATACCGCTAAAGCATTCCTTTCTTTCTTTAATTTGATCCAACTAAGAACGAGCGATGACTAAGCTCAGTCACGAATTTAGACAAGAAGTCAGAGTAGGTCACATTGTCATAAAGAGGTACTGCGCTGAAAGACAGGACACTAGTGCACGCAGTAATACCTTTTTTGACTGGTAGCAGGCTGATCATTCTGGAAAAAAAAAATCGCAACGAGACTGGGCGTACTTGTCTGGCGTTCCGCATATGACTAAACAAGCACACATAAGATTTGTTCCTGTCCTGTATTCGCGTAATAGAAGAGAAAAGGAGCAAACTTTTCGTTTGTTTTTCAGGGCTGAAAGCTGCAAGGACACAAGGTGTGAACGAAGAAACCTTGGATATATTTAAAAAAGGAAAAGACAAAAAAGGACTGAGGGTGAT
This sequence comes from Dermacentor albipictus, assembly GCF_038994185.2. NCBI lineage: Eukaryota > Metazoa > Arthropoda > Arachnida > Ixodida > Ixodidae > Dermacentor > Dermacentor albipictus. The sequence goes on from NC_091821.1 coordinate 389,207,537, forward strand.
AAACCAGACGGTGCCTGTCGGAAACATGCGATCGTCGTCTGCGTTATTGAATTATGTGTTAATAAATTTTGTATTTAGTTCTCTTATTGCGCTATTCTCCCTGTTGTGGATATTTATTCAACCACATAATTTGCTGCTGCTTCTAAGCTACGTTTCTTTAGGCGAAGGGGCCTATTTTATGCTGGGATTGTCGTTATTAAATGGTTATTGAATATGTTTAAGTGAGAAAAAGTGACCTTTTTGCAGTGAATCTCTCCCCTGAACTTAAGAAACAATCACCAGCGTTATATTATATACATATAGAAGTTTCAGCAACACAAACTGCAACAAATTTCTCCTAGGTCTCCAGTTCTACGATTGATACCTGCAACAAGAGTGAGTGATCCGTTGGAGTTGTAACCCCCTAGCAACACCGAAAATGTGTGAGACAGCGTAGCTGTTCATGCTTGTGTTGTTCTGGCATTTTTTTCTATTTCTCCGTGCTATATGTACTTGCTTTGTTGACGTTAACGTTTTGTTATTTTGTTGGAGACTTAATCACAACTGATTTATAATTTGATCACTTTTCCTTTTACGTTTGTTCTTTTTATTAGCTAAATTTCGGGATAGCTGGCCCTCTCTGTGAATAAACTTCTGGCATTCCACAGCTAACAAAGCAGAAGAAAGTGGTGGACAGGTTCAGATTAATTTTGACCACCTGTAGTTCTTAATGTGCGCCTAAATTTAAACAGACTAGCGTTTTTGCATTTCGCTCATCAAAATGCGGTTGCCATGGCTGAGCGTTGAACCAACGACCTCATGCACAGCAGCAGAACGGCATGGCAGCGGAGCTGCCATGGTGGATGGCAGACCCTCTGGAATACGACCGGCGTATTATTGCGAAAGTTGTCTAATAAGCCCCAGCGGTTGGGAATGAACGAATAAACAAACATACACAGCGAATAAAGCACAAGGTACGAGTCAGGAAGTAAAAGAATGCGTGCAGACACGGTGTCACCTGAAAGTGCAATGCTCCACAGCCATATCTCGTCGTAGCTAATGTAAAAAAGTTGCAGTTTCACTTATAATGCAATCCAGTGACATAATAACTGGGGCACTGCGAGCAATAAAATATTATACGCAGTAAAGTTTTCGTTGTTTCGTGTGGTATCGGTTCGAGTAAACATTCGCAGATGCTCGTCAGCAATCTCTTTTCAGAATAAGAACACTTAATTGACTTTTATTAGTTCGCGGATGCGGCCCATCCTGGCCATGAAGCACAAAGAGAGGAATTTTTTTTCCCTCGTCTTTCCTATCCTGCCTTTCGCTTCTTAACGCAAGTTTCGTTCGAATTCTTTCACCTAGGTGATGGTTTGTGGACAAGCTGCACGGCGGGAGTTCACGGAGATGAGGCGGCGCTGTCTTCGCATTTTGTGAAGACAGCGCCTTTGTGAAGACAAAAGTGTTGCAGTGACGCTTCACTTCGTGAAGGCGGGTTACACGCAAGTGCATGGGTGCCGATCCTATATAATCGCGAGTAGCAATGATATAGATGCTCTAGGTGCATTTCTGCTGTGATGGTCGCCGCGAGAGAGAGAGCGAGAGAGAGAGAGAACAAGGGTAGGAAAGGCAGGGAGGTCAACCAGAACAGCATCCGGTTTGCTACCCTACACTGGGGGCGGGGAAAAGGGGAATAGAAAGAGGATGAAAGGGAGAGAGTAACCACTGAGTACGTGTAGGAGGTACACCATACGCAAGGACACTATAAACGGTCTGTTAAGCCCGTGCACTTCAAGTACCGCACTAGTGCACGAATCGCTTTTCGAGCCAGTGAACCGGTGTGGCCACGGTCCGAGTATCTTTGACTCGGTGAAAGGCCTCGAGTCCAGTCTGCGTAAAGTTGCCCACAGAGAGAGGCGTTGGACATCGTAGCGATGTTCCGTATAAAGTTCAAGGGCCATAAAATCGTCCCTGTGCGCCATATGCTGTATGTGCGATGGTGAGCCGAATCGCACACAAGGGAGGAAAGCGGCAAGCCGTCGCCGAAAGGGACGGGGGAAGGCGGCTTGGCCTCCGATAGCGACTGCGCAGCTTTCGCTGTGGCCCACGTCCTACTTTGAAAGCGATCTGCAGATGGCTCACACCTTTGTGAGTGGCATGTTCTCGCTCCCTCAGTTTGCGTTGAAGCGATAGGCATCACGAAGATCAAAACTGAGGGGATTGTCAGCCAACGATGGCTCGTCAGTCAAACACAGCTGATGGCGGCGTGAGCACTTTCTTCAGACGCAGGATTCTTCTTTGCTGTTGCGCCGTCGGAGTCGGCTCAGAAGCAAAATCTTCGACAGGCCGTCGGTCCATTATTTTATTCTTGGCAGGATATCGACGCTCCTGGAGCATATGAACATGCCGGTTAGCTCATACCGTATGGTAGTAGCGAACGCATGAGACGGATTACTTTTCGCAATTGTATGCTTGCGCCATCATATTTTCTTGCGTGTTTTCTGTTGAACGCTGGATGCAAGCTATAAACGAGTCGTGGACACTAAACGTATCGGGGATGACAAGCTTCCGATTCGGGGAACTGGTATATTGCAAGCCTTTCTCGGAGGGCCCGGTCTCATGTTGGCCGTAATTATTTCATGAACCGCACGCCCAAATTTACTGTGATGTAAGGAAGCGCTCACAAGAAAATAATCAGGAGCATTCTGCTGAACACACGTTTTCAATTCATTATGGCGGGCCTTTGAATTTTTAAAAATATGACTCTCTCTTTCTTTGCCTCTCATTTATTGCCATCAATAAATTCTTTATCTTTCGTGCTGCATACGGTATCCCTGAATACATCGTCCGTGACAGACCGCCATAAATTCAGTAGTGTGCTTCTGCTCCATATAAGCGCCCTGAATTGCACAACCATGGCTCATCGCAAGAAGCCTAAAAAGGTCGACCTTTTGCAGAAGCACCCAAGAATCTAAAGCACCTCGAATGTCTTCGGCCTGGAAGGCAGCGTATGCATAAATCTCACTCATGAAGTCAATATAATTGAGTGGCAGCTTACGGACACGAAGTGTGTTTTGCAGTAGACCTGTACTATGTAGCCTCCTGCCTCTAACATCTATGCTTCAAACGCCTTTTACACCACGCAGGGAAACCATTTGGACGTTCGTATAGTGAACTTCAACATCATAACCTTCTTTTCTCTATCTCAATTTTTATTTTTACTCGAAGAAAATAGAAGAGTGCGATTTTAAATAACCGTAGCAGTGCACATGCAGAACGTCACAATAGGCGAACAGAACGCAGTGAGAGAGCGAGAACACACAATCCCGACGTATCGTTTTGGGCCTAGCGGTAGCAATGTCTAACCATAATTGCTGCGAAAGAACAGTGCGATCTGCGCAGGCCCGCTGATGTAGACCGCTTTCAAAATTCATAGGTGGTGTACCATGTACCAATCGGTTTATGAAAGCAATAGATTTTCAGTGTAAGGGAACTGCGGCATTGAAAGGAAAAGAAAGTAAGCCTATAGCTTATAGGTTAAGCATTACGGTGTGATTTGCTCACGATCATCCCATAAGTGAGTTGCCTGTAAGGAGAGAGCGTAAACATTTATTTCCAAATCAACAAGATTCGAGTACGGCGTCTTTTTAGTTGGCCTGGACACCCACCGCGGACGCGTTGCCGAGACCTTGTCTCGAAGCGACTTCCTCGGCTCGCTGGACGGCACAGAGTTGTGCTGTCAAGTTTGATCTGAGCAGTGTGGTCTTCCAGCGCGAGCGGAGGCTGGCGGTGGAAGAGACGGAGGGGTCGGCGCTACCCGACTTGTTTGTTAAGTCACGACACTCCAATAGCATGTGATTAAGTGTGGCAACCTCGCCACACGATCTGCATCTGTTCGTAGTGTACATGTCTGGATACATGGCGCGCATGAGCCTGGGGTTTCTGTAAGAATCCGGTTGTAGTTGTCTGAGTTGTACTGCCTGTCTCGTGTCTAACCTAGCGCAAGGGAATGGGTATACGTGTCTTTGTAACTGGTAGTGTGTCGTGATGTCGTGGAACCTGGTCCTACGGCCCTCCCACACCCAGACGTTTGCAGTACCCCGCGGGGGCTCATCCTCTGATGATGCTCGGTGAGTTAGGCCTCGAGCAACGCGGTGAGCCGCTTCGTTGGGGGTGCTCAATCCAGTGTGTGCCGGGATCCATAGCAAATGCCATCGATTATCGAAGTCGGCTGCTCCCTAGTGTAGGGGATGTTGCTGAAGTATGCGATACGCCTCTTGCGAAATGCGCCCATTTGCGAAATTGCGAACTGCCGTTTGCGAATTGCAGATCGCGTATGTAACTTTGGTTTCTGTGAGAGCCAGTGCTATGGCCACTCGCTTCCTCTGCCGCTTCGGCATGTGCCGTGTTCGCTGCGACGCTCACGGTGACGCTCGCTAGTAATTGTCACCACGAAACTCCTCCTGTCGCGATAACGGGTTGTGTCGGTGAAAACCACCTCCTTGATGTTGGAGTTACTTTGGTTCATGCGGGGAAGACGACGAAGTGTCTTCAGGCAGAACGCCGGCTCTTCCAGCTCTACTCATTTTGTGAATTTCCCACACTTTGCCAGTGGACTGCTATTTCCTTCTTAACTGCGATGGAGATGGAGTCTCACGCGCGTCCACCGGACTCGGCAGTGCCCGCGGCGGCTGCCTCCAGGAAGCGCAACGGCACCGAGAGCGACACGGACAGCGACGACACCATGCACTACTATATCAGCGGTGAAGATTCTTGTGACGACACCTTCGAGCTGGTGCGGAGTCGTAAAGCAAAGCGCAGATTTCTCAGCGCATCATCGAGTTCGAGTGAGTCCACCGTGAGATCTTCGCGGGATACCGAGGAGCTCACCATCCTGTTCTCGCCTGTTCTCGCCACTGACAACCTGAGACGCCTCAACAGGCAAGCCGTGTCTTCTCATCTAGAAGCGCTGGTTCCAAACGAAATCAAAGACATCAGAGTGAACACCCGTAAGAACGTGCTGGCGATTGACGTAGAACACGCGGCTGCGTTGGATTCCTTGCGCAAGATCGCGGAACTTGGCGGGATGAAAGTCCGCCCTTATATTCCGCTGGGCAAACAAGTCCGTACTGGCGTAATTTACGATGTTGATGAAACCATTGTCGACTCCGACCTGTCAATCTTAATCAAGCCAGCTACAGAGACCACCATCATCACAAACGCGTTTCGTCTCGGCACGTCACGGTGTGTGAAGATCATATTTAAGGGCGAATCCCTCCCATCGCATGTAAAAGTGGGCCACTTCCGACACGCAGTTCGCCCTTTCATACCAAAACCACTGCAGTGCCGGAAGTGCATGAAGCTTGGCCATGTGAGTAGTGTGTGCAATAACACTACCGTCTGTTCTCGCTGCACTGGGCCCCACACCACAAACACATGCGAGGCCAGTGTGCTGAAGTGCACAAACTGCAGCGGCCCTCACGATGCATCTTCGAAGGAATGCCCTTTGATTCGAAAGGAAATGCAAATATTGAAGAAAATGGTTAGAGACCACTCGTCTCACCGAGAAGCAGCAGCATCTATTAAGCGACGACGATCACGTCGCCGGCGTCGATCAAGACCCTCCAAAGCCTCTGCAGAACGCCACACACGTATATCACCACCCACTCTTCCGCCCAGGCCAAACGCAGTCAGCTCCAAGGACACGGGTGCATCGAACAGCACGGCTGCTGACGCGTGGCCTGCACTCCCGAAGCTACATGCCCCTACTGAGTGGAGTGATACTGCTACAGCAGGGGACACTTCGTCTGTTCCTGATAAATTGGCGGACCAAGATCAACAAATTGTTGTTATGATCAGCTCTCTGGTGAGTGCTATTCGTGTTCTTCTGGACAAGCTACAGACACCAACAGCTCGAAGTGCATTGCAAGTGCTGGATGCCATCAGTCCGGTTCTGGCGAGCCTTCAGAAGTCCAGTGCTTGAGAACTTCTACAGCAGAACCATGGGTCATCGACACCACCAACGATCGTTCCGGGATGATGTGAGAAATGCCTCCATATTCCAATGGAATGCGAGAGGCCTGAGGTCCCGTATTTCGGATTTTCGACAGTTCGTATTTGCAAACCATTTTCCTATACTAGTCATCTGTGAACCGAACTTATCAGCTTCCATAAGACTGTCGGGATATGAATCTTTTGTTTCCAACACGTGTGTCCGTAGCAGTAAGGTTCTGGTCTACATTCGCAAGGACCTTACGTATTTTTCCCAACAAGTAGCGCCACACGACGGTAACCAATACGTCTCTGTTACTGTGAAAAAGAAGAAGCTGTCTTTTACTCTTATCGGCGTCTACCTTTCCCCAACAAGTCAGTTTGATAGAAAAAGACTGGAATATACTATGGCTGCTACTCCCGGTCCTTGGATAATAACAGGGGACTTCAACGCTCACCACCATATATGGGGAAGCTCCAGGATAAATTCGATGGGCAGGTCACTAGTATCCTTTGCATCAGGCCACAACCTGTGTCTTCTAAATTTCTGCGAGGAACTAAGTACAGTAGCTGCCTTGACTTGACTTTGGTGTCACGTTGCCTGACTTTGAGCGTGCAGTGGTTCACTGATATTGAAACCCATGGAAGTGATCATATACCGACCTATGTGAGAATTGATGGACTAGACGCCACATTACCGGTTGTTTCTCGCCAAATCGACTGGTCAGACTTTCAAGATCGCGTAGAAGACACATGCAAGACACATATTGCACGCAGATTAGAAGATATAATTGCGGACGCTATGCAAGATTGTACACGCTGCTTCACACATCCATCAAAGCGTACAGAGAATGACATTGAATTGGAAAGGCTTCGTGCACTACGTCGCCGAGCTGAAAGGAGGTACAGGCGCACGAAGTCAATTCTTGACCTCAGGGAAGCTCGGCGCATGCAAAAGAAGATCAGACGCCGTATGGATAAGCTAGCGAATCAAAGATGGAAGTGTTTTTGCGACTCACTAGACCCCCGCAAGCCATTGTCCTGTGTATGGCGTACCCTACGGGGTCTTTGCTCAAGTCCCCAGCAACGACACCCATTCAACGCCCTTCCTGTCTATCAAAACCGCTGTGAGATAGACGTCGCAGAGGAATTTTGTGCGAACGTCGCCGGCGGCGCAGTTTTAGTCCCTGACATGGCTCTAGGCAACATCCCCGGCCCACGAGATGCAAGTATGGACGCTCCATTCTCTATGGAAGAGCTAGAAGCTGCTATGGCGCTCTGTAAGTGTTCGTCTTCACCAGGGCCCGATGGCATAACGTATACTGCTTTGCGCCACCTAGGTAGAGAAGCACGAAGAGAACTCCTCAGCATTTTTAATAGTTCATGGCAAGATGGTGTCGTCCCACAGGAATGGAAACGCAGCCGCCTGGTACCTCTTCTAAAAGCAGGAAAGTCACCGCTCGAACTGGCATCCTATCGGACTATAGCTCTTGCCAGCTGCGTCGGGAAGCTCATGGAACGTATGATCCTCATGCGTCTCGAATGGTACCTTGAACACCACAAGATTTACCCTGACTCTATGGCGGGATTTCGACGGGGTCGTTCATCGATTGACAATGTCATCGATCTAGTAACATCTGTGGAACAACAAAAATATCGGAAGCGATTATCAGTAGCACTCTTTCTTGACGTGAAAGGCGCTTACGACAACGTTTTCCATCAAACCATTCTAGACGCACTTTTGACAATTGACCTAGGAGGACGAGTATATCGTTGGGTCAGTAACTACTTGACACAAAGGTCCTTGTTCGTACGAACGGAAGATGGTCCGACTACCGACCACTACACATGCCGAGGCGTTCCCCAAGGTGGTGTTCTAAGCCCTATTCATTTCAACCTCGCGCTTCTTGGGCTGGCCAAATCCCTACCAGAAACAGTGAGTGTTTCAATGTACGCCGACGACATCTGCATCTGGTCATCAGCGGTCACTCGCCTGCAGGTTCGCGCACGGCTACAGAAAGCAGCAACGCAGGCATCTGACTACCTTCACGCACAAGGCCTTACCATCTCAACAGAAAAATGTGCGATAGTCGCTTTTACGCGAAAAGCGATGAGTCCTTATCCGGTATGCATCAATGGTCAGCCTATCTCCTACAAGAGAAATCACCGGTTTTTGGGCGTCATTGTAGACCGAGACCTCACTTGGAGCCCTCATGTTGCCCACTTAAAGAAGAAGCTCACATCCATTGTTCACGTTTTCAAGTTGATCGCCGGCAAAACATGGGGATCGTCAGTGGGCTCCATGCTACAGTTATATAGAGCACTGTTCATCGGATTCCTACGCTACAGTTCTCCCGTGCTTGCTAAAACATGCAAGTCAAATCTTCGAGAACTTCAGAGCGTGCAGGCGCAGGCACTACGTGTTTGCCTAGGCCTTCCGCGCAGCGCCTCAACAGCTGGAACCATTGTAATGGCTCAAGACCATCCGATCACGACTTATATTAGTACCGAAACGCTTAGAGCCCATGTTCGTCATGTTTCACGGATGCAGTCAAGCTCTCTTGCGTGCCTGCCGGAACGACGACCACAGGCGTCCTTCTCCAACAAGGTCAACATCCATCGTGTCTCCTTACCATCGGGTTTCACACCCTCTTCACGTTCAACCTCAGCTTTGTGGTGTTTAAAACAACCTCAAGTGCGTCTTACGGTTCCAGGAATAAGAAAGAAGACCGACCTGCCTACCTTGGCTTTGAAGCAAGCAGCTCTGGATTGTTTGCACACTTTCTACTTTGATCGAATACACATATATACGGATGGCTCTTCCACTCAGACCAGCTCCACCAGCGCAGTGGTTATACCATCACGATCACTAAGCATCCAATACAAGATTTCTCATTTGACAAACTCGACTGGTTCGGAGCTTGTTGCCCTCCGAGGTGCCATTGATTATATTAATAACCAACCGGCTAATCGGTGGGCTATATTCTGTGATTCCAAGGCAGCCTTACAATGTCTTCTGGCATCTCTTCGTCGCGGGTCATGTGAACAACTCGTGTCGGAGATACGAGAAATGCACCATCTCATGATCGCGAAAGGAGACGACGTCGTGTTTCAGTGGCTGCCTGGTCATTGCGGTATCTCCGGCAACGACCTCGCTGACGAAGCTGCTAGCAAAGCACACGATGGAGCAACCCTTGTTTCAATACCTTTATCGCGGACCGACGCAGCCCAACACTTAGGCAAGCTAGCGCACTCTTTGACATTGGAGAAGTGGCACACATCTGAATTCACTCACCATCGCTTGCATTCCCTCGATCCCTCTATGCAACTGCGGCTGTTACCAGGTCTTCCGCGAAATGAGGAAACAGTGCTGTGCCGCTTACGTTTGGGAGTCGCATTCACAAATGCTTATGCATTTCTGATTGGAATGGCTGATAGCGCCGAGTGCAATGCATGCGGTGTCGAGGAAACCATAGAACACCTACTGTGCTACTGCCCATCTTATGAAAACGAAAGGCAAGACCTCTGCACAGCTCTCAATCAGCTGGATGGGAAGCCGTTCACCTTGAAGAAGATCTTGGGACCTTGGCCTCGCATATCGCAGCTACAAAAGGCCACAAAAGCGCTGCTGCGGTATTTGAAAGCGACCGGATTGAGTGAGCGCCTGTGATTCGGACTGAGTGACCGAGTGATATCTCCAGTGGACTTTCTCTTCTTTTCATCTTTCCGTCCCCCTTTCCCTTTCCCCAGTGTAGGGTAGCCAACCTGGCTCAGTCCTGGTTAACCTCCCTACCTTCCTTTTATCATTTTCTCTCTCTCTCTCTCTTGGTTCATGTGTTGTGCCCTGGCTTTGCGCCTCCCCATGTGGTGTTGGGGGTGCATGTTGCGGGGCAGGGGGTACGTATAGTTGCTCGAGTATGGTTCTTGGAATTTTTACTTTGATGCCGTGCTGCGTGTGGTATGTGATGCCGAGCTTTTCGAGCACGTGTCTGCCCGGGCGGGTCTTGGATAGGCTCTCGAGTTGGGACACTTGTTGCGCCTCCACGAGTTCTTCGAGCGCATTGTGTAAGCCTAGTTCTAAGAGCTTGGTAGCGCTAACTCCAGGCGCAAGTTCCAACGCATACTTGTACGCCTTGCGTATGAGGGCGTTGAGCTTGTTTCTTTCCGCGACCGTCCAGTTGTGAAATGCTGCCGTGTACTTTATTTGGGAAATGACGAAGGATTGTATGAGTGGTATGACGCTGCCTTCGCGCATTCCCGCGTGTTTGTTGGTGATGCGTCGAATTAGCTGCATCGTGCTGGTGGCCTTTGCCGTTATCTTGCGAAGTGTTTCGCAATTGCCACCCTTATGTTCTATCATCATTCCTAGTACCCGGATCTTGTCTACAATCGGGATGGGTAGGCCGTTTGATGCCGTTAATTTGATCCCTTCCTTTTCCGAGGGGGGGGGGGTGTAGTCTCTAGAAGGGTGCCCCTTTCTGACCGGCCTATATCGCAAGAGTTCGGATTTTTCGGCCGACCAGGCGAGTCCCATCCCACGAGGTAGTTTTCCACGCATTGGAAGGCCTGCTGTAAACGTTGCTCGATCGCTGCGTCGCTGCCCGTTGTCGTTCAAATCGTAATATCATCCGCGTAAAGCGTGTGATGCAGTCCTCCGATTTGAAGCAATCGGTCGGGTAACCCCAGAAGGACGAGGTTGAAGAGCATTGGCGGGATCACCGAGCCCTGCGGTGTGCCCGAGCTCCCGATGTTTATTTGATCTAACTCTAGTTGCCCCACTCGCATGCGAGCGGTTCTTCCCGTGAGGAAGTCTCGGACGTAGTTGTACGTTCGCAGTCGAGATTTAGCTTGTCTATTTGTAGCAATATGACATCGTGGCGAACGTTATCGAAGGCCTTCTTCAGGTCCAGGCCGAGGATGGCTCTCGTCGAGCACCCCGGATTATCTATGTTTTGATGTTTTAGTTGCGGAAGGGCGTCTTGCATGGCGAGATGTCTTCTGAACGCAATCATGGTGTGTGGAAATAATTCGTTGTCCTCGAGGTAATCCGTGAGTCCATTGAGAAACGCGTGCTCCATCAACTTGCCCACGCAGGACGTGAGGGAGATGGGGCGCAGGTTCTACAGCTGTAATTTCTTGCCGGGTTTTGGTATCAGTATGATCTTTGCTTCTTTCCATTGCTGGAGTAGCTTGCCAAGCGCCCAACACTCGTTCATGTATTTTGTGAGTTTATCGATCTCGAAATTGCGTAGTGCCCTATTTGATATTCGATCGGCGCCATGGGCCGACTTCGTGCTGAGTTTGACGAGGGCCGTCATGGATTTCGGAAACGGAAAATTCCGCGTCTACGGTGGCGTTGCTTTCTCCCGAGTAGTCCGTATATATTTGCGGTGGCGTTTTGGATATGTGAAGGCGTTCCGCATCCCGTAGGAATTGTTCTTCCGTTCCCCCGTCAACGTGTATGATTCTGTATATGCCTTGCATGTGTGTGGTCTTGGTGTCGGCGGGATCAATCAGGTACCGCAGTATCTGCCACGTGCAACGCGTGGTGAGTTGACCATCCATCTCCGCGCATTTCTCTGCCCATTTTTGTTGTTGCTGTTTAAGCGCGTGCTTTTCTATTTCTTTGTTGAGCGGCGTTATCCGATTACGCAGTCTCCTATGGTGTCTCTTGTTTCCATCAGCACTGCAGATGGGTTTTGGCTTCCCACATGTGCAGCAACCGATAGTTTATTGTCTATTGGCCGTCTTTATTAGGCCGTCCAGCTTCATGACGCAACGTTCATAGCGAGCAAACTCTTGAAGGCTCAAAAGTTTGAATGGCTTCCGAGACGACGGCGTTTCATCGCTACAGCTGAAATGCCGTCAAAGAGCTCAAGCTCAAAGACCTTGATTTCGTCATAGTGCTGCAGTATTAGAAAACTAAGGGCAACATGCTTGGCCTTGTCACGATCGCCAGGCACCAAGCGGAATGCGCCATGCACGATCTTTTACCAGCGCTAAAAGCGGTTTCTTGCACCGCACTTTTTGATAGTGGCACGTGGACTGCAAAACATCTTCCAATATATCAGCTAACCAGGGATGGTATTCTTAGCACTGTCAAAGTCGGCCCGATTGTCAAATTTGCCATCTTGTCTGTCCTGATTTTCTCACAGGCCCACTACGGCCATATTTTATAGGCTCAAAGTACCAACATGACACAGCAAAATTCTGCCATAGTTGTTGAATTCCACAATGTTTGCATTTTTAACACGCCAGATAGGCCGCAGTGAGCCTGTGAGACAATCGGAATGCACAAGATGGCACATACGAAAATCAGGCGGAATGGGACCAAGTCCAAAATAGCACCATATGCAGCCAGCGATATACAACGGTGACCGCCGGAAACATTAGGCGACGAAACATCAGGCGGGTTTCCGACACAATTTTTGGTGCATGAATATCACGTGACATTATGCCAGCTATACTGTGCAGCCAGTAATTAAGTGGCCAGATGTATAGTCACAGTGGTCGCTGGTTCGGATCGCAATTCCAAGTGTACAGTCAACCTTAGTTTTCGCATAAAAGTTTTGTGGCTGATACCTTCTATTTTCCCTGTATTTTCTATCATTCGTCTTTTTCAGTTTTCTTAAATATGCAAAGCTCACCCCATCAACATAAGACGTGCATCAGTTCCCATTTTAAAAACCACACCACCGGCCTGGTGAAAGTACAACGTGATGCATAGGAAAGTTACAGCTTGTCTAGCCGAGCTGCTGCTCATCGTCAAGGTTTCCTGAAAATTTTGCCTAGGAAATAGGCAGGAACTAAAAAAGAAGTGAATTAAGTCCTCATCTCTGCCTTTTGCCAAAGAACCAATGCCGCCTGCAGACAATAGCGCGAAAACAGTGCATGCCGCATTGTTTGTTTAGAAACGCAGTTTCGTACCACGGCCACGAACATATTTCGTTATGGTATGAATATTAGAGGAGGGCAACTTGGCTTGCTAATGATGGGCATAGATCAAACTGCCCAAACTTTCTTTTTGTGGCAAGAAGGACATCTCACTTTCACGCAAAGTGACGCAAAGATGCTCCTGCGATACGCAAATGTGTCTGCAGAAAAATTCTACTAAATATAAGCCGAAATACTGTGATCTCGGCATGACAGCTGTGACTCGTGCGCCTCAGCATACCAAGACGAGGGCACTACAATGCTAGTTTACAATTGTCAACCCTGTAATGCGCATATTTCACTTGCCACGCTTGGTGACAGGGCGAAAAAGAAAGCACTGTCACAGATGTGGTTGCCATGGTATGGTATGGTATGGTATGGTATGGTATGGTATGGTATGGTACGGTAAATCTTCACTGAGGTCCTGCAGATGGTGAGCCATCACGTTCCCATGTTTTTTTAATTCAAAGTCTTTCTCGGCCTTGGGGGATGTACAGAAAGCGGAATGTTTTTCCATTACTGCTCGGAGCCTGTTCAAAGGATTGTGAAACATAGTTCCAGCGCACATTTGAGCAAGGGCGAGGCGAGAAAGACAACACCGTATGTGTCATCACGGTCAACACCGTATGCGCCGTATGCGCCGTATGCGTCATGCACTTTCTCAGATATCGGTGAATACGGCTATACGCGTAGTGCACCGCCTTTATAGATGCGCCACTGATGGTCACTTAGCACGGGTGCTTTCGAAAGTACGTTCGGTATGCAGTAGCACATGACAGCACTTTGCGGCAAGGAAAATTGAAGTTCGTGGCTGCGACTTCCCCACTGTTCGGGTACTCGTATTAAACGGTAGTTGTAGTAAAAGCGCAGGCCTCCATCAGAGTGGACACGTACACGATGTTACCAAAATTTGGGACGAACTAGTCCGCATGCGTGTCAGGTGCGTTCCTGCAGACAAGCACAACGAAGTCCAGTTATACGAAATGAATCTTGTGTTAAGTAGGGATTTGGTTTGCAGTCTAACGCGATGTCTCAATTGTTTTTTTTTTTTAAATTCCACACTTGACGTATTACTGTCTATGTACCTAAATAACGGGCACGCGTCATTGGTGAGCTTATACCTCAAGCAATTTCTGCACACGTCGAGATGCCTGCACACATTGCACTGATCCTGCTGTCGATGAACACACGTTGCCGTCAAATTAACCTCAAAAGATGTAGTTACAAATTTGTTAATGCAAACGCGTGCGCTAGTCAACAACGTCACCAAACGCACGGGTGAACAAAAGCGAGAGTTAGTGCTCTCCTCTGATGCTATTCCGCTGCTTACGTCGAGGAACTGTGTAATATACTTTTTTGAAGCGTTACGGAATAGAAAAGCCGCACGACATATTTAAAGGCGGAGCAGAGCCGGCCAAGGCAGATGGACGCTGGCGGCAAGACCAGCTAAGACACAGAACTCCTGCGCCGCGAAACATGTTAAAAAGAATTCGTTTGAGTACAAAATGCGCACGAAAAAAGGCACTCAACTGCGAAACAAACAAAACACTCGGCGGGGTAAGTCTTGTCAAACGGTGTCAACATGCAAAGACTTCACTAACATGACGCCCTCTTCTCAGCAATATCGAAAAGCCATACCGTATGACGAAGCTAACAGCAATAATCGCCCTGAGCTACCTTCTTCCAAACACATTTCCCAAGAAACCGTACCATCATAGATGTCCATGAGTGAAAAAAAAAAGAAAGTGCAGCTGTTGAAGCACTCTTTGCCTGTAATCGTCGCTATAAAAGACAGCGTGATTACAGGTCCTTAAAAACGAGGCGAGGCAAAAACCTCGTGCCTAAAAAAAAAATCAACAACATTTTTGCATGAAGCAACTAGCAGCAGTTGCACATACGGGAATCTATTCATAAAGTATACTAAAGAATGTGAACGGCGTGACAGCTCGTTACAGCTGGTGACAGCGAAACCATGAATGAAACCGAGAAACACGAGCAATGACACAGAAAAAAAAAAAACTACGGCGGGTGGCTGCCTCTTCACCCGAGCGCACTTAGCAAGGCCGCCACCGCTAGCGCGTTCATTGGCACGAACTGCGCGCATAAGTGATCTCTTGCCGAACGTAATACGCCGCAAGCTGAGCGGACATACATTGAATTTCGATGTATAGAAGGCGTTGCCTATTCACTCCATGGTCGCTCAGAGAACCGTGTAGGCCCGGAAAGTGTAGGCGCAGTACGGGAACGTTGGCATATAGCTATATGTGCAGAGCGAATAAGGCATAAAATTCAGACGTGCAGGAATAAACACATGACACCCACGACGACGTGCTTGCGGTCTCCCTTTTAGTCCTTGTCATTTAATAACTACGCTCTCCGCTGCTTTAGCCCGGGTTGGAAAACAGCCTGCAATGCCGCGTGCAGACTGTTGCTACGGGATGTGTTTGCTTTTTGACGGGGACGCTCATGAAGAACTGGGAGAGACGATGGGAAGACATAACTTCGCCTGTTCATGCGCTCTTGTGAAAGCATAACGTTTTCTTTCTTTCACGCTTTGCCCATATACGGGGGCGGTTACACAGCGCAGAGCGCAAAGCTTCCTGCTGTGATACTGCGGATGTTCCCTTGCAGCACAATCCTATGTGCTGTAAACATGAGACAAATTTATTAGCTGCTTCGGAAGGCAGTACAGAAAGAGCCAAAAGTCCAGAACCCCATCCTCATTCAGCTATAATACGGAAACGTTCCGCGTAAAATTCAACAATTCCGCAAGTATATTCCTAATTTTTGTACTTTTATTCAAATGTTGCGGAATTCGCACGAAACTGTTATAGTATCTTATTGAATGGGGGAAGGGAGAAGTACGGCAAATACACGAAATGCTGACTGCCTATCTAACGGTTCGGCATGTTAAGTATGGAGACATGTTTCATAGCTCTTTCATGTTTTCTTTTAAAAAAATTTAATTATGGTGTTTTACGTGCCAAAATTACTTTCTGATTATGAGGCACGCCCTATTGGAGGACTGGAAATTTTGACCACCTGGGGTTCTTTAACGTGCACCTAAATCCAAGTACACGGGTCTTTCGCATTTCGCCCCGATTGAAATGCGGCCGCCGTGGCCGGAATTTGATCCCGCAACCTTGTGCTGGGCAGAACAACACCATAGCCACTGAGCAACCACGCGGGTATGTTTTCTTTCATGATCTTTCAAATATTTTCCAAACGATACCCAACCTTAAAGAAAAAAGAACAGAACACTTACATGTCTTCTCTGAAGATTCAGCGTTGTTTGATATTTGCTATTTGGTCCTTGTGTGTCTACAGGGGTGTTTCTATTTCATATAAAGTATACATGTAACACTTACCCAGTCTTACATGTATACGTGCGTGCGCTCCAATTTCGTTGTTGATTTGCCTTGCCTTATGCGTTGTCTGTGTTTGGTTCAACCGCGTATTGAAAGAAAGATAGAGCAGAAACTGTGTGTTGGGATATCGTGCATGTTAGCGAAATTTGAAGGAGGGTGTCCTAATCCGTCATTACACACATGACCGGCTGTGACCGGTGTGTGCTTCATTTATCACACAAAGAACCGAAAATAATAGTAATAAGAATAAAACTTCTTCCACTAAAAACTTGTATTCTAGGAATATATATATATATATATATATATATATATATATATATATATATATATATATATATATATAAACGAGAAGAAAGGGGGTTAACCGAGGGACCCGATAATTATTAGTGATATAATGAGAAGCCAACAAACACTGACACCAAGTACAACATAGGGAAATTCCATGTGCTTAATAAATGAAATCAAGTAATGATAAATTATTGGAAATTAAAGTGGATCAAAAACAACTTGCCGCAGGTGGGAACGGAACCCACAACCTTCGCATGCTACCGCGGCGGCGTTTCCCCATCCACTTTCTTGGGTATTTATGTGTACTAGTAGAACCCTGGGAGTGTTAGCCAGCGCCCCCACTCACAGACCTTGGCGGCGGACGTGGAACGTCTTTTTTGCCGCAGGCGTCACGAGAACGTGATCTTTTTCGGGTGAAGGCAACTGGTCAATAAACCCACACATGCTACCTGAAGGCATCAATGTTGCCGGATTCGAGACCCTCGTTATGTAATAAACGAGAAGAAAGGGGGTTAACCGAGGGACCGAGACCTTGGCGGCGGACGTGGAACGTCCGCCGCCAAGGTCTGTGAGTGGGGGCGCTGGCTAACACTCCCAGGGTTCTACTAGTACACATAAATACCCAAGAAAGTGGATGGAGAAACGCCGCTGCGGTAGCTCAATTGGTAGAGCATCGCACGCGACATGCGAAGGTTGTGGGTTCGGTTCCCACCTGCGGCAAGTTGTTTTTTCATCCACTTGAATTTCCATTAATTTATCATTACTTTATTTCATTTATTAAGCACATGCAATTTCCCCTATGTTGTACTTGGTGTCAGTGTTTGTTGGCTTCTCATTATATGACTATATATATATATATATATATATATATATAGAGAGAGAGAGAGAGAGAGAGAGAATGAATAGGAGAGGCAGGGAGGTCAACCAGATATGAGTCGCCGGTTTGCTACCCTGAACTGGGGATGGGGGATAGGGGTTAGAAAAATGAAGGATGACAGTCCCGCAAAATGTGTGTGTGATCTGCCGTCTCTCACCAGCTGACACTGCACTTATTAGTCGGGTATGTTTAGGGGTACATGCGATCCATCCTTCCAGGGCTCAGTAGAGATACGCTCTGGAGCTGTCTCAGGAAATAGTACCACCTCCGCTCGATTCAGTCTAGGGTGCGGGGGTGGGAGAGTCCTGCGAGCCAGGCGGTAGGCCTTCGTGACTTCGTTGTAGTCCGTCATGCGGTCCTTGGCCCCGAACCACGTCGAGCGGTCTGTCGCCGGGGCGCGGTTGGTTAGCACTTGCGCCACTGCGTGTGCCGTCTCATTGTGATACTCATTGCGTTCCGAGGGAATTTCAGTCTTAACAGGTCAGATGCACTGGTCAGAGAACAAGCAGTTGTTTAATGAAGAGTCAGATTTTGCAAAATTTTATGATTGAAGAAGTGACGCGAATAATGTTCATATATTAGGAAAAGAAGCATTGCAGGGAACGTCAAAGTAAAAGCCGTAAAAGCCGTAATATTCTAACGCGATAGGACGCCGATCCACACAGCTCGGGCTGTGCAAGAACTGCTAGAAGAGCGCGCAGTCACTCTCTTGGAGCGGCCGCCTCAATCCCTGGGCGCCAACATCATTTAAAATGTCTGGGGCTCGTTGAAAGTATCGCTGGCGCAACATCCCCTCTATCAGTCGCCCGAGGATAGGCTTCGATCCACCATCGTCAGCGACTGAGACGTGCTGCGAATGAACACATCCCTGATCAAGTCTTTCTACACTTCACTGCCTTCCAGGATGAGCGCTGTCATCGCTGCCGCTGGGGCCATGACGAGATACTAACTGAAGTTCCGAGCGTGACGTGTCCAATTCCCCACCGGCGGGCAGGGTCTGTCTGGTGTAGCGAATGATTGTCGAGAAAAATCACTTCCAGCTCATTGTCTGAACCTAAAACTTTCATTTAATCGTATCCGTTCGTTTCATCGTGTTCGACTCCCATTGGTGAGTGCTTTGTTTTCCTTTCGAGCCAAACAAAGACTGGGCACGTTGCGCGCACATCTTGGTGCGTTTTGTCGCTGCTCATTACGGTAGCACACACAGTGAAGAAATATACGTGCACACGCGCAGTACTCCGGCCTTTCGAAAGAACAAGTGAACCATGCTGTCAAAAGAAGTTTGTGGAACTCCATTATCGCCAATGAAAGATCAGAGTTTGGCGACGCACAACGTTTAGTAAAGAATATCAGCTCAGTTCCCGCAGTACCGATAAAATCGGTGCACTGCCCCTGACAGTACCACGCTTCCCGAAAATGCGGCCAGCGCCCGCCGCCGTGGCAGACGACGCAGATCACGACACCGCCCCTCAAGCGTGTGCGCCTGCTCGAGCTGCTGCCGCCGCACGACTCTATTGCTTGCCGCATCGCGATGCAATACGTTCCGAGTTTTTCCCTTAGTGTGAAACAAACTGCACACGCTATATTTGCCTTTAACAAGACCGGTACGCTTGAGGATTATTTTTATGGCTGCAATGCGGCGAAAGGGCAGCGTCTGCTTAACCATGTAAGTGACGCTGAGCAGGTAATTGGAAACGACATCGTATGTGCCGCCGGAAAAACCGTCAGCACATACGATGCGGCACATACATACGGCACCTACGAGCTAAAGTCATTTTTGCAGTTTCTCACATTATGTTTGCTACAAATCCGTGTTGTATCTGATGGCGACAACGGACTTCTATCGACACTGTGCGGAAATAAACAAGATGTATCGCTGCATAGCGCAAGTACGACATGCGCACAAAACGTTAACTAGTACGTTTCCTACAATATGGAATAGAGGCAGCAATGTAGACAGCTTGGACATTTTTTAACAGTACTCAAGAGACGGAAGTTGAAGGTATTATTAATCATTCCTGCTTCAGCAATGCCGGCGCGACCAAGACGCGGGTGTGTATCGTCCAGTAACGCTATCGATCGGTGCAGTGGTGAAGCGGGAATGAACTCCGCTCATGTTCAATGCATCATGCACATATTCAATTTCTCGGCACGCGTGAACTTCGGCCACTGCTAGCGCATACAACAGACGTGGTTTCCATTCTTGGGCAGCGCACACACAAACGAAACACGAGAAAGAAGACAGGACAAGCGCTCGTTGAACTTAAAGTTTTTATATGAATAAAAGGATTATGTACCGAGTAATTATTAAATTCACGTGGGTTACATATGGAAACCGTCATACACTCAGGAGTGATCAATGAACGAGCTCGCTTCGTTTGCCAGTTGTTTACTTCGCTCGGCGCACCGCAGTAATCCATGTCTGTCGTCTGCTTCTTTCGTACCATTTCCTTGTGAATCGGCAGAATTTCACTGTGGCATCAACCATTTTATGTTTACATTGCTGTCGTGGCAGTTAACAACACAATAATAATTTCCGATCATCCGAAGAGGCGCCGTCGCAAACAAGGGACGTTTCGCGCGCAGCGCGAACTGAACGCGGGCGCGACCGCGAAGGGAAGCGGCGACGGAAACCTACACCCGTTGGAGATGAAATCGCTCCGCCAGGGGAGAAACGAGCGCTGGCGTCTAGGATGAAACTTGGCGTGCGGTCGTCTATAGGTGGCTGAGCGCGGCCGCATGGTGCTTATACAGGTATAAAAGCGGTGTGTGGTGAGCACAGAGTCAAGGCGTGCCGAGGAGTGATGGCTTCATCCGCGCTGTGTTCCCGTCGCTCAATTCGTGCTGACGCGAGAGGCGGCACGCGCAACCATGCGCTCGCCGCTGCTGCCGCTCTTCCTCACACCAGAGTGTCCGCGGTCATTGAGTGAGGGCTGTTAATGTTTGCCTTTGCGCGCGTGACGGCACGCTGGGTAATTTAGTTACTAAAGAAATGTTTACAAGTTTACATGGCCAAGAAAACTGCTATCCTAATATTTGTTATCGCAATGGATTCTTGGCCTTTCTGCCGAAGCGGCGACATTGTTTTTTGTATCTAATAATCAAGAGATCCCGTTGTACTCTCTGACTTTGGGTCCCTGTTCCTTATATTATCTGTATGTAACGAATAATTGTATCTTGAAGCAAATATAAAAATTTTGATTTGAAGGTAAAGCGTAGTCACGCTGCAGCAGTGCTGTCAACCTGCGAAGCCCGTTTTTCTCTGAATTTGGTAAAGAAGTTCCTTAGATTTCCCTAGATCTTTGTAAGATACACTCGTTCAGTTTCTCAATATACTCGTTCTGAGATATACCTTTTTGTTACGCTGTAGGAAGGAAAACTTGGAGTTTCAATTTATTTCCAAGCTTGTTTTATAAATTTAGGTAATGATGTCGCTACACACGGGAAGAAATGACACTGCAGTGCAAGCCACGCTAACAATAGTTTTTCCTTGCTAACAAAACATCCACCCTCTGTGTGTGCGACCTTACTGTGTGTTCTACTTTATCCTTTTAGATTTGTCCTGTTGCTCTTCCTTTATTCTTTCCTCCCCTCCTTCCTGCCTTTCACTTCTGTGTTTCTGCGACCTCCTTTCTGGAGAGTAGGCAAGCATTGCGCCACTTCCGGTGGCAGTTGCCAGCCTGCTCTTCGCTTTCCCTTTCCAGTCAAATGTATACATGTTTTGACAACAAATACTACTACTACTACTACTACTACTACTACTACTACTACTACTACTACTACTACTACTACAACTACTACAACTACTAGTAATAATAATAATCCAATCGCTTGAAACTACATTCACAGAAGAGGCCAGCAAGTTTATGTTCACTCCACGTGAATAACAAATTCGAACAACAACTGAATGCCCAGAATAATACGGAATCTTATTTAAAATGTAAGGTAGCCGGCACCGGGCTACACCCGATTACAGAACGTTGCAACGCCAAAACAGTGCGTTCCTTCATTACACCAATACAAAGTACGTGCAATAAATTTTTCTTACAGGCTTTGTGATGTAGTGACGTAGCAAAACCCCATTTGCGCGCTTACAAGTCATTTGCAGTGAAGCACGCAGATAAGCATCCATTTCTTTTATCTTACCCCTATGTCCAAAACTCACCCTAACAGGTGATTACTGGGAGTTTTCAATGTGAGTCTGTTGCTACGCATATAGACGGTAAACTTGATTGCATATGCGGCTACGCAGGGCCCCGGCCGCCTAGTAGTGCTCAGTTCTCTCGTATACATGCGTCCGCTGAATGCCGAGATTTGCAGGTCCTCTTCGCTTGTCATTGCAGCATACATTTGTTTTGCCAGTTACCGATAAACTATTCATTTAAAGGGGACATCCACAGCTTGCCGATTACTCGACAAGAAGCGTTCACTGCACCGCAGCGCGACCAGTGAGTCATGCTTCGCATGCTATACTGCGAAGGTAAATTGGGCTGACTGAAATCAAAACACACCTCCACGTCAGCAGTTCCACGTAGAAACCGCTGCGGAGTCGCAGCCAGTGGTTTTTCAAGTCTCCGAGATTTTCTTCCCATGCCCTTGCGCAAGTTTTCCCTAAGTTTGGAAACTTTTTCCTAAACAAGGCCTGCAATTCCTAAATCTAGGGAAACTTCCCTAGGGTTGGCAGCACTGCGCTACAAACAGCAAGAGTGCACGCGGTGAAAGCATTCCTCTTGAATTTTTGAGCCGGTATCTGTGGCTATAGGAAAACGCCATCACGCTGCGGACGTTTACGGCTTCGAAGGGAGAAAATTTCACAAACGCGTACCACGCCCGGGCTGCCAATAAACGTCTTCTCTCGATTTTATAACTGCTTTAGCCCGCAGCTGTTTCACAGTTTCCACGGCGTAACTCAAACGACATATTTCCTTTCGGTCTATACAGGCTTGAACACGCCTATGCGTCACCTGCACCCTCTTTTGAGCTCTGACGAAAATCTGGGTGCAGCGTCGACAGCGTTTCCGCTAATTTATTTGTCTCATTACTGCCAGTATGGATTAAGATCATATTTTAAGTGGAGAGCAGCCTGCCCCGAACGTACTCACCTGTAAGTCGCCTCATCTCTAAACGTTTAGACTACCGCTTGCGTGCGGCAAATAGGAAGTCGTCCACTTCGAACGACGGTGTGAAGGATTCCACATATCGAAAGGTACGGTTTGCATACAAGAAAAAAAAATTCGTGTGCTGTTTTAATTATTATTAAAAAAAATGAAGTACATGCGGAACGCGAAAGCGGACCTCTCAGGTTTATTTTCCTGATTTCTTACGCTGCGCCTCCACGGTTGTTACACAAGGAGACAGAAGATATAAGAAGGGACACTCATGATGGCGTACATAGGCACTGCACGGTAATCTAGCATAATAATAGCAACAAAGAGGCATATTCATCCGCTGTCGACGGCATTACACGCTGCCTTTTATTTACGTTAGCAACTGTACTTCGAAGGACGTAGACACGGAAGTGGGACTTATTGCTTCAATAATTACGCTTAGCTCTTCTGCAACTGAAGGTAAATGCACAAGAAAAGGTGCTGACGTGAGTGACGATATGACAGCATTTTGCTTCCCGACACATTTCCTTCAAGTAGAAATGAGCGGTCGAAGGGGCACGCATCTCACGCTGTATACGCGCTATGATGTCGCCTCTGTTTAAGAGATCGTATGGCTGACGCTCATGCGAAGTGGGTTACGAATTGATTAGCCGCTTTATATATTAAATACCCGAATGAGTTACTCCATGTAGGCGGCGTGTTATGGCTTAAACGATAGGGTTAAAGTACGATGAAGGTTTCTTCAAGATGTCATTTTGATGCGTGATAACATGAAAAGAAGGCACTCTGAGTAGCAGTTGGCGACAAGTGCATGGAAAATGAGGCCACAGCACGTAGATAACATGACTTTACAAGAACTGAACTATGTTGAATTTTTCTTTTTGCAGTAGCGTAATGGATATAGTCATATAGTAGACATATATTGCTACCTCTACATTGCTGGTTGAAGTCTCATGGGATGCACTGTCACCGATGTTATAGTTTGTTTTCTTTTTGCAAACGCCTTTCGACTATCCCACGTGGTAGTGGATTTGTTTGGAACATGAGAAAGCTGAATGTTCCGTGGTGACACTGCGTCCTCGTCTGGATGCTGAATGCCTCTTCATTCATTACACAGCGCGTAGACGCCGTGATTTGCGTCCTCGTTGAAGTGAAGTTCTAACATCCGGCAACAAACCTCGTCAACTGAAGGTGTTCTCTGTACGTGTGTCGTGCCCACGTTGCCAATTAAAGCACGCAATCCTGTTGCACGCATGTCTGCTAGAGCGAAACAACCATCTAGTGAAACACGCGGAGGAGGAACAAACTCTTGTAACCCGAGCAAGTCTCGCTGGCTTCCCCGCGGCATCGGTAGCACCGCCTATAGGATTTCGTGCATGTCACGCCGTCTTTGTTAACCATGTCACACACACGCACAAATACATATCCAAAAAAATAAGGAAAGATGAAGGGGAAAAAGGAGTAGGCGGAGCGATGCAGCAGACGCTGCTACTTCTATATACTAGGGGAGCGGTGTCAAGCCTGTGAATGCACGTTTCTTCTTCAAATGGTTACGACGAGCTTTGACAACTCAATGTATTATCAAACGCGGGGGCTTGCTCAATAGTCGGGCAGTATATCAGAAAGGCTTTCATGCGAAAGTCTGTGCGTATAAAGGACGGGAACGATTCCGAGTTCAAGTTGGAACAGATTGCTTGAGCACCGATCGTTATTAAAGACAGGGAGGAAATCGCTTATTTACAGCACTGAAAGTAACCGCAAGCCTTTTTTTTTCGGAAGAGTCGCTGTCATGGAACGTGCATAGAGTAAATGTGAGTGTCTGTCTCACCCCATATCTCCTGCTTGCATGCACTGTTACCCAATTTGAAGCTCGAATTGTTTACTGCGGCCATTGTGAACTACTCCTTACTCAGTTTTTGCATCGCATTACTTATTGTACAACTCGAAGGAGAAACTGTATACCTAGAAACATAAGGGCCAGAAGCGTGTGCAAAATTTACTACTCCGAAGGGGCGGCTGGCTAGAGCTGCACAGCAAAAGTGCTTACCAGCACGAATGTTATTAAATTTTTTTTAAAAAAATGAATAAATAAATGAAGTGCGAGAAGATGCCTCTGAGTATAGTTTGCTGACGAACAGCTGCCTGTGGCGCCTTCGGCGACGATTTTGCCCCGTTTATGTCCATACCTGGATGGAAAGTCACCTCGTGCGACGGCCTCGCTTTTTTTGCAGCGACGCTGTTAGCATCTAGTTGGTCGGGATTTTTTTGTCGGCTTTTGCCTGCCCCCTCCCCCCCAAAAAACAACAACAACAGCAACGACAACAACAGCAACAACGGTACTGCCACCTAGCGGCCGGGGCCATTCAGAGAGACCTCAAACGGCAGCTGGGAAAGGGTTTTGTCTTTGAGTTTCCCCGTAACACAATAAGTTTTCTCGTATACTCGAATTGTAATCCGAAGCTATCATGTCAGCAGGTTGTGTGCAAGTTGTAGTTCACGAGTTTTCTGACGCAATTTACTTTCAAAAATGCAATTAGTTCAATGAGGCACTTGCGGTTGGCGGAGTGCTTATAAGAATGAGGATGTATGCTGCACTTCCGAGCACGGTCGCGCGCGTGACGTACGTGTGCACACAATGTACCGGTTGCTAATGCGTGGGCGCTCTGCCCGGTGCATCTAACGCACAGCATGCGCTGCGACCGTAATCGACATCATGGTGAACCCGGACCAAACACAGCACCGCCAGGCGAGTCCCGCGCCCACGAGGTAGTTTTCTACGCATTGGATGGCCTGCTGTAGACGTTGCTCGATCACTCCGTCACTGCCCGTTGTCGCCCAGATCGTAATACCATCCGCGTATAGCCTGTGATGGTTTCGGTATCAGTATGATCTTTGCTTCTTTCCATTGCTGGAGTAGCTTGCCGTGCGTCCAACACTCTTTAATGTATTTTGTGAGTTTCTCAATCGATCCGTATTCGAGATTGCGTAGTGCCCTATTTGAAACGATCGGTCGGGTAACCCCAGAAGGACGAAGTTGAAGAGCATTGGCGGGATCACCAAGCACTGCTTGGTGCCCGAGCTCCCGATGTTGATTTGATCTGACTTTAGTTGTCACACTCGCATGCGAGTGGTTCTTACCGTGAGGAAGTCTCAGATGTAGTTGTACGTTCGCAGTCCCAGATTTAGCTTGTCTATTTGTCGCAATATGGCATCATGGCGAACGTTATCGAAGGCCTTCTTCAAAAAAAGCCCGAGGATGGCTCTCATCGAGCGCCCCGGATTGTCTGTGATTTGATGTTTTAGTTGCAGAAGCGCATCTTGCGTGGCGAGATGTCTTCTGAACCCAGTCATGGTGTGTGGAAATAATTCGTTGTCCTCGAGGTAATCCGTGAGTTTATTGAGAGACGCGTGCTTCATCAACTTGCTCACGCAGGGCGTGAGGGAGATGGGGCGCAGGTTCTTCAGCCGTAATTTCTTGCCTGGTTTCGGTATCAGTATGATCTTTGCTTCTTTCCATTGCTGGAGTAGCTTGCCGTGCGTCCAACACTCGTTAATGTATTTTGTGAGTTTCTCAATCGATCCGTATTCGAGATTGCGTAGTGCCCTATTTGATGTTCGATCGGGGCCAGGGGCCGATTTCGTGTTCAGTTTGACGAGAACCGGCTGGATTTCGGAAACGGAAAATTCCGCGTCTAGGGTGGCATTGCTATCTACCGAGTAGTCCGTATATATTTGCGGTGGTGTTTCGGATATCTAAAGGCGTTCCGCATCTCGTAGGAATTGTTGTTCCGTTCCCCCGTAAGCATGTATGATTTTATATATGCCTTGCGTGTGTGTGGTCTTGATGTTGGCGGGTCAATCAGGTGCCGCAGTATCTGCCACGTACAACGCGTGTTGAGGTGACCGTCCATCTCCGCGCATTTCTCTTCCCATTGTTGTTGTTGCAGGTTAAGCGAATTCTTTTCCATTTCTGTATTGAGCTGTGCTATCCGTTTACGCAGTCTCCTCTGTTGTTTCCATCGGTGCTGCAGGTAGGTTTTGGCTTTCCACGTGTGCAGCCACCGGGAGTCTGTTGTCTGGAGCCCAGCTGTCGATTGGATCGTTTGCTTCACGTGCTTGATATCTCACCGCAGTTGGTCGGTTCATTGTTCTATGTCTTTGATGTCTTCCACCCATTGCTTGTCACGATATTTGCGCAACTGATTCCAGTTTTTGATCTTCAGTCGACGACCAGCATTGTGTTCCTGCAGGCCGTCTTCTGCTTCTATGGAAATAATGCAGTTATCGCTTCCCAAGTCTTGCATGGTATTTGTCCAAGTGCTGACGTTGTTGCCCTGCCTTGTTGGTGCCCCGGGGTCGGTGACCAGCTCGAGTTCGGCGTATTGCGCCGTTACCCATAGATGTGTGCCTTTGGGGTGATCGTGCTTGCAACCGCACGGCGTGTGCACCGCGTTAAAGTCGCCCCCACCCCCTCCCCTAATGAAGAGCTGTTGCCCCTGGGTGATGTCGATTGCCTGCTTGAAGAGGACATGGAAGCGGGGCTGGCGGCATCTGGGACTGCTGTAGACGTTGAATATGAAGATCCTGTTGCCAGTCTTGCGTGGTGGAATTAGTTCTGCGAGGACATTTTGAATGTCTCTGATTTTGGGGTCGTGTTCGATAGCTGTGTGCGCTCGCTTGAGCAGCGTGGTGGCGCTTGGTTTCTCTGCCTTGCCTGTTATAGACTGGCACGCCGCGACTTTGGCAGGACCATTCGTTTCTTGTAGTGTGATGACGTCTGGGCGTTCGGGGATCGTTTTCAGGTATTGCTGTAAGTGCGCTCGTTTGTTTCGGTAACTTCTGCAGTTTTCACCGCTATATCGTTCGTTTTTGTTTCGATGGGTGTCGGGCCATGTTTATATGTTACATGTATTGCGCCGCTTCCCTATGCGACGGTACGATCGTGCTGTTCGCGGCTTTTGATCTGGACAGTCTGAGGCGAACGCTTTCCATGCTCCGCTGGATGGTACGCGTGATGGACGCGATGATGGGTTCCTCGAGATTGCTTAAGCGACCCTCGAGTGCATCTATTCGCACGTCGCGTATTGCTGCGCGCGTGCGCTTGCGTCGTGTTGCCTCTGTAAGGGTGGGAGTACGTCTCCGTTTAGTATCGGGGAATTCGACCTCGTCGTCCTCTATGGGTTCCTCTTCTGTTCCCTGCGTGGCTTGTGTGGCCTGTGTGGGAGTGGGTCTGCGTTTAGTGTCGTGGCATACGACCTCCTCTATGGTTTCTTCGTGAGTTTCCTGCATGGCCTCTGCACGGGTACGGCTTTTCATGGCATGCTGAAGTTGTTGTATGAGGTCGTCTTTGGCGCGAAACTTTGTCTGCATGTGTTGTTCTATTTGCTTTTGCAGCGCTTGTATCGCCCGCGTTAATTTAGTTATCTCCATGTCTGTTTTAGTGGGTGTTTTGTCGCCAGCCTTCGCGGTTGGTGCTCGTTTTCCCGTGACCGCATCTGCCTGGTTCACCTTCTCGGTGGTCATGGTGTCTCTCGCTGGGTCCTTCTGGGGGTGCGGCTGCGAGACCGGCGTTGCTGCTACTGCTGCCGGGGATCTGGGGTGCGGCTCCGGCACCGAGAGCGGCCTCGGCTGCGGGTCCTGGATCGCGAGCGGGGCTTGCAGGCGGGACTCGTGGATTTGGCGATCACCTCTGCCTCCTCGGCCGCCCTATGTCGTTTCGATTGCCTCTTCGTCACGACATAGGGTGTCTTGTATCTTGCGCGGCAGTTGCGATCCGCCGTCATGTATGTTCCTCTGCACAGCTTGCAACGGGGGGAGTACTGGTGGTCGGTGCCTAAGGACGTCACAACCGCGGCACGCTTTGTTCTAAGGATTGGGGCACACGTCCATGTGGTGACCGAGTCTCCCGCAGCAGTGACACATGTCGATTTGCTTGCGATGCAGGGCGCAGCGAAGGACGGAACCGCTGTACCTGACGTAAGAGGGCACTCGTGGTCCTTCAAAGGCCACTATGACCGTCTTGGTATTACTGCGCCGTTTGGGTGCCAGGGCACGGGGGTTGCGTGCGTGAATGATGTTGGTGTGAATGGACTTGGCGTCTTCCTCCAACGGGCTTCCCCTGATGATTCCCTTCACCATGTAATCGGGGGCCTTCTCGTAGGGACTGACCTCGTGGCGGCTATCACCGATGGTGATGGCTTCTAATTGTCTGTACTTAGCGGCGTGAGTAGCGTGGGGTGTGTAGTGTGAGGTGCTTCGCTGCCTGTTAGATAGTATATAACTTAAGAAGGTTCCAACCAGTCGAGCCAATTTATTGCTCAATGCCACTGAGCCACTATAAATGTCATGTCCGCTCTACGAGGTTAATAATGCTCAGTTTATTAGGTAGGCTGCTTGATTTAGCGTCGCGATGCAAACATTGCAATGCAACCGCCCAAAGGTGACTTGGACGACAAAGAGACGACAATCGACTTGTCCGAGTGGTAAATTGTACCAATGAAAACAGGAGGGGTAAAATGAAGCAGAACAAGAAATGACTTAGCTGACGGCGGTCACGTCAACGTTACATTGTTGAACCAGGCGCGAGAAGACCGAATTTCACATTCTGCAACATCGTCCAACCATACTAGGGGTACTTCTGAAGACGTTTATGTGTGCGAAATCCTCATTGCGAGGAAAAGACACAGAAATATGTAGCAAAAAATAAGAGTAGAGCGGTGAACTACTTGCAGGAGAGGGGCTTGCTGTGATCGCTTAAGCTTCCAGAGCAATTCAGCTGCTTCTGATAAATAATCTACATAAGAGAGGGCAGTATGCACAACGGCATATAAAAATAATGAAACGGGAAAGGAAATCTGGAGGACGGTTAAGCTTCGCCTTTCCAAGTGAAATGCGATAGCATTCAAAGATCTCTGACTACTTCTTATGCTTCGCGGCAACTGCAGCTTATGTAACCATAATATTTACCGGGAAACACTGGCGGCGAAGGCTATGCGCGAAGGCGAGCTTTCTGGTAGAAACACAGCCTTTTGCGTGGGCCGCGGATGTGCGGGGGCGTGCGCCATCTGAATGGTGTTGCAAGGAACCGGCCACGTCGCTTTTTTAATGGTACAGACGCTGGAAAAGGGGGTCTTGTTTGAGTTTCCGCCCCACAGAATTATATTTTTTCATATATTCAAATTACAATCTGACCTTAGCATATCTGTAGGTTGTGCGTGAGTGGTGCTTTACGATTTTCCTGACGCATATTACTATGAGACATTCAATTAGATCTGTAACGTCTCTGCGCTACACGGAGGGCCTGTGTGGTTGGGTATCCATGGTTCGGGATGAGTTTTCGATCACAAGACCACGAAGAAGACGACACGAGGCCCCTAACGCTTTCGCGTTAAGAGAGAAATTCACAACGTTTGATGGCAATGGCTGCTCCTTGCCACAAATAAGTGCCTTTTTTACAAGACTTGCGCTTGTCATCAGAATTTGTGCTCCGACTAAAGTTGACAGTCATGGAGCGCTCGTTTCATTTTGCTATACGCTAACAGAGAAACGCGCACAAAGACAAACGCCAGTACTCCATCTTTGCTTAACTTATACATATCCGCACCCGGTTATGGCGAACCACATGTTCCCCGAGGCCAGGAGCGATACATGTAATCTTTGTGGGGCGAGAGGGACCCTCGACCACATAATATGGGAATGTCCGTACTCTCCCGGGGGAACGCACAAAATAGGTAGCAGAGACACCTGGGAGACCCTGCTGCGCAGCTCGGACTCTGAGCTCCTGCTCCGGCTCGTCCAACTGGCTGAAGAGGCTGCTGGGACCCAAGACCTCCTAGCCTGCATCTGAGGCGGCGGCACTCGCCCCCTGACCTGCGTGTCGGGAGGTGGGTAGATCACCTTCTCCGTTGGACATTAAAGTTTATTCTATCTTGCCATTGTGAAACTGAGCGCTTAGTTGTTTCTTGCCCTGAGGGTCTATTTTTTCGGTAATTGCCGAATATCGTGTGCTTTTAGTGTACCCGTCGCACCCTTAGTTTTTTAACATTCACGCGGAATAAGACAGCACAATAAGCTCTTCTGGAATCGCAACCGCTGTGAAAACGCGCAACTTGTTCAGGATAATTGCACATGTGGTTACGCTAAAATGTCTTCAGTAAACTGCTGCATTTCCCACTTGCAGGTGACATGTGGTCGCTGGCGCTGGTATGCTCTGCGCTGGTTGCAGCAGCAGCATTCGCTGTTCCCAACAAGATAATTTATGTGGAGACTACCCAAACGACTTGGAAAGGTAGAGCCGTTACACAGTCATCAAAATCATGAGAAATCTTGCGCTTTGTACCATTAAGTCGTAATAAGGTTGCTGACGTCTTTGAAATTTCAGCGTACATTCGGGAATCAGGTGTGAGAAGACAGACGCACGTAGAGAAGGATTGACAGGATGAAACACTTGTATTTTCTGTCTTTCTAGTCCATTGTCTTTCCACCCCATGCGTATTTCCGTGCCCTTGACATGAGGATTACATGACAAATTTCAGACAGTACTTTTGCGCATGTGGGCTTGTATATGACCAGTAAGCGTCTACAGAAGTTGCTGGCCAGAGTTATTTTGTTATTTTTGAGTAAATGTATAACCACTAACAAGACCTACCGCTTGTGCTCAGTGCGTAACGACGGATTTCTGATACTAAGCCCAATGTTGCCGATCATCTACGGATGCAGAGGACGTATTTCTGTAGGGGTAAAATTCAAACAGGCTCATGTACTTATAATTGTGTGCACGTTAAAGAGAACCGCATATTGTCGAAACTGATCCGGAGCTATCTACTACGGCTTACCTCATAACCAAATCTGCTGTTTCGGAATGCTAAATTCCAAAAGCATATTTCCTTACGATAACTAAAAATTAATGAATAGCTTTGGCAGAAGCTGTCAAAATCTGCGAGGTCAAGTGGTGTACGTACAGGAATCTCAGCGGGGCTTTGACATCGGCGTCTCGTACTTCCGTTTATTGACACACACAAAGCGACTGGTCAGGGCAGTGAAGTGAGCCTACATATATAACATTACGGGAACGTAACCCTCGCGTAGCCCGGCTTGATTAATTTTGTCATCCTCTTACGCAAGTTGAAATTAAAGGTTAGTTGACACTCAGGATATTTGGCCTGGTGGTTAGAAAATGGAAATTGAACGGAGCTCAAACTCGGGCCCTCTGCGCAATAACAGGTGCGTTAAAGGTTCGCGAAAGGTTCGTTAAAAATGCATCACAGTTCGCCAGTGGCAATTTCGGAGCATTAATTGTAAAAAGAGGCGCTTTCTAGGTTGCTGGTCTGGAGAAACAATCGCAGCCCGTCGAAAGAAAAAAGGAAAAAGTGGTGAAGGAAAGGCAGGGAGGTTAACGAGTTTAGCTCAGCCGGTTTGCTAGCCTACACATGGGAGCGGGATGGGGGGGATGAAAGATGGGGAGGAGAGAGAGAGCACATAGCACAGCACACTCATCGTCAGTTACAGTACGTCACTCTCGCGTGGTACGTGGTATCACTGTCACAGCTGCTTGTCCGAACCCGTCTCTCTCAAAACCCAAAGTAGTCCCATGGTCGCCGTCAGTTGCGATGCCTTCTGTCGGCGATATGTGAAAATCGTATCAACTGGCAATGATCTATTGTGAAGGTGCCATAGAACGGACGCCAGGGATTGTCTCCGAACATTATATTCATATTCACATGCCCCGACGGCGTCCTATGAGCGACAGGAAGAACATTGCTGCTTATCGCGACGTCAACGTCCGGAAGAGCCGACGAGCGACAGGCTCTGGCGGCGCTAACATGGTAGACGCCGTTAGTAACGTCTGTTCCGTGTTTAAACGCCGCGAAGGAACTCATTGCTCCTTGCGCATTTGTAGCAACAGGATGTCTACTCTAAGGAACGGGATGACAGAATTTATGAGAAGGTTATGGGCTTTTGGAAGAGTTTCGAGGTGTTGGATCGAATTTGCCCAGAATATAGCAGTTAAGGAGTGTAACGCGAACGGGATTGTTATTCTGCGAGGTTCTTAAAGTATGCCGTGTTTATTTATATATTTGTTTGAGGGAATAAGTTGTGTTCTGGAAATTTGTGCACTGCGTTCAGAAACACCCAATTAATGTAGTTGTCACGAAGTTCTCTCTCACTTTATATGCCTTGCTTGGCTACGCCACTACTCGTGCGTGAACCAGCATGGCAGCGCTCAATCGCACCTTCAATGAACGATGCCTACACGTCTGCTACGTTAAGAGAAATGACCGGCGGATTGTGGTCCCGGAAAGAAAAGTGCAGACTCTTTCCATGTCAGCGCTGTGCACGATTGTTTCACGGTACCTCGCCTCTTTCCAGTGTAACAAAAATTCTCTTTCCATAATTCGAAATAAGCTCCAGTGCAATGTATATATCGGGACTCTCTTCCTTCCCACCAGGTGTCGCAGGTGCGCCTCGGAATATGACGGCTTACGAGGATTACTACCACATGAATCGGGAGTCCTACCTTGACGTTTATGAAGACGACAAGCGCCAGGCACGCTCCAAGCAGCGTGTGCCTCTGGTGTGCTTCGTGCGGTACGACGGCTTCATGAAATCGGGCGTGATGCGCTTCGCTGTCCGGGGCATTCCCGTCAAGAAGTGCACTCACGTCGTCTACTCTTACCTGGAGACGGACAACAGGACCGGAGAGTTCCTGTATCGCAAAACGGGTCCGCTTTCTCAGGCAGGTGCGCGACTTTCCTGCGTGGTCTTGAGATATGCGATTGTGGAGACACTTAGTAACCCGAAGGCGGTGGCTGTCACATCATCAATTGTGCGCAAAGCTCGTGTGTTTGTGTGCGTTCAATATCATCTGTGTACGTGTGAGATATCGTTTATGCTAAATTGTATTTCGGTTGCTTATCGATCTAAATATTACATGTATGGGATCGCCCCCCCCCCCCTCCCCAGAAATTTCTGTGTACTTCGATGCCATCTGTACAGGCTCCTCCTCTACTGCCCGTCCGGTTTCCGGTCAAATGCATCTGGCACCCCCCCCCCCCCCACCTTTCTAAAAAAAAAAAGGAAAAAACATGCCTGACTACACAACTGTGCGTATGACTAGAACGTTGAGGCTGGATCCTCATTAAAAAAAATATAGATAAGCTCCAGCCGTTCTCCCAATGTGGCTCAGTCCGCAGATAGCCGGGGGGAATGAAGTAAAATGTTTGGAAGGAGTCGAGTATAGTGAAGAAATTACACCGGATGTAATGAACAGCTTTCAGCCGAGTGTCGGGTAGATTTCGGGCATTGCCAATCAAGCCCCTAAGAATTCCAAGAGGTGTAAGACCAACCTCATAAAAATTTGGTGGTTTTATATAATGGTATAATTTGCTACTCGCATGCATTTGCGGATAACAGTGTTTTTTTTTTTGCTTGCAGATATAGAGAAAGATGTAGCCTTACTAAAGAGACGTCAGCCAAAGCTTAAGGTTCTCTACAGCTACGGTGGTGGAGCGCACACGAATAGCATGCTCAACCGACTGAGCACGAAAACCGACGAGGAAAAATTGTTCAGGACACTCGATTCCCTCGTGAAGCCCGGAAAATTTGACGGCGTCAACTTGCACTTGGAAGGACCGGGACCGTCAATATGCAACAAAGAGAGCTTCAACAAGATTCTCAACTTTATCAAGGTGACCGATGCACACGGCTTTTCCGTTTTCCCCCACGAAATTCTCAAGGGCGCAAAACGCGAAAACCTTGTCTTTGCCTGTTTGTCCGCAGCGTCAACGCCGAGCTATAAATCATTACGGCATGCACCTAGCGCGTTGCGGAAGCGGTGGTAATTTCTCGAGAAGTGCTGAAAACAAAGACGAATCGGTTTTGCTCAAAGGCACGTTAAAGCGAAACAACGTATTAGTTTAGACCACGGTGGTAGTTCAGACTAATAAGGTAGCCTTTCAGTACTGTATTTCGTTAAGTTCGAGACGATAGGGTTTTGAAGGTATAGACGTTCAACTCTTTCGTCTCTTTAAAATGTCGGGCCGAAGCGTCAGGCGCCTTTACGTCAGTGGGAGGTCATGGATTTCAGTATCGTTTCTTGTATTACGCCCTCTCTGGAAGAATATAAGTTCTAGAAACTTGTAAGGTTCAGACTCTGGCTCCTTGGGAGTACGGGGCTGTACAGGTTATGTAGGTGAAAAAAATTTGATTAGTCATGACCAGGCACCTTAAAAAATTCCTGACGTCAAGGCGAGCTGGTGCGAGAACTTGAAAGCGCCATTAAAATCCATCTTTCGTTTCTACTAAATTTACGGCTTGCGAAGTCTATTGTCAGGGATAGCGTGGCTTTTAAGGTATTGCAGCTGAACTTACTAACACAGCTGAAATATTTTTTTCTCTCTATCGTCGCTTTAATGTGATGTTCGTTTCCGTTTAACTCACTAAAAGAAAACAAGAAGAGAAGATAAAGCAGAGCACAATGGCATTGTATAAGCTGATTTTGCAACACGGCGTGTCTGCAAACCCGAAATATTTAATGAGTAGGCGCGGGTACTGATAAATAGAACGCTCGCAATTAATTTCAAGAGAAAGCTCTACCATACGTCACACACTTAGTCTTCTTTTACGTTTTCAGTGACGTGTGAACGAATAACATGAATTCAAGGGAAACCTTTCATTCCTTAAAATTATTTTGTTAAAGATATTCAGAAATTTTTCCACGTATTAGGAAAACACAAGAAAGTACAACTGTTTTATATACGAGCTTGCGCAACGAAAACGCAGTAAAACCAAAAAAAAAAGAACGCGCAATTACGGTCAGAAAAAGAGCAGAAATAGGGGAGCACAACTGCTGCCTAGTTTGTTGGTAAGACGCACAGACGTACTTGTAAGGTGTACTCACATAAAATTTTTGAATTGTAGTTCTTTTTTCATTGACTGGGTATACGAATATCTGAATGCCAGAAAAAGTGCTGACATGCATCATAGCCCCCTTACTACCTTACTATCATACTTGCTTTTCGCAATCACATATTGTTTATGTACGAAGATGGTGTGCGTGTCGTGAAGCACGTCATGGAATCGCAATCCATTGAGTGGCTACGTTCCTTGTTGTTTCTACGAGAACTGCAGCTGTCACGCGCATACGCAGTCAAAAGAAATGTGCGCTACACTCTTTGTATCCTGCTTTTTTATATGAGAAACTCCATCGTAGCCATAGTCGTAGTGCGTTATTACTGCACGCGATCAGAAAATCTGGCTCTGCGTAATGACGCCCCGGTAATGTGGATGACACCGGGCCAGCTTTCCGACACGAACTTTCGTATCAATTAATTGTATCTTTAGGCGTTTTCCAGCCTTAATACTTGCTACTAGGTGGTGACCACGGTTGTAACCCAAACATGGCGTCATTGAAGCGCTTCCTGTACCGCGATCGCTTCCGGCGCATGCAGTTCTCTATAGCATGGTCCTCGAGGTTACCTTCTGTTACCCACAGCCAGCAATCGCTGGGGCATGAATTTGGACTCCACTTTCGTCATACTGCTACAGTCTAGAAGCGCGTGGTAGATCTTTACCAAGTTTAAAATTACGTGCCCGTATTCTTTTAATGTGCGGCGGAGAGATTACCATTGTCATACACCTCATTTTCTGCGGTAGATGATAAGGGTAAAAAGAAAAAATGGCTGTGGCTTAGCTAAGGTTAAGCCCAGGATGCGAAGCATACTAGCCTTTATTTTAACGCGTCAGCGTTAAGGAGCTCGTGTCGCAGAAAAGCCGGTGTCGTCGGCGTCGGCTCAGGCGTGCGGCGCTTGCTCAGGCGCACATTTCGTTGTCGCGCCGAACGCTGCGTTGCTCGACGCGCACCGCGTCCGATGCGGGGCGCGACGCCGCGAGCGACGGCGGGAGTTGGAGCGCCGGTTCTCCTCTGTCGTGACGTCACGGTGTCACGTGATTTCATGGTCACCGCCGCGCCTGAGGAGCTGGGTTGAGCCCTCGTAATATGCTTCGCATAAAAGAAGAAAAAGAAAAGATAGAACTAGAACAATACAGTGATAACAATTAAGAAAAGATCAGTGACAACTTAGCGGTAAATGAGAGAGAAATGCGGTAGGATTACGTGGCCCCTCCTTGAAGCTCCAAATGCACGGTTTAGACCGCGTTCACCACATTGAAAAGTCTTGTTCAGGCGCTCTCTAGACAAACACACACACACACGAACCCACCTTTGAGAGACGATGCGGCACAGTACAATGAGGGACGCGCAGCAAATTTCGACCGAGGACGCTTCACGTAGCTTATTTTTCCATCGTCAGCTGGAAAAAGAGCGAACTCACTTTTCATGAATTAATTGTTTCTGTATCCTTTTCGGTACCGTAGTACCCAATGGGCAACTGTGGAAGTGGTTAGACGCATTAAAGCCGCAAGCGTTCGTGAAAATGCCTACCAATACGGTCTAGGCCGCTGTTTCGCCGCAGACGAGAAATGCCTACCGTCAAATACCTCTCGATTACTGTGAGTTGACAAAAAAAAAATATAGGATGCAGAATCAACAGGCCTAGGCACGACGCGATGTTAGATTTTTATCCGTATCTTTTGGCCAATCAAAAATTATTTCGATGGCAAGAATCACAAGGAGATGGTTAATTTCTTCATTTACAGGGAGACGCTGACTTTAGGATCTAACCGCGGAATACAAACGAAAAATGGTATTTTCACATTCATAATTCAAAAGTTATGTTCCTGAGATGGCTTCGAGTTTGAGGAGTACAGACGGTTTCGTGCGCTCGATAACAGCAACGAGCACGCAGCCCCAAGGCACTGCAGGTCACGCGCATTATCCGTCTATAACATGAAACAAAAACTGTGTTCTTTTATTTATTTATTTATTTAAAATACTCATATAAAATGCCTGATGGCGTTACACAGAGGAGTGGTTAATCATTATACAATGCTAGATATAGCAGTCTGAAAGGATGAATGAACCGGATTGCTGGTGGCCGAGGCAAAGAGGTGGCTCCATTCGGATGCTGTCTTGGGCAGAAATGAATTGAAGAAAAGGTTTGTGCGGCAACTTGGCAATTGTGTATTGACGTTGTGGTCGATTTGCGATGAAATATAAGGGGCTGATATAAAAAGGTCATTTTTAAGTTTTCGGTTAGTATAGTACATTTTATGAAAGAGTTATAACCGGGCGAGTTTCCTTATTGATGTTAGATCTGTCAGATGAAGGCTAGTTTTGATGGCGGATATAATGGCACTGCGGGAATAATTGCATTCAATGAAACGTGCAGAGCGGCTCTGAATGGCTTCAAGTAAGTATGTTAGCTGTGCTGTAGCGGGATCTCATGAAGCATACTCTAGTTGAGACCTTACTAATATTTCATATCATGTACATTTTAGGGAAGAGGGCGTGCGAGAAAAATTGCGACGTAATAAACCTAGTGTTCGATTGGCAGAGTTTGTCACGTATTGAATGTGAGTTTGCCATGACAAATTGCTAGTAATGTTAACACCTAAATATTTATTGGAAGTGACAGAGGACAGAATAGAGTTATTTTGTATGAGGATGTAGAAACAGCACTACCGCAATAAAGTTTCATAATATTACATTTGTTGACATTTAGTTTCATTAACCACTGGTTACAACACGAAGAAATGGCGTTAAGGTCAGATTGAAGTAAAAATAAATCATCTGGGTTAGTTATTTCACAATAAATAGCACAGTCATCAACATAAAGACGGATGTTAGACGTCAATTTCTCCGGCAGATTCTTAATGTAAATAAGAAATAAAAGAAGTCGAAGGACTTAGCCTTGTGGCATACCAGAAGTTATGAAACAGGTTGGTGAAACGGAATTGTTAGCAGATACGAACTGAGTTTATTTGTCGAGAAAGTATTCAATTCACTTAAGTAAATAGGGGTCAATATTAAGTTTGCTTAACTTCAGAAGAAGGAGACGATGGCATACTGTGTCAAAGGCTTTTTCAAAGTCTAAAAAGATACAGTCAATGCAAGAACATCGTTCCAGAGATGAGAACATGTCATTAGTAAACATAACTAGTTCTGTCTCACATGAAAAAATTTTTTTCGGATACCATGCTGATATTTAATAAAGAAGTTGTTAGATTCAAGGAAAAGCACGATATCAGAAAAAATAGTCTGTTCCATAACTTGCCCAGGAATGCTGGTTAACGAGATGGGTCTGTAGTTGATATTGCCTAAAGGGTTACCTTGTATTGGAATAGGCACCACCTTCCCCTCCATCCAGTCATTTGACAGCACACCGCATTCTAAGGACTGCTTGAAAAGGTTAAATAAAATAATGGATGAGAGGATTACAGTGCATTTTAAAAACTGAGCAGTTATTTCATCAGGGCCCGGTGCAGATACCTTTAAATTCTTTATGAGGTTTGTTATTCCAACCCAGTCAATGATTATGGGATCCATCATGGGAAACAAGGGGGCTATTAAATACGGGTGATGAAAAAGACTGATCATCAGAAAACGAAAATGTAAATACGTTATGCAGAGAAACACAGCACATATCAGATGGTATGACGTTCCCCGTTTCATCAAATAGTGGGATATCTTGTTTCGGTTTACCGCTAACCACTTCCCAAAATTTACAAGGTTTATTTTGAAGCACAGAAGGAAGAATGCTTGAAAAGAAATTGCACTTGGCCGCTTCAAGTTCAAGCTTGGAATATACTGGGCTCGAGATACACTGTCAGGTCGTAACTGAATACCTAAGCTACTGCATACAAGAGCTTTAACTTTTTCGTTCGGTTGAGTCCGGGATTCACTTGACGAGTCAGCAAAACCATAAAAATTTTCCCCCCCTATGTGCGCCGTCTTCAAAATCGTCTAGCCTGCTCTGAAGTTAGGCATTTTCTTCGCGAACTGTGTGCACAACTGTTTGTTGCAGGCTATTAGTTTGGCACTCATCTAAATTGCTTACGCGGTCCTCTACAATGGCAAGTCTAGCGTTAATGCCATACACAGTTTGTTCTAGGGCGATTTGACTTTTTTTGACGTCGTCAAGCATTATCCTTTGTTCATCATGACGAGAGTCACCATGTGAAACAATAGTTTTAACAACTGCTAACTCTGGCGATAAATTTATATTTATTGTTATATTTAAATATATAATATTGTAAACACAATATTAGTAGTTTTATAACATTGAAACAATCAGAAGTAATGGTGTAAAAGACCGGGGCATAGTAGGAGCAGCAGAAATACACTGTTCGATTTTTTACAATAATAAGGAGCTTCACCAACCTGCACCAAGAAAAGGAACGGGTTTATGGCCGGCTGCATTCCTGCTGCTCCAACATGCCCACTGGAAGGTTGAGCAAGGTAAATATACCAGGTAGCGAAGCTTCCATAGGAGCCCATACGTTCAAAACATGGCGGTTCATCGGCGGTTCTCTGGCTTAGCGCTATCTGTATGTGGAGGGAGCACTGCCGGTGGAAAAAAAATAATACGACGCCATGTATGTTAAAAACAGAAGCGACGTTATTTTGTTTCCGAAGGTGCGAAATTTGTTTTGTTGGCCTGCCTTTAGAGCTATATATTCATATGGCCCACCATCGTCTTGATGGGTGTTTCGAGCTTTCAGGGCGGAAAGCGATGCAGGAAAAGGACAGCCGTATGGTTGTCGAAATCCCACCCCTTCACAGAACATACTTTTTTTGGAGGCCAACGAAAGCTTTAGGTGTAGAGACCTGATCATATCGTCGGATGCCAAGCCCGTCGGCCAGCGCAGTCGTACAAAAACAACTACACAATTATCTTGCTGAGCATGAGGTCGCGGGATTGCATCTCAGCCTCGGCAGCCGCATTTCAATGGGGGCGAAAACACCCGTGTACTTAGATTTAGGTGCACGTTAAAGAACCCCAGGTGG
The DNA here is from genome assembly GCF_038994185.2 of Dermacentor albipictus. NCBI lineage: Eukaryota > Metazoa > Arthropoda > Arachnida > Ixodida > Ixodidae > Dermacentor > Dermacentor albipictus. Next base: position 389,247,986 of record NC_091821.1, read on the forward strand.
TCGAAATTTCCCCAGTCCTCCATTGCGGCATGCCTAATAATCAGAAAGTGGTTTTGGCACGTAAAACCCCATAACTTTTTATTCATGACTCCCCCTTTTGGAAGTGTTTTGTTCTTTACATCACTACAATGTGAGATTATAGACGTGCTCCATCTTCATTGAGTGAATACTGGGAAACGGACTCGGACTTTTCTTGCGTGCGCCTTTACACATTCACCGCAACAATTTATTTTTCATAACTTACTTTTTAATTTAGGAGGCTGCAAAAGACAGCGACTTTATATTAACAGGTGGTCTTAATAACTCAGAAAATTTAAATGCTTATTAATCGGCCTTCACTTCATGGCAAGGAATTTCAAGAAAGATATCTTTATTAAAATACAAAGCCTATCCGTTTGACAACGTTCATTTGAATTCCCCCTTGAAAGCTGATGTCGACTTACAGGTGGCTCGGATCGGGGGCCCTTGACATATGTCCAACCTATCAAGCAAAGAGTTATTACAAATATTTCAATCCAGGAAGACGTCTTGCCCTTGTGGCTTTCATTCCCGTTGGCAAATACGCATAAGACGAAAGTGCTGCGTGAAGAGTGTCGTTAGCACAAACGAAGGAGCTACCGTAACTCACCTTGCCTATACGGCTGTCATTTGGGCTTAGATAAGAAATGCATATTTTAAATCGAGGCATAACGAATCCGAAAAGAGCTGCCCATGACCAGCGCCAGCTAGGTTTCTTTCATTTCGTACTTCATCCCAGCGGCTAGTAGTAGCTCACGGAGCAGAGCGCTAAGTGTGGAAGTGGCAGAGAAGGTGCTCCATTCAGTCTCGTCACCCACCGAAAACTGCACGCCGCGCTGCTGGCCATTCCTAGAAAATTGTATATGTGACTCCCAGGCATTTGCAACACAACAACATTGTTTTATGATGGCAGAGTCTAGGTGGGAGACAGGGTGGTTATGGAGATGAAAACACGCTATTTTCTACAGCAACTTAACGATGAATGAATGAATTAATGCTTTCATTTATTGAAAAAAAGCAGGAGCAAGCATCAGTGGAAGCACCTATGAGCACATTGGAAAAGAAGCGGGGGACAAAGAGAGGAAAAGCTGGAGCCCGGCTGGCGTCGCAGTTTAACGTCGAGATAATATAAGCGAGAGTTGGTGGAACCAGTTGAATTCCAGGGTAGATGTGTGATGTGGCGAGTAAATTATTGGAGTCACCGCCCAGCTTCCGTCCTTTGCGGTAGTATAAGCACCCGCCATTCTTGGTAACAAACATTTGCTGAAAACCAATCTTGGCAATTACTTATTAATCGAGCCATACCTCGCCGCGTATTGCTCAGTTGTAGAATCTGTGGGTTACTACTGCGCTGTCGCGACAAGTTGCGACCATACCGTGACGCTTGCGGTTGCGGTTGCCATACTCGTGACTCCTATCATTGCGGGAATACTATAAACATCGGTTTACTGCACTAGTTAGAGAACAGACATTTTAGAACAGCGTTTCTCGCCTGACACACGCTCAACGCAAGCGCCACTGCAGCATGTTACGGTGCGCGTCCCTTCAAGACAGAGACGCGAACGCAAACACAAGAACGTGTTAGAAGACAGGGTGCCGTCTTCTAACACATTCAAACACATTCTAACAATATGTTAACAATCATGCTGTTGTTTCTATGCAAAGAGGTTATATATTTAAACTTCTGGAATGACAATCCAATCCGCTGCCTACGGGAGCGCTTGAAGCCGCCGGCGGTCTATTGTTAGAGAAAAAGGAGCGCGGCTACAGTACGTGGCCACGCTATACGCGTGGCGCTTCCTGTGCTTGCGGTTCTGCGTTGAAAAATAAAATGAGACCCCTTTAAGAAGTATATCAGTCCCCCGTTGTATGTCGCTTGACGTTTTGTGTCGTTGACATGCTGTCATACATCGACAGCATATCAACTAGCGTGTAACCGATACTTCATTAAGGTCGCTGCGTGTTTGTGTTGTGTCAAGCAGGAGCGAGTAGTTGAAGAGGTGACACTGGAGAGAAGGTGGTGAGGGAAGTCCGCGAAAAGTACTTGAGGATAGCCATATTGAACGTCGACGCCATGTTGAAGAAAGCCTGCGACTTCGGTTGCTCAGGTCGCCAGAAAGGTTTGAGTCCATGGTAGCATACCACTGGACGTATTTGGTAACCACAGCGATAGACACAAACTTTGCGGATGTAAACAAAAGAAAGAGACCTAGTGAGTTGGCCGGCCTTTTTGAGCTCTGGCAAAATTTGAAAAATGAATCTGGCGAAGTATCACGTACCCAAAATAGTATATGCCAACCCAAATGAATCAGCATGTTCATATTTGCACAACACACCATAGTGACCTGCTACCAGGACAGTTTTCATTCAGTGCATTGGGTGATGACAGTTCTCATTGGGTGCTTGAGAATAAAAACGAGCACATCAGAGACGACCGAGGGACGTTTCTACGGTGCAAGAGCAGCATATCGCCCCCCCTCTCCCCCTCTCCCCCCTCTCCCCCCCACCAAAAGAAAACGTGAAAATAAGCTTGCCAATAGGGGCATCGTAAGCTCGAGCACTACGGCGCTTGTTGATCTTGTTCAGGATGACGTCAGCGCTTCATTCAACGATTATTTCTGAGAAAATGAGTTGAAGTTACGTTTTTTTGCATCACAATGGCGGACGTAATCAGGCAAACATTGATAGCACTTTATTAGAGGGTGCCTAACTACTCTGTGGAGATTACGTATGACAATGACAACAGACAACACAGAAAACTTCACTTACATCGATTCGCACATACGTGGGATCCGCAAAAGTTTTTAGACAATCAATTTATATGTTTAAGAATGGCGCTCATTAATGCAATATTTGCATTCACAATGAACAAAAGCGGCTGTCGTGTCCACGGTAGAAATTATTTAAACGGCTTTAATCCCATGAACATTATATCATTGCGAACCTCCGTGGGATCGTAATCGACAAAATGGGGTACAAGTGATAGGAAAATCAGGAGGTTGATGAACGGCAACAAGGCAGAAGCTTGCACAAGGCCTCTGGGAAATAAAATGACTTTTTGAGCAGCGTGGTCAAGGGGCCATGGAATTGTTTGAATGTCTATTAAAAATCCTCCAAAACATGAACAGAGGCCGACAAAAATGCAGGCATTTCAGGAAAGGCGAAACCGCTGGAAATGTTAAGAAAGCATTAGATAAAAGATGACCTAAAAATAAGAAGCCATAACGTTGACAGGGTGGCCAAATATTGGTCCAAATAAATTGGCTTTTGAAGCAGTTAAGCTGGAACGCCATGGTGCGAAATAAGGCGAGAATGTCGGCAAGTGTTGAAGAGAGGTCAAGTACGTATACATACTGTGGCCGACGCCAGCGCCCGGCAGTTGTCAGGCGACTGCACGTATGAGCAAGATGCCTGGTCATCAGTCGTTACAGTGTGATTCGGCTCTGAAATATTGGACGCGGACTCCATCTCATTAAATACAGTACATTCCACGGTGTCATTCTTCGACAGCTGGTACCGATGCTCTCGCAATGAGTATAGGAACAAATTGTCTCATTGTGTTTAGAGTGTATACACTCTAAAAAATTCTTTTTGATGCTATAGCATCAAAAAGAAAATAGAAAAGAAAAAAAAAGAAGGAGAAAGGAGCCGTATCAAAAGCCCAGAGTCAATCATCGCTCGTCGTGGCTAAACGCTCTTAGGATGATAAGTCATTTCCAGGCGACGAGCAGCTATGCCTTATCAAGAACACTGATAACGTCGGCGGGGCAAGCATTGTGGCAAAGTTCAATGCGCAGGGATACCTTTTAATTATTTTATTTTCCTTTTGTTGTCGTCATCATGCGCCACCGCGGGAAGTTTGAAATGTTTAAGGTCAGCACGCCACGTGGTGGCACTCACGCGAACTAGCCCCTTGTGTCCGGAAAAGCTGGTTATGTAAAGCGCTACTGGTGGAAACGACATTGAACCGAATGAAAACCCGATATGAAGAACAACAACGTACCATTGGTCACTCCAGAATGCATTACTTGTACTGGCAAACACTGTCCAAATAAACAAAGGTAGCAATCACATCCAGATTCACGGGGGCATTTCTGCTTGGTGCTGAGCTCAAGTTTTTCGTTTGTGGCGAACAATCGAGGTGTTTCCACGAAGCCGAAAGGGTCCTTGCTGCCAATTACCTTTTTGTTTTTATCAGCCTCTGAGATTTCAGCGATGAAACCGCGGAAATCAGTGCGCTGTACGAGCAAACGTCAGGCCTGCCTAGCAAACCACATCAGTCTTTTTAATGACAAAGAGCCTTTTAAGTGAGCAGGAGGTTAAAAAATGGCAATATTTGTGCGTATAGCGGGCCTCCGAAAGGTGCAAGCACTTATTCATGGCGTTGCTCCCCTGCTACACGTACGATAATTGGCTGTTTTCGACCTTCATAGGCAACTCCACACTGTGAATAGCCTTACAGTATATCCCACAGAATTCCACAATATATAGGAAGTAACGTCTGTCGTGCATTCAGAAGGTAAATACCGAAATTGTGCACTGATAGAACTAAGCTAAATACTGTTAAGTTGCGTGGTCGGCATGTCTTTGGATAAAAAACAAATGAAATTTCCGTTTGTGAGTCGGGGCACCTTTCTCCCTATAGTTAGCTGACACGTCTGCTAAGGTGGTCTGCATCTGAAGACTGGCGCTTGTTCGTGCTTGTCGTACCCGTACGGCGTTTTCCAGGTGGGGTCCAGGCTTCGGAACCCAGCAGACACCCGCCGCGCGCAGGAACTGTTAAACCTCGGAGAAACATGAAAAGTTAATAACAACCAATCGTACTATTTGCGTTTCTTCCGATAGGCTTACGAAATTTGCGGTGGTTTTCTTTTAAGCAATGTCAGCTGTAATAGTGTAAGTGCATGACTTAAAGACGAATCGAGCAAGTTGGAATGGAATTTAGCTGTGTGCACAGGGTCGGAAAGGAAGCTTACGGCGTGGTGGCCACGACAAATGCTCATAGTATAGGAAGGAGCGCTGTTTGCTGTTGCTTCTAAATGTTTTTGCAAGCAAACATTTATTTATTTATTTATTTGAATAGCTTCAGGGCCCATAGGGCGCTACAGTTATAAATTGATAGCTGACTGCGCTCATGAGAAAACAGCATCATCTGCTTATGCCGCTAAACTAAAGCCCGCTATCAAAACGATATGTCGCCTCGCGGCATAGCAAGTGGCATGATCAACTTCAGGCCTTCCCATCTATAGTTTTCGTTCATACTGCCTGCGAACAAAAGCACATTACCGAGAACATTCTTTCTTTCTTTCTTTTCTTTATTTGTTTCCATTGCTAAAATACAATGACGAGGGCTAAGATAAAAGCTGCAATGAGGCAGCTTGAGGTGCCCTTAGCCCCCGTGTTACATGGTGGCAGTGAGTAGCTGTCAAGGATTGATGGTGGGGTTAATTGCACTCTCCGAACCGGAGGGGATGGGGCGACAACAAACCCACCCCGCGTGCGTTTAGGGAAGGTTCGACTGCTGACCGGCGATAAGGTCCACGCCTGATCGACCGTGAACCAGAGGCATGAGACGGGAGGCGACGTTCGACACACACATTCAATTTAATACACTAGAATCATGTCCGAGACATACTCGAAAAACATACAAATTACCAGTAGCGGGGCCTAGTTCGCGGAGAGCGTGCGGGTCACACAGCACACGCCCTGACGCCACTCGCGCGACACTAAGCCCACCACGTGGGAACCACTAACACTCGCGAAATAACAGACAAAATACGCGACAAAAATGAGAAATACACGCGACAATAAATACGGAAAACCTTACACTAACAGAACATAAAATAATTAACACGCGATGGATAAACAAATGAAAGATTAAACGCGATTGGAAAAGAGAGTCCGGCGGAAAGTTTGAGAGCGGCCTGGAACACGAGGCTTATCTGGGGCGTGCTTGCCGAGGTCCCGGTCTGAAGAGCGTCGGGCTGCTGGTACCTCGCTGCCGAAGATCTTGACGGACTTGCACCGTCTGTCGGTCTAACGGCGAAGACTTCGGCCTGGAGGTTTCAGCCTGCCGACCACATCTTCAGCTGTCCCCCGGTGCACGACCTCGTTCCTTCGCCTTCCACGCTGCTCTGCCGCTCGCCGAGCCGCCTCGTACCTCCGCCGGCTCGGCCGACACACGTGATCAACCCGTCGGGCGGGTTCCGGGACAATGGGGAGCGCTCTCCCTCGTCGCCGTGCAAGCAGCCTTGCGGCTGTGGTGGCAATGTCGGCCCACTCGAGAGGGGCGCGGGCATGCAACTCTGTGACAGTAGCGCAATCAACCGTACGCAAAGAACATTACATATAAATAATACTTACAATCATCAATCAAGAGACTTTTCTATGACGGAACAAACAAACAAAGAACAAAGAAATGGGATAAGGACAAATAAAAGCAATGCAGATAGTAGGCACCACCACATTACATACACTTGGCAATACATAAATAAAAGTTAAAATCGCGTACACTTGACGATGCATAATTAAAGGTGAAAAGAATCGATGGTCGATTATTATTGGAATTATTAAGTGAAAGAAAAGGACGAGCAAAAATTATGTCATTACAAACATTAACAAGGCACACATGTGAATATAGGTGAGAAAGGAATTCCAGCTGCTTAAGGCATTAGTGACACTAATGCTGGGGCAGAAAACTAATCTGACCAGACCAAATGAAGCTTAAGTGTGCATCACTAATTTGTCAAAGCGCCTGCAAAACAAAGTACACTGCGTGATTTCAAACACCGGAAACATATTTAAAGCATTGTACTGGAGAAGAACCAGCAGTATCCACTGCTTTGAGAAAGGCGACGACGATAAGTTTGGTCGATCGCCTTGTGCCTATATTGCCTGAGCTGCCTGGACTCTCGCTCAGGCTCTCTCCTCTATGACAGCTTCATTAATTACACTAAATTACATTAATTACACAAATTGAGAACCTGCGGTTCAACCTAGATCAGCTTGTTCTGGGCGCGGCGGCTAAGGGGCCGCCACGCCGAGTAGTTGGAGTCGCGAACAGCTAGCTCTGTGTTACAAATTGCAGACTAAACCTGCTGTCAGCGCGACTCCCTCGGCAGAAGTTGGGGAGGTATTTTGGCTTAGCCTTACTGAGATTATTCCCTTTATAGACACAATCGAGACGCCTTTACCCCAGCTGATCAACTTATACGCTAGAGCCCCTGGTAGTGCCTTGGAAACAGGAATATAAATTATTTACGTGAATTGGAGTGGAATAAACTTCGCATGCGATATGAAGCGCCTAGTATAACATAAAATGACATTTTTTTCGATGCAGATCTAAAGCGTGTTGTAGCTAAACTCCGAGACTGATACAATTTTGGGAGTAGCTGGATCGCTGAAGTTAAATGCTTCCGTGATCACACGTAACGTCCACTTTGCAGGCTATACACGCAATATGAAACGTTTTTTGTTTTTTCATAGAGGACGTTGCAGATATAGATGCCTTTAAGATGAAATGTGGGGAACAACAAACTTAAGCAATCCGCTACAGGGAATGTTTCACCCGCCGTGGTTGCTCAGTGGCTATGGTGTTGGGCTGCTGAGCAGGAGGTCGCGGGATCGAATCCCGGCCACGGCGGCCGAATTTCTAGGTGGGCGAAATGCGAAAACACCCGTGTACATAGATTTAGATGCACGTTAAATAACCCCAGGTGGTCGAAATTTCCAGAGTCCTCCCCGACGGCGCGCCTCATAATCAGAAAGTGGTTTCGACATGTAAAACCCCATGATTTCATTTTTTAACAGTCAATGTTTCCGGAAAATTGCTTGCTAAATATGAAAGAAAATTTTAGCATTGACTTGATGTATATAATGATGCCTTTGTGAGATACGTGCGCTAGGTTCATACGTAGTTCCGTGAAATTTAGAGGCTGTGGTCCGTAACCGTACTGGATGTGATATGTAAGGATTAAGAGTTTCGCAGGGCACCAAATGTTCTTGTTTCTCTAAACAGAAAGTCCGGTTCAGGATTATGCACACGGATGACCTCTTAACAATCCAGCTTCCCGCCTGCCGCCCCAAGTGTGACGCTATAGTAAAACGCAAACTTGCAAGGTAAGTTACCATAAACAAATTAGTGTTGGCTTGTTTGGAAAGGTGCAATAGTAATATAGCAATAATCTCTGTTACACTTAAATGTACACAGATAAACATGTAGTATTCAGCTTGAGGCAGTATACAGTCATTAGTGTCGTAGATGTGTGGTATACTTGAAAACCGACGTGTACTGTGTATGTTTTTATGCGTTGCATATTGCAATCACTCAGTTCATCCCTTGGGCGCGGCCGGGCAGCCACCATTGAGGGTATGAGCCATTGTTCATTGCTGCGCGTCTCATATGTGGGTCTATTCTCATTTAAGTTTGCTATGTTTGTTATTAAGTTGCTTCTATTTTTATGCGTTGCATATTGCGATCACTCAGTTCAGCCCTTGGGCGCGGCTGGGCAGCCACCATTGACCTTTAGCGCAACCACGTGACGTGACGTCATGACAGCCGGAGGTAAAGCTGGGCCCCAACTCGCGCAATATGCAACGCATTCTTGGCTTAACCAAGCTAAGCCTGGCCATTTTTTATGGGCAAACTAATGAATAGAGAAAAAATAGCATCCCATGTTTACATTGTCAGTAAATGAAAGAAATTTGGGAGTTAGGAGGTGTTTTTTTAATTATCCCATACGCCTTTCATGTGTTCCCGGTGTGTGTAATAAAAACGGCATTGTTCTACTGGTAACAGCCACTGTTGCCTCATTTGGGCATGTCGGAGGTTGGGGTCCCTCTGTCTTTCTGTCTCTGTGTCAGTAAACGCCTAGCTAAGCAAAGGAACGGAACAAACATTATAGCTGGAAGGAACTGGATGAGTTTCTCAGGTTAGCAGTATTTGAGTTGCAGGTTTGCTGACACCACCCGCACGACCACGCATTATCGCCGCATGTAAAAAATGACGACGTCTGCAGGCTTGTCTGTGACATTTTTCCCTATGTGATCCCGCCACTTCTTCATGTATTATGGGGTTCATTGAGACAGCGAACGCGCACACGGCTATGCGTACACGAATCCAGGATGGATGGATGGACGGACAGAAAGGCGGACTCAAGGCGCACTGATGAGTTTCAAGATACTCTTGAATTGCAATGGCGACAGACGTACCCTTGACATCAAATGTGAGCGCATATCAAGATTGGTCTTTTGAAAAATTTCCGCATTCATTACAAGACGAGCGCGACGTTATGGCCATGTGTCCAAATTATTATGTAAGAGGACAGTAAGAGAGTCAATTCTTTATCTGTACTTCAGAGACAGTCTGTGGCAACCGCTACTGTCATATTAAAGCGCTCGTTCGCATCTTCTCCACGATGTAGGGATCACGGTGCCGTGCTGTACGCATGGAAAACACGATGGAGGTAGCACTAGAACTGAAATAATACTGCATTGTTGACCATGTCGTCTTAGCATATGTAGAAGGCTTGGAGAGGCATCTCTGTACGGATGAGAGTATCTTGCCCGTTTGAGACCAGAAGCTGGCTGCAGTGTCACGCATCGTAATGAAAAATAGACTGGAAGCGTCTGGCGCCGAAAGTGGAATCTATTTAGAACACCAACGTTGCATATCTGTAAATAAAGTTTAGTTTGGAATAAAAAGACGTACGTTACATTAGTGACCAGTCCCCCATAGTAGACATATGCCAGTATCAGTAAAGGAAAACCAAAGCACTTAAACCTAATTCGGTGCTTGGCGCGTAGTGCGCGCTGATGGACGCGCCACTTGTGGCGGCCTTGCGCAGTACACTAGGGAAAGGAGCCAGGGGCGCGTCATAGTTTTCTGCTTCGTTGAACGAGCGCGACGTTATGGCCATGTGTCCAAATTATTATGTAAGAGGACAGTAAGAGAGTCTGTTCTTTATCTGTACTTCAGAGACAGTCTGTCGTATTCACGTTTTCAGAGCAAAATAAGCAACAACCTTCACATGTGTGGGGTAGCCAAAACTTCAAAGAATGCCGAAGAATTGTTCCACAGTGGTGTGCTCCAATACCTGCAAAAACGGGCCGGCAATACGGTTATAATCATTCCTCGCAAAGCCTCATCATAGGGAGCAGCGGTAGCAATGGATCGGCCCGTTCAGCGGGAAATTTCTTCTCATCCATTCCTTTGTCGTGTCGCTATTTTTGCCACTCGATCATATTTACACAGGTAAGCGACGAAGTTCGTCTGCAGTGCAGCATGCAGCTTAAGGGCATTTCGCTAAACTTCTGAATTCCGTTTGCCGCGTCTTTACCGCGTTGCGCTAGCTAGGTATACACGACGGCACGAGTGCATTGTGTTGTATGCTAAAGCTACTGAAGCCTGCAAGAACAGAAATTATTTGTTTTATGCGGCCCGGTAAATCCTCGCACCAACTGTCACGCCCTTCCTGTTTTTGCATCTATTTTATACGTGGCTTCGCGCATGTTGAACTGTTGCTAGTTGCTTCATTCATACTGTTGTTGTTTGAGATTTTTTTACAACAAATGGGTCGTTCACACTATACGTCACTAGCTTTTTTAGCAAAAAGTGGATAACACACTTCTGCCACAATTCCTCTACACTAACAATAGTCCTAAACGGAATTTGAGGCTTATGTGTCTTGGCTGTAAAAAGCACCCTCAAGCTGTTCTCTCTGCTGTTAGAAATGTCCTTGGCAAGCTTACCGAAGTCTAATTGTTTACAAAACTCGACGAACTTGGTCTTAACACGCACTTCACTTTTCTTCACGGGAACAATGTTCTTATTAATGGCTGTCAAAGCATTTCATTGAAAATTTCCTTGTGTAAAACGGCGTACCCCCCCTCTTTATCAGCTTGCGTAAGCATCAGGTTGTTCCTCTTGAAAAAAATTGAACCTGATGCTTATGCAAGCTGATAAAGAGGGGCGTCTTATCTCGGAGAACAAGGCCTAAGTGTGTCTACCGAAAAGTGCGTATTGGTTGGCTTTACGCGCGAACAAATGTCATTCTATACCGCTTCAATCAACGGTCAAGTTGTGTACTATGTTAAGGCGCATCACTATCTGGGTGTCAGTCATAACTAACCATAACCTCTCATGGAGCCGTCACTGCGTCTAGAAGTTAAATGTATTGCTCAGGTTTTTGAATTTCTCTGCTGGATAAATTGGCTTACACTATTCCAGTCTATGCTGCAGCTCTACAGCGTATTGCTCCTATGACTCCTTCGTTACAGTCTACCAGCTTTGTCAAGTACACGTAAGACCAACATCTGCGCTCTCGAGAGAATACAAGGACAAGCCTTACGGAAGTGTTTAGGGCTGCCTCTGTGCACCTCACCACCAGCAACAATTGCCAGTCAGAGGCCACATGATCCAGACACATGTAGCTATCGACTCTCTCAGAGCGCACATGCGCCATCTGTCAAGGATCCTCGACCATCATTCGGCTTCCCTATTAGCCGAGAGACCTCAAGCGACCTTTACAAGAGTGATAAGCGCTCATCAAGAGTGCTTACCGTGGTCTTAACACTGGCGGCGAAGCCTTCATCTTCCCTGCGGTGCCTGCGACAGCCTAAAGTGAACTTTGCTATTCACGGAACTACAAGAGGCCAATCATCCGTCACTACCTTTGAAGCAACTGACGCTCCTATTACTGCACCAGACATATCACGATCGCATACATATATATACCGCCGGTTCGAACTCACATTACCAGTACAACTGCTGTGTTCGTTGTTCCAGCTAAGCAGGTTACAGTTAAATGAAAAAAATGTCATACATGACTACATCTACGGCCGCAGAACTTGCAGCCCTCCATGCCGTTATGGCCTACGACACCGAAGATCCAGCACAGAAATAGGTCACATTTTGTGACTCTAAGGCAGCGCTTCCCAATATCGATTCCACCTTACGTCACAGAACACAAGAGAAGATGATATGCGACATCAGGGAAATGCATCACCAAGCTCCGGAAACAGGACAGCAAATAATATTTCAGTGGATTTCTGCCCACAGTGGCGTCATTGGCAACGACTTTGCTGACAGGGCTGCCCAGTTTGCCCACGCAGACACCCAGACATGTCCAATACCTTTGACGAGGATGGACGCTGCAAGAGAACGTCGCTTGCTTGCACGCAAAAAGTCACGAGCTTTCTCGAGTTGAAGTGCTTTCAATTGCCGATTGCATAAACTGGACTTTTTGCTACGGCTACAACTACCATCTAGCTTTTCCCGCCGCTAAACAACCTCTCTGTGCCGTTTTGTGACTGGTAGTGGCGTTCACAAGCGGTTACTCCAATCGTATGGTAATGACCGATAGCTCTGTGTGCGACTCCTGTAGGTGCGAGGAAACCATCAAGCGCCTATTCTCTATCTGTCCTTGCCACGACGTACAACGCCTATTTCTCAGGACAACTTTTAGCCGGATATACTAGACACCGTTCTCCGATTCAAAGCAACTCTGACCATGGCCACACCCGCCCCTTGCGCAAAAAGCGGTTGGTACACTAGTACACTACTTGAAGCGTACTGGTTCAAGCGACGGCTTATAGTGTCCTTGTGCATGCATCCTCCTGCGTGCACTTAGTGCTCGGTCCCTCCCTTTTTTCCTCGTTCCATTCCCCTTTCTCTTACCCCCACTGTTGGGTAACTAACCAGACCTCGCCGCCTTTGCTCTCCTTGCTTTCTCTTTCTCTTCTCAAAACAGTATCGTTTTGCATTAATAAAAAAAGCGTTTCTTGGTGCAGGTACGTCGACTATATCTTCCTGATGACATTCGATTATAAACTGGATGACATTTCGACGACAAAGCTTACCAGTGGACTCAAATTGTTCGAAGGAACCCGTTTGAGCACCACTGACACTGTAAGAAATTTTACCTTTAAAGTGCATGTGCGTTATTATTTCAAGAAACAAAAGCAAACGTGCAAGTGTTCTTTTTGTTCTATTACCGAATCATCATTAACAAAAAAAAACACATGTTCCGCCTACCTTTAAGACAGTAATGACCCAGTAACATTTTCCCGAACACTTGGGTAACAAGTTTTCGCAGAAAAACGCTAAGGAGCAATATTGAGTAAGCGTATATTGCCCATTACACTTGTCGAAGCAAATAAGTTTTATTAATAGGGGATCGTTCTCACGTGCTAGAAAGAAGTTATTAATAGTAACACAGGTGCCGACGGCATGTCGAATTCCCGCAAGCCGTCATAGGTTGTGACGAAGGTTCAGCCGAGCATTGTCGATCACGTGTTAAGCGTAGAGAAAGTGCATTAGTAAATGAGCCAGAACATAACCCGACGGTTATTCTGCGTAAAAGGGAAGCATAACATGTGGCAATAGCACGATATCATTGACGTGACGTCAGATATAACATTATTGGCGTCATTGTTTTGATAGTGTTGCGACCAGGGGTCCGTAGATGTGGAACTTTCATGCACCATGATGGAGTAGATATCGCATACCTTGATCTTACATCCATGACGCTTTAAAACCCACATATATTTACTTTATTTAGATTGGCCCATCACAAAACGAAGAAGGCGTGAGATCAGCTCAAACGCGAGCTTCCGCTCTCGCGACAAAGTGATCTTCTGGTGATAAATCCCTTCTGTTCTTGCGTTGATGTCAGCTTCCTCGAATCCGATGTTAAAGACATAGATGACGTCATTTTCGGCCAATTAGACATTAGCAAGAAAAGTTGTCATTTTTGGCCAAGTGAGTGAGTGAGTGAGTGAAACAACTTTATTCGGTCCACAATAGACGCGAGTAAACTGAAAGTCACCTAGCTAGGCGTACTCGGGGACCATCAGGTCAAGCCTGACGGCCCTCTCGTGGGCACTCCGGACTACCAGGATTTGAGAGGTCTGGTCCTGGCCTTAATAAGCTTCATCATTTCCTCTTGGGCGAAATGGGGACCGGCAGAGGCGCAGCCCCGAAGGACATGCTCGAAGTCCGAATTTTAGTGGTCGCCATATATCAGCTGACCAGTGCTGCCCTCTGGGCAGGAGCTATGGGGCGCGTGAATAATAAAATGCTTAGCGTTTGGTTCTGAAAGGGTGGGCTTGTCTTCTCGCATGCTCCACTCCTTCGTGGCCTGCCAGCGTGGCCTGACAGGAACGCCACGCGACATGGTGTCAGAAGTGGGGTCCGTTTGAAAAACTTCTGTCTCTGAATGGATGTCAATGATAGGATGCCCTTCGAATAAAGTGCCCAATTGACTCAGTGGCTAGGCCTCGCTCTTCAGCCGCCGGACGCGTTTGATTTCTCTAACCCCGCAAGTTGGTCCTCGTGGAAATCTCGCTTCGAAGATTATGTGGCTGCTTCCGGACTACAGAAAGCTTCGAAAGACGTCTATGTAAGCACGCTACTTTACTGCGTGGGCCCAAACGCTCGTCCGCTCCTGGACTCCCTTTCGTTCGACGCGGACTCGTTAGCGTCCTACGACGCTGTTGTCAAACGCTTTAACGAGCAGTGGGAACCCTGCTAATGAAATCTACGAGTCCTCCTGCTTTCATAAGCGCCTCCAACTACCTGGCGAAAGCGTCGACACGTTTCACGCCGAACTCTGAAAGTTAGTAAAACGATGCAACTACCCGTCATCGGCGGTGGAAGAATGCTTGGCTCGCGGCAGGTTCGTCGTCGGCTGGCGGGATACGCGTCTCTCAGACTTGTGCCGCTCCCCGAAGCTCTCTCTCAAAGAAGCTTGGACGCAAGCTCGTCAGTCCGAAGACGCTGATAAGGAACGCTCACTCGCTCAGGCTATTTTGCAAGCCGTGGTTGAAATTGATGCCGCAAAAGCTCGAAAGTTCACTTATCGACAGCGTCTGGACGCCAAAACAGCTCGCTGAATGGACGAGATGTCGGAACACTGCCCCCGCGAAGCTGCGGTTTGTCCCCTCTGCGGTGGCGCGTTTCACGCAGGTTCAGGGTGCCCAACAAGAAACTGGGTATGCAATTCTTGCGGCAAGAAAGGTCATTTCGCTGAAATCTGTTGTTTCAGAAAGTCGAAGCACGCCAAACTCGGTGCCATCGAGCTGTAGGCTCTGTAGTCACCTGCCAAAGCAAAGTTCGTGGATGTCACAGTCGACAAATACAGAAATAAATTAAATGTAGATTCAGGAGCTGGAGTTTCTGCAATCCCAAATTACTTCAATAGAGTTCCGGCCAAGCTCAACAACGTTAATGCAGCCTTGACAGGACCCGGAGGATGACCTCTCCGTGTACAGGGCTCGTATCTGGCGCGTCTACTTTGGCAAGGGAAGGCAAGCTCTCAGCGTCTTTACGCCATTGAATCCCTTTCTGTAGCATTACTGGGTCTACCGGTTATACAGACCCTTGAGGTCACCAGATACCTTGGTGCTGTAAATACTCCTGAGCCAACGCTTCATGCCGAACTGTTCCGTGGCCTTGTACATTTCGAGATGAGTACACAATTTGTTTGAACCAAGACGCTGTACCATTCTTACTCAATGCCCCTCGATGATTACCTATCCCGCTGCGTGAAATCGTTAGGCAATAGCTGGAGAAATTGAAGGCGACGGTGTCATTCGTCGTATCGATAAACTAACTCCGTGGTGTGGCGGTTTGGTAGTGGTAACTAAGAAGAATGGAAAGTATCATCTGTGTGTTGACCTCATTAGAGCGTCGCATTCTACCTACAGTTCAACCAGTCCTTGGTGTTCTCGGCGACGCAGCTGTTTTTTCGAAGCTGGATGCGACTGCAGGCTTTCACCAAGTCAAGTTGCCGGCGGATTCTCAAGAACTGATAACTTTCATCCCACCTTTCGGTCACTATTGTTTCTACCGACTGCCCTTCGGTATCGCGTATGCCCCGGAGTATGTTCAAAAACAAATGGCATGGATTCTCGAAGGTCAGGATGGTGTCATTAATATGAGTGATGACGTTCTTGTCTTTGGACGTACCAAGCAGGAACATGATACAATGCTTCATGTGTCGACTTGAAGCCTTGAAGAGTGTGTCGACATGCAAGAGTCGACTTTTCTTGTTTGTGTAGGTATCCCTTCAAACCAAGAGCAGTGTTGCTGGTCTCCGAAGTCTTATTTCTAGGCGTCATTGTCTCAGCACAAGGCATCAAGCCAGATCTTGGCAAGAATGAAGCAGTCCATGCAATGGCACCTCCCTCAGACCTTCCAGGTGTCAGACGTCTACTCGGGTTGGTAAATCATCTTGCCAGGTTTATACAACATGTCTCGGGAACTATTGCACCGATATGCACTCTTCTAAATAAGAATACTAGTTGGACATGGCAGCATGAACAGGCAGCAACTTTCACAAAAATCAAGAAACTTCTGACGTCCGACCTCTGTTTGGCCAAGTATCACCCATCTTAATCCACAACAGTCTCGGCTGATGTCAGCTCCTTTGGACTTGAACAGTCCTATTGCAATAACAACCATTTGTGAACGCAGGCCAGTAGCCTTTGCATCAAGGTCAGTGACCACCACAGAACAAAGGTATAGCCAAACAGAAAAGGAGGCCTTGGCTACAGCTTGTGCCATCCAGAGGTTCGACGAGTTCGTCACAGACATCACCTTCACTGTAGAAACTGATACCCCACCTTCCTCTTGTATCATTGTTTGGCAAGATGGAACTTGATGTGCTTCCTCGAAGGGTGCAAATACTCAGGTTAAAGACAATGCCCTATCAGTTCCAGGTGATGTACGTACCAGGAAAATTGTTGGCCACGACTGTGCAAACTCTGCAAACTCTGCAAACTGGGGGGCACCGGACCGTCCGTGGCCACCAGGTACTTGTCTATGAGCTGCTCCGTGACCGCCTCATCTGGAGTCGAGTCGGTGGCCAAATGGACAGCTTTCGCCAAAGCTCTCTTCTGATGGGACTTGATGTCGCTATCGTGCAGTAGGTGCCTGAGGAGTCTCCAGCTTTTACCGGTCTTGAGCTGGCCCTCCACCGAGTTGCACAGCTTGTCCCATTACTGCTTGCGTAGCACCTTGCAATGAGCCTCTATCGTCCTGTTGATTTCAGAAATTTTCTTGCGTAGTCTTCTGTTACGGCGCTGAGTCTTCAATCGCGCGAGCAGTGCCTGCTTGGCTTCCAACAGATGCGCGCACCTACTGTCCATCCTGTCCACCTCCAGATTGGTTTTAACCTCCTTGGTGGCTCTAGCCACATCCTCTTCTATCTCGTCGCACCAAGAGTCCAGTTCCGTATCCTGAGTGAGGACGCGCTCGGAGCAATTGGCTCGGAACAAGTCCCAGTCAGTGAACTTAAAAAGGTCCTCGTCTTGTTACGGGCAGCCTTGATGACCGCTTCGATGATGCTATGATCCCTACCGAGATTCATGGCTGTGTTGGTACGCTTGACGTTTTCCAGGTTTTTGATAAACGTGATACCCGGAGTCGTATCTCGGCGCACCGAGCTCCCTCTCCTGGTAGGAAGCTCTTTATCGGTTACCAGCGTAAGATCTTCATCCGTTGCCGTGCGACATATGTATCTACCCTTATGCGTATTGGGGTGATAGCCCGAGGCCTGATGTTGGGCATTGAAATCTCCCATGATGACTAGAGGTTAACAGCAGGCAAGATGCATGGCCCTCTTGAGAATACCACCAGCCTTGGCTCTGTGAACGCTGGGTCAGCAGTAAACATTGAGTATGAAGATACTGTTGCTTCTTAAGCGCCGCATAGGGGGGTCGACAAGGAGTTCGGCCATAACGTACTCGACTCCATTGTCCGGGGGACCGAGGTCCCACTGAATGCACGTGAACGTTTTACAGACCAAAGTAGCGACCCCCTCCTTCCTTCAGTGGAAGCCACCGTTAGGAAACCGGGGAGCTTGATGGGTGGTGATGTGATCATTTCTTGCAAGGCGATTACTTGGGGTATGTCCTTTACACTTTTTAGATATTGCCGCAGGGCCACCCGTTTGCTGACGAACCCTGCGCAATTCCACTGCCACATTGCTATGGCGTTAGTTCCGTTATTCGTGTTTGGGTTTGGGGATGGATTGCGAAAGTGCCGCATTTAGAATGGCATCCTACGTCGGTGAGGCAATGACGCTGTACATGTTTAAGACTTGTGCTGTAGATGTGCTTGGCAAAAATATGTGGCTGGTCCCCTCCAGCCTAAGTATTCTCGAGGTGAGGGCGGCTAGGCCCAGCTGAGGGTGCGTGATCATTGCTTGTACGTGAGAGAGACCTGTCTGTATGTTGGAGATGGCGTTGTTGAACTCAGACGGAGTTCTACCATCTCGTCTTCTCTGGAGTGATCCAGGGCGCGAAGCTTCACTGCAACTGTATTGGGTAGGGGGGGTGGGGGTTGGGGGGGGGGGTGGAGGCTTTGCCGTGTCCGAGGCCGACGAGCGTACGGCAGGCTGAGGAGCTGGCGGTGTGAGCGCCAATCTTCATATTTCGGCCATTTCTGTGGCTAGCCGACTGATTTCCTGCTTGAACTGAGCGCTTTCTTTTCTAAGACTATCATTGGCACGCCTAAGCTCTTCGAGCTTCTTCGTGAGACGCGAGTCGTGCGAGGGTTGGTAGCTGGACGCATGTGTTTGGTTGCCACGGGCCCTATCGGCCCACGTTAGAGAGGACTTGCCTTTACTGCCGGTGAGGGTCTTGGATCGTGGCCTTTCGGACGAGTCGCTCCTGGTGCGGGACTTGGAGTGGCCTCTGGAGCTGGAACGCGCTGGAACAGGCGATGTGTTTCGCGATCTTGAGGCAGAGCGACTTCTGGAGCGCCGTCGGCTTGTAGAACGGCCTTTCGAGCGCAAGCGTCTTCTGCTCCTAAGGCTGGGGCTGGATGAGGCTTGCGGATCAGAGGATAGAACGATCAATGGCGTGGGGAGCTGCTCTTGCTGCCTGGCACGCTCTAAGCGTCGTCGGCGAATGATGTACGGCGTCTTGAAACTATGCACACATTCTTTACCGCCGGTAAGGTGCGGACCACCGTAGATCTTGCATTTTGCGGAGCCTTGGTGCTGCTCATCGGGGTTCGGCAGGCCGTGTTCCCGACAGACGTCGGGAACGATGTCGCTCGTTGTTGTTGCTCGTTGTTGGGCAGACATCGGTACAATGTTTGAGTCTACCTCAGGCGTGGCATACGTCCATTTGATTTCGATATAGGGAACATTTCATCAGGAGTGTTCCGTACCTGACAAAATTCGGTACCCGGTGGCCATCAAAGGTGAGGATGACGGTCCCGGTCTGAGCGATTTTCTTGGCTGCTAGTGCAAGAGGATTGTTCTGGTTAACGATTTTGCCATCCACCGTGGCTGGGTAGTCTTGTAACGGTATGCCACGTATGACCCCCTTGCACATGGAGTGCGGGGCTGTATCGCACGCGCATAGTTCGTGGATCTTGCCTGAGATGAGGGTTTGCTTGATGTGGGTATAACAGTCAGCATTTTCCCGTCTAGGAGTGCTGGCCGCCATGATATTTTGCTGTAAGTTCGGGCACAAAGTGTCTTGTGAGAGCTCGTCCTGGCTGATGCCGGTGGCTGCAACTATTGTGTCAACTACAGTAACCACGCCAATTTTTGAAATATTCTGCCCACTTCTTGGATTAATAACGATCTTCGTGTCTTTTTTGGCAAGAACCGGCATTCGGCGTGCCCTAATAATCTTGGACTTCAGCGCTGCGCCACTAGACTTGTCGCTACGGGGAGCCGAAGGCGTTTCCATGGCGTTCGGGTTAGCTTCCCGTGATTTGGCACCAGCTCTTCTAGCGCCCGCAGTTTGTCATCCCTGGTCTTGAGTAACTTCCTCCTGGAGAATATTTTTTTCCTCTACTTGATATTCCATCATGGTAGCGGACTATTGGCACTGAGCCACCCGGTAGGCCAAGGCGTGGTCTCCGAAGTGCTCGTTAGGCGCCGGTTAAGGAAGCACAGGAATGTCCGTAAAATGATGAGAAGTGTCTGACTGTGGCAAAAAAGGGTATCCATGCGGTCTTTACAACTTCACGGAAAAGATGTGCACAAATTAAAATTGACATGCGACGGTTAAATGCTAGAAAAGTTGGGAAAAGGCGGGAACTGAAGCGAGCGCGTCTTGACTCGCCGCCTTCTTTTTACTTTTTGGCCAATCCGAAAGCTTGTAGCCCTCTGTTCGAGGAGAGAAAGTTAGCGGCAAGCAAACGTAACGTCACTGAACAGAAACGTGGAAAGGTACACACACAGCGCACACATGACCCACATTGTCTCATCAATGACAGGGAAAAGAGGTGAAAGGTAAAACCAGTTTGCCAGAAGGTACATCAGTTCCCTAAATTTCCAAACACGCCTTGGCTTTGTCCAACGGGTTGCCACAAAGCAACAGGCTTGGTGTCTGCAATTAGCTGGCTCTGGCGAGGATGTTTCCTCGAGCTCCCTGAGGCGTGGAACGCTCCCATTTTAAAGGATCACTAAAGGCAAATACTAAGTCGACGTGGACTGTTTAAATACCATTCCAGAAACCTCGAAATGCTTGTTTAATACAGTTTACGAAAAAACTGTATCTGAAGGGTCCGAATACCTTTTTCGAGCTTCAAAGGTCCCGCCACCAAACCGGAGCAGTGGTGACGTTGCATACTCCATTACCACCCTTTGCTGTTATCGGTGAGTAAAACGGCGCCCGACAGATGCGGCACCGAGTCAAGACCGAGTGGCGGATCCACCGCTGCAGCTGCTTTTTGGTTAAGTGGCGTAGACCATTCGGACATCCCGCGACATCACATAGAACTTGAATTCTCTGCTGCTTGTAGTTTGGGCGAGCCAGCAAAACCAGCGCAGCACTACGCGATCTGGAAAGTACTAAAACGCGAAAGCGCGGGCGGAGCAGAGTCGAGTGAAAACGAAACCTTTCGACCACCCTCGCCGTTGTCAGCGGTAATTTCAATGAGTTCTTTTTTCTGAGCATGAAATCGAACTGGGCAAGTAGCATTTTATTTCATCCTATAATACAATACGAGGATGTTTTTTGCAACGACTAGCTGAGTACTAGTGATATAATTTAAGTGAGGAGTGCTTTCGTCATCGGGCTAGTGCTTGAATGTCTCGGGGCAGTCTCTAATCATGTCCTGCATTTACCTCGTTTCCTCGATTATTAAAGCTTTGTTCGCTATAACATTGACGCCTTAGAGATTGTCGAGCAGTAATCTATCACTGTAGTTTGAGTTTGTATTTGCCTTTAGTATCCCTTTAACATATACTTTTTAAAGAAATATCTCCCAACACGGCTGGGAAACATCTCGTTGTCGCTTTCTCGTAACAAACTGCGTTCACTCTGGCTCAGCTAAAATTCTGTTGCCATCGATGTCACAATGACACCGGCATCCACCCTCCGGCTATACGACAAACGTAACAGAGGGTGTCCCACAAAGGGGCTTGTCCTAGCATTCTTTTTTTCATATGTGGAAGAATGCTGAATAAAGATTTGATTTGATTTGATTTGATTTGAATCCCCTTTGTGGCCCGCCCGTCAGCAGCTGGTGCCGCGGCACCGACGCACGATCACAACAACAGGACACCAAAGTCAACAAATGTTGTCTTCCATGTTTGTAACCAGCCGTATTAGCATTGAGAACAGAGAAAGACAGTTCCGAAAGAATGCTGTCATGATTTCCGGCTTCTTCTCACTGTCTCTATAAAGCACGTTAGACAGGAGACACTAGTTTTTCAATACACGTGCGTTGCGCCCACATCTTGAGTTGGCCGGTCAGTGTTTTAATGCGCGATCTGCTTTAGCATTATGTGAAAGTGAAAGATATAGGCGTACATTTCCCTAAACACGAATGATAGAGCGGCCGCATATATCCGGTATTCACGATAGTAACCGTGAATATTAGGTTATATAGTGCGCCGTAAGAAGTGCAAACTATAACATTCAGGCTGAATGTGAGCGTTACTTGCAGTGGTAGAAGAATTTTAAAGACTGTATTCATGAAGCGCACAGCTTGATCCTTGCATCACATGAGTCTTTTTTTGCTGGTGCAAAATTTGCAACCCGGAAGCTTTCCTGCGGCCCTTTTGCTGATGCTTGAGGGATAAGGGTCGAAACCGAAAGTGCTTCCAGCAACCGGAGAGCTCCACAAATCTAACTGTGATAATAGAATAGCTTGTCAAAAACATAATAGCTCTGATTAGAATGTTATGCATGGCGAGCATATAGACTGAGTGTTGGGTATTCTTGAGAAAAACAAAGATTCAGGGAAGGAAAGAAAGGGGGATAGGTTAACTAGACTTTGTCTAATTTATTACAATACACGTGGGGAGGGGAACGAGGAAGTGAAATATATTTTATTTTTATAAACAACTCTTGTAAGTATAGGACCTAGCTAGTAAAGCATAAAAAGTAATGATGCAGGATCCTGGCAACCACTCAAACTTATTTATTCCTCCGTTTTCTCCTCGGCACGTCAGGCTCGCTTTCTCTGTTTTATTGGTTTAGGAAGCCACTGAAACGGCAATGAAGAACAGTATTTTTGTATCTGGTGAAGGTGCACAAACGTGGCTGTGCTTTTACACAGAGTGCTTTGTGCTCACAGGTGACTTGCCTGAAACAATGGGTCGACGCTGGAGTTCCGAAATACAAGATGGTGCCTGGTATTGCCACGTACAGCCGTACGTTTACACTCGACGATCCGCACAGCTACGGCGTCGGCGCCAAGCTCGCGGAAAACCATCCACTCGGCTACGGCGCAAACTTCACTAAGACAGACGGTTACATGAACTACGTGGAGGTGGGTCCTGTCTTTATAGTACACAAGGTTGCAGATAACAAACCCCAATTTTCTTCAGCGAGCTTGCTTATATAGTGTACGCCAGAGGCATCTTCATCATCATCGCACCTACTAGCATTATGCTTTGTACTCAAAAGTCGCTTGAAGAATTCTTCGGTAACTTGCTCGGTACACCACACTTAGACAAAAGAACCCGTGGGGTATCGTAAACTCCCGCTCGTATTCTCTCAACCTTAAGATTTCGACGACGGTGAAGGTCAGGAACGCTCGTGTACTTAGACATCTAGGTGCACGTTAAAGAATACCAGGAGGGTAAAATTTAATCCGGAGTCCCTTACTACCACGTGCCTCATAATAAAATTATGGGTTTGGCTGCAATGTCCCGTAATTTAATGGAACTTTAACACTTACGTCACGATGGGTTGCCCTGTGTGAGGTAATAACAGTGCTAACCTTCTCGCAGGCTGTGAACAATGGCACACAGCGACGTCACCAGAAATCAGGTCTCGCTGTGTGTTATGCAGCGCTAAACACTGAAAAAAATTAAACATTCACGGCCAAAATCCCAGCCAATTCTCGTCAGTAAACGCGAACAGCACAGAAAGCTTCGTTCACGTCGATTTTCAGAGTGCATGGGATCCATATAATGTTCTTCTGGAAACCATAGCTCCGCAGCAGGTAGAGGTAGAGAGAGAGGCACTGAAGAGAGGAAAGGCGCGGAGATGAACCGGGCGCATGTCCAGTTTGCTCCGCGGGAGACGAACATAACACCAGAGATCCTCCACCCACCTATTAGCTCTCCTATTAAAGGATACCTTGCGCATGCCTTCACATGTACGTCCTACTTTAGGCTCAGAGTGTTTAAGGAGATGTGGCCTCCCTTGGGGTTCATGGTGCTTTTGGGGGATGCCACTGTAAACAGTCGCATTGAAAGACTGGAATTACTAGTCTTAACCAACTTTATATCTCCAGCATGGTAACGGCTACAGAGTATTTTCATTTTATTCCATTCAGGCCTGTCGACGCTTCAGATACTACCACTGGGAATCGACGTGGGTGAAGACGGCAGGTATGGCCTACATGCACTACAAGGACCAGTGGATCAGCTACGAGGACGAGGCTAGCGCAGGAGCGAAGGTAGGCTTCGAGTAGAGACACACTTACATGCTCTTGCCTATTTTTGTGCCAGAGGGACAAAATCGGCAATGGAAGCCATGATATTGTTCTGCGGAAATAGGTAAGAAAATCGTGAATTACAATTCAGTGGCAGCCATCGGGCCCCGAGGCACTTGATTGTCGAGGCTTGCGCTGACCCTTCAAACTTGTGAGCGACATAGACGGCGTGAGATGAAACGACGAGGTTCCATGCAACACTCGCTGTGAAGCTGTCACTCCAGATCACAACGCAAGAAAGTCATCGGCTGAGGCCATGGGGTGTTATCTTTTGCCATTGCTATAGGGAATAAGTAACCAAACTCCTACTAATGAGTCGATTCAATCGCTCTCACTCAGACTAACAAACGCAGATAGCAGATACATTCTGTGTGAACCCTGTTGAGATTGAGAAGACCAGTGAGTAAATTTGGCTGAAGTCGTTGAGCGTGGCATTCTAAAAAAGAAAACGTTTGCTACAGGTCAACAGAAAACCACGGAGAGAGAGACAACACGGTCGATGTTGAACAAGTTATGTGAAATGGCCCGGTGTAAAATAAATGTACTGTATGAAGATGCGACGTTGAACTAGTAGGACATCAGCGCCTGCGTTGTCTCGCTTTTAGAGATCCTGCAACAAACATGGTTCTTATTTTTCAGAAGTCCGACTGACTTTGAGTCTGCCGGCGCTTTTTGTTTGTGACTCTTAGTACGTAACTATTGCTGACTAGGAGTGGGCATGACCCTGAATCCGAGTGAGCTTCAGCTAATAGGACTTTGTGCAACCATAAATCAGTTCAAGTCCATATGATTTATATTGATTTTTAACTTGTGCATCCTCGAGTGTACCGCTGCGTCCTAGAGTACGCGTGCCCTCTCCCCCCCCCCCACACACACACACACTCAGACACACCCGCACACACTAGGCGTGTGTTGTCACAAGTCCTTTTATACCAGGTATCCTTCGTACACAGAAATTTGGGGGAGGTGGAGGTGCACGTTCCCAGTTCACACCCCCATCCCCCTTTCAACCCTACCCCTTGCTACGCCCTGTGTACACCCACGTATGGGAGGATTGCTTCAAACTTGGCATTCTTTCCATATGATCCTCATTTTTATGTCGCCTTTCTTCCTTCCCACAATTTAGCGTAGCAAACTGGGAGCAATCATCATTAATCTAATTATTTTTGTCCATTCCGGTCCAAGACTCTCCGTGCAGAGGAATTGCGATTGCACTGTTTACAGCCGTGAATTTACTGTCTCGCACTGTCGGTGCCACCGCAGGCCTTTTGGTTCCGGTCTCAAGGAATGGGTGGCGTATTCGTGTGGTCGCTGGACGCGGACGACTACTCGGGTGACTGTGTGGGCGAGCTCTTCCCCGTGGTGGACAGCGTGTGGAAAGCGTTCGGTCGCCCGGTCACCACCCAACCCCTCGTGCGTGACGAGTGAGAGATCTGAAATGCAAATTTTGAGTAGAAGGCCTCCGAAGGCTGTCAAAGTTCAAGCAAAACAAGACAAACAGGGTGCTTCAGAATCGGCAAGCCTCTGGCACAGCGATGCCATCTTTCTGATGCCGCGTGAGCGCTAAAAGAAAGCTGTGCCGAAATAAAGTTAAAGATAACTGCTAAAATTAGTGAAGAACCAGACTAGCCTAATAATCGTAGTGGAGCTTTGAAAGATTTGAAGACTTGGGCCTGTATTAACAAAAAGCTTTTACGCTAGAATTTTTCTTAAGAAAAAGATTGTGCGAATCCTGACACTGGACAAAGTATTAGTGAAGACGGCTGACAAATAGAAAAAAAAAGCACGTTCGAAAGAGAAGCTTCGCCAATTGGGCCCTGATACTTTGCTTCCCAGATTGCTGTAGTTTGAATGTTTAGTTTTGCTTTTGGAGCCGTTTTTTCCTTTCTTTATTTTTGTGAGGGGGGCACTGGATTTGATAACATATATTTGTTTGAAAAGATCCTGAACGAATATAGCCATACTTGTGAACAAACGCAATGTCAGAAGCACCTATTTACGTTCAGCCGGGGTCTATATTATGTAAGATGAATCAGAATGCAGCGGCCACATTCAACACAAAGTGTTTACTTTATTTCCAGAGGCGGAACCCAACCAACAACACCATAAACTCAAAATATTTTCATTTGATTTCGCTGCAACTTCGCTATCGCCGCCTTGGCGGTTTAGCCAAGACCTACATGTCTTGTGTGAAAGTACTTTATCTATGGGAACGGTTGCAGGAAGGTATACTGAAAGAATACTTCATCTTTCCGAGCTAATTGAATGTTTCTCTTTATTGGCCATAAAAAGGATGTTGGGGATGACGATAATTATAGAGAGGAAACTTTTGTGCTGCTTTGAAGAAGTCGTGAAGCGCTATTTTGTCTAACTCCTCGTATGACCTTCTTTCTCTAGAATATAGAATCCTATCGACAAAAAAAGAAGTTGTTCCATATTATAAACCTGGCGACCCAATGAAGTACTGAAGAATACCCTTTCACTTAACAGAAGCAATGATCATCGGCAGCTGATCATTGTTTGGTCAATGACCATCAAAGAGCTGCAGAAGGGTGCCGCTTCCTCTCTACAATCACTTTGTCTCTCTCTCTTTCCCTCTAAGATGTATTATCGCCACAAAAGTCTCGAGCTTCGTGTAGTTCGCTCAAGACGAACGCGCTGCCATCCTGTTGCAGGCGCTGTACAGGGGCAGACAAGCCAGGCAGGCTGCGGACCAAGCCGGCGGGCACGTGACGGCGCCCCTAGCGTGCTTCATGCGTGGCGAGGCGTTCGAACGAGTGGGCATCCGGCGCTTCAGCCTGAACACCCTGCCGCTCGGCATGTGCACGCACCTCATCTACTCCTACGTGGAGACAGACAACGACACGGGAGAGTTCATCTTCCGCCAGAGGGGCGCCACGGGAGAGAGGAGTACGCCGGCGCTGTGCACCTGTTTTATAAGGCTGTTATTTAAGGAAAGGACGACGCACGTTTAGAGCATTTTACAACGAAACTGTTAACGCGATTACACTCGCGAGCTACTTTCTGAGGCACAAAAGGGAAAGCTGACGGGTTGGTACGTCTGCACGTGTGTAACTGCGAGAAGTATTCTGGCAGCGTTTGAACGACGCTTTTGGTTTATTGGTACAGGTACTCGGGGAATAGAAAATCATAGCAGAGAATAGAAACGAGAAATAGGAAAGTAGAAAAATAAGTAAGATTGAACACTGAGTGGTCTGTTTCGTTTTATTTTGCTGTCCCAAGTAAGATATGTACTCTCTACTCCAGCTTGACCCTAACGCGGGTGAGGATGGGGGCCTTCTTTTCGGGAGCACTCTTAGTTGTGCACTGGGGAATATTTCACAGTGTGAGCCACTTTGTCTCCGTAGCCTCAACACCCTTCATTGCCACAGAAAGTTGCCCGTCAATGTTGAAGTGCGTAGCTTAAAAAGCGCCTAGATGAAAATTGCCGAATCCTCGTATTCCGCCTTAGATGAGACAATATATGAAACACTTACAAAGTTCCCTCGCTGCCGTGGCAGAAGAAAAGAGGGTAACAATTTTATATTTGCAAATAATAGGGGACCATGTTATGGTTTACACTGACATGACACTCTTTGGCCATACCTGGCCCTTGCGCCACAAAACAACCCACAATCATTCGTTCATGCTATGGTTTACGTGTACGAATAGTTAGAAGTGGGTTGTTTTACTGCAGGTACTAAAGAATATCACGTATAGAAATGTTTCATAGGTTAATAGAGACATATCTTAGGAACCGTGCAGTAATGTTACTAAATGTATTGAAAGAAATTAACCTAAAGCAATATCGTTATCTTGAGGTAAGAGGGGTATCACACGTGTCATTAAATGGCAAAGTTACAGTTGAAGCGTTTGAAAAAAAATGTTAAGCGATTGTTTTCTAATGAATTATATGGCCTTTATCACCTATGTTTTCTAGTGTCCCTTGAGAACATTACGCCACATCGAGTCAGATCGAGGACCGTAGTAAGTTTTCCTGAAGTCATCAGTGACTGAATATAAGGACAAAGTGTGGGTAATAAGTAGGCAAATTTACACGTGGATGGGTGAATTGCGACCTTTGCAGTAAATTACATAAACAAGGGCTCGTGATCGCGTTATATGTAGGCTAGTGTTACGAAAGGAACAGAATCTAGTCTGCTGTCCCGAGAGTCTGCTGTCCCTGCCACGAAGATTAAATTTGGTGAAAGTATGGAAAGTATCATGGCCAATAAACATGCGAAGGTAAATGTGGGCCAATAAAAACACAGCCAATCTAAAAAAAATCTTATTCACTAATGCTTCAAAGCGTGGGTCGGCCGTTAACTGCTCTTCACCGCTTTCTTAGGATAACCGTACGTAACACCTAGCAGAAATTAGGTGGTAATGGGGTCCATTTTAGGGGTGATATCTGGAGGAGGCTTGATGTTTCTAGTTTATTATGATAGTTGAAAATAATTGCTGTGTACTTGTTTTCTATCTATTTTCATGCGTTTTGGCATTTTTCCTGGGTTCCAGCATGTTTTTTCAATGTCTTTCGTCGGCTAAACAAGTAACTTGGTTTGTGTTTGGTGGAAATAAGACAAACGGGTATGGGTAATGTGTAGGCAAAGCTCAGAATGTGTGGTTAAACTGCAGCCCTTTCAGTAAATTACTTATGCAAATGATCAGCGTGTTTTATGAAAGGCGCAATATTTAGCCTTGTAACCTATAATTACCGCCGAGATCAACTCTTACAAAATTTTTTATTAATATTGAATAAAGCGCCTTTAGACAAATGCTACTAGAACCTATCGACACTGAATTAACCGTCTTTAGACACCGTAATAACTTTCTAGGCACATCCTGCCGACTATTGGTCAACGACATTCAATTGGAAAAATAGACATAAAATGTCGATTAAATTCTTACCGACTGCTTGTTATCTTTTGTTGATAGAACGTGTCACCTGTGAAGGGACTATTTATTAACTACTTTTATACATCTTAACAACTTCCCAGTAACATCCCGTCAACTAATGACAACGGATATATATAGCAAGTGTATTGAAAAAATATTCGCCGACAATTACGATACTCTCTAATGCGAAATTCGAGCGCAGTTCTATACGTGTCTTCATTTCACGATGTATTGGCTGGCACAGATAATCTGCGTCACGCGGCACATTGCAAACGCAGCAAAGTGCGGCGCGACTGCGTCGCTAATCAGGAGGTAGCAGTGATATCCCCATGGAAGAAATAAGCCCTTTTCCTGTAAAAATATATTTTCAGGCAACAACCAGAAACGATAGATCACGTTTTTCTTCATTCTTGGGGAGTGTTACTTTTTGTTACGTACTAGAAAGAACGTTAAAGAAACAATTTCCCCTCGACCTTCATGGAATACGGTATCTACCCATTACTAATGAGGATAGTTTTCCGTTTGATTTAATAATGTTAATTGGCCTCCACAGTATTTGGCGCTCTCGAATGGAAGGATACTACTGCGATCCCGACGCACGACCTACGCGAATTTATTTCCGTGAAACTGTGCATCGGTTTGTTGAGATTTTGAAGGCCGGTGGCGATACTCCCGAGTGGCTCTCAAGCGTGGAGCCATTGATGGCTCTAAATGAATTTTAATGTGACGAAGCCAGCCCCTACCAGGCTGATAATGTCTATACGACGCGGTCATTGTATCCTGTATATTTTGTTTTGTGTACTGTTATTGCTGTTCTTTCTTTGTCAAAGTCAGGGAATGAAGAAAATAATCAGGAGGTAGCGATAGGCAGCGCGCGGGCGACGTGTGCGCACGATTCACAGCAGCCACCGCAGACAGACCTCCTCTCACGCAGTGCTTTGTTTCCATACAGACTACACGCGCTACTCTGGCGCCGTCTCGCAGCCATCGTCGCCGCAAAGCCCGTCTTGCAATTTTCTGCTCACGCTTTCTCCATGCGCTCCTCCTCCACTTTCCACCGCATGGTTCCGCGGCACCCTCCTCCTTCGCTTTCCTCCTCGCGTTCTCTTATCTATCGCCGTTTTTCATCTCTCGCTGCGCTCCGCGTTTGCTTTCATACTTCACTGTGCTCGTTCTCTCGGTTATGAGGGACGCCGCCGCCGCTCCCTGCGGGAACAGGCTCCTAAGAGCTTCGCTCTAAAAAGTCGAAAATAGAGTAATTAAAGCAAGTGCAGATACCAAGCTTATTGTACATGTATTAATTACAGTTTTTGTTAAAGTGTGGTATGAAGGCTACAAACAAGGATAAGATGCCTCAGAAAAGCTGGCCAACTTATCGATAGGAGGCTATTTCGTTTCGATATCGAAAAGTTGGTCAGCGTTCCTTAGGCACCTGATCCTTGTTTATAGCCTTTATACCCCAGTGTGCTACTGCCTCTGTCAGCCCCCATGCTTATTTAGTTTTCGTTAAAGAATTTTTTTTATAAAGCGGCCAGAAATGTTATACGGCCGTTATCTGCTGTGAGGGAACTCTACATCTCACCGGTTTCGTATTTGTGGAAAGTTGGAGTAACTCCTTCAGGCGGGAATTATGAAGGACTGTCTACAAATGTGTCAGCTTTGCACAACTTGATTCAACATCACTCGACACTCCACTGCAAGAAAGACAATGTGGTAGGATGGCGCCTTGTGCTGAGTCGTCATAATTAGAGAGTAATTATTATATAAATATTGTGCAGACAATATTGCTTCGTTCTTGTACAAAAATTGGATCACTGACATGAAGCACACGCACCATTTTAACGCTGATTGCATGCATTACGTACAAAATGTATTTTTTTATATTGTTGCCGGTACGCCGCGCATCCAGTCAAATATGGTAGTCCCTCCAACGAGGTGGTCGTCTGTAGCAATACCGAGATCACTGGAAGTTAATTGAAGGCCCGTTGAGCATGTAAGTGGTTCCATCCGCCAGAAGCTGCATGTCTGCTGCTATTTCTTGGCCACCACTCGCCAGAACCGGTAATAACTAGTCGCGTCCGCAAATGTGGACACGGCGCCTAAAGGGGCGAATGTGTTGATGTACTTTCACGTTTCTGCATTAGTTACGAGCTTTACAAATAATCACTGAATCCTCGATTACTTCCTATCTTCAAATGGTATACGAGGCATCCGCGGTGTCCTCGGCAAACTAAACGAGCCATCTTGTATATATTTCATAGAAGTAGAAAGCTGGTTAAATTGGAGTGGTTACCGATTAAACTAGCAGACAAGCATGACGTAGCTCTGTGCCCTATGCTCAAGGCTCACCCAGAAACTCATTAGACAAGCTGATATAGCAGCGCAGTTCGTAGCAGCTATGCACGTTACGGTCGTCTGCAGACTGAATTGGCAGTTCGTTCCGTCTTATGAACCTACTCGTATACATGGGCGAGGGGTAGTCAAATATTAAAGCGCGTGTTTCCGTTACCAAGCAAGATTTCCCTGTCGTTTCTGGGGGAACTGTAAGCCACTGCGA
Source organism: Dermacentor albipictus (assembly GCF_038994185.2). Classification (NCBI taxonomy): domain Eukaryota; kingdom Metazoa; phylum Arthropoda; class Arachnida; order Ixodida; family Ixodidae; genus Dermacentor; species Dermacentor albipictus. Next base: position 389,279,377 of record NC_091821.1, read on the forward strand.
TCAAGTTTGGCGAAAATGGGGGCAGCGTTGCGGCAGATAAAGTAAACGCGCGCAATTAAGGTACGACTTTGGATAGACATTAGTTAGGCAAGTGTTTGAAAGCGTCGTACACGAGCAATGTTGCAAATGGATGAGTCATATACGATCAGCGTTGTAAAGCATTTCGGTTAATGGCAAGCAACTGAAATTTGTTACGCAACTGCTTGAAAGAAACCACTTCCCTAAAAATTGGGCTGTGGTTGTGCTAGGTCACACAAGTTCGCTGCCTTATTTGTTTTTTCATCCAGGACGCATCATTACGATATCTGCTAAAGGATAATTTCGGTGCCGTTTCTATAGAAGATATATAGGAGGTTTAACATGTGGTTTTGTGGACTTTAATTACACAACCGCTTATTAGTTTTCATAGACATGCAGACTCAGCAGGTCCTATAGCCACAATTCATTATGGGATTCCATACGGAGGGTACTAATGAGAAATCTTGCGATAGTGCCTGGAAGGTGTCTCTATGACTGGGCAATACCAGAATTGGGCAGCACCTGAATCAGTCTAAACACCGTCTTTCGGACTTCGACAAACCTTGAGCATATAATCGTTACATAAAGAGATAAGTTTCAAGTACATAGTGACACTCTCACACAAAACAGAAATATCTGCTCTTCTTGGGGTAGCATTTTCACACACCAGAGGTGAAAAGGTATGGTTGAAATGCAAATTACATAATTATTTTACTCCACCTTGGATGGTATGGTCTCGTTCTCTTTTCTCTAACGTTAACAGGTGCGCCCAATATGGCGGAAGTCATGTGCTTTTCCAAGCGAAAATACAAAGAGACGAGCGTAATTATGAGTAAAGTGCGTCTCGTGTGCAGTAAATCTTTAAATAAGGAAAAAAAACAACAACAACATCTATGCAGGCGTATTGGCGTCGTAGAAAAGGGGGAAAAACGCTGGAGAGTTACACTTTGACGTGTACAGAGGATAATTTTCACAACCGCTTACTGGTTTTCATAGACATTCTTTGTGTTACTCGGAGGTAACTCAAAACTCTTCTACTACCACCTTAAGTGGTTTAGACCAGGATATGTGACCGAGGCCATTTACGAACTTGCCGATCTTGCATTCACGAGCTTGCGGCTATGCTCGCCTTAAGGCGTAAATCACACTAAGCCCACATTAAATTTCCAATATAATGTGCACCAATCCTTGAATCATGGGAAATGTCCGCGTCGATAAGAGTGAATTCTCTAATTAGCCGTAATGCTGCGAAAAGACAGCTGTACTGCTTTCAGGATGCCCCTCCCCTCTTTTTTTTTTTTTGTCACAACGCAGACATACTGCGCGACATGGGCATGCTGAGGCACAGAACGAGTGCGACCGAAGTGAGGACTTTGGTCAGCTACGGAGGCGGCGCGCACCTACAGAGCCTGCTGAAGCGGATACGCGAACCAGAAAAGATGCGGCACTTCCTCCGCAAGATGAAACAGTGGCTCGTGGTGTTCGGCTTGGACGGAATCAACTTTCACCTGGAAGGACCGGGTCCTCCGCTTTGCAAGCAGAGCGATATCGTTGCCGTTTGCAACTTCATTAGGGTGACAACAAAAGAAATCTCAGAAGCTTCGGAGGGAGCGTTGGCGTATATAGCAGTTTTGAGAATGGGGGCATGTGGTAGCAGCGTAAGAGCAGGCGCCTACTTATGGCAGCAGGGGCAAAAAGGAGATAAATCTATATATGAGAGAAGCACTTGGAGGGGGGCGCGCAGTAAGTGTTTCTGCTTCACTCTACGAGGCAGGGCAGGAGCGCAATAAACGGAGACAGGCGACAGTTTATATGTAGGTATAACAGAACATTTCAATGCACAGAAATGAGCAAGCACGTTATAGATAACTAAATGTGATCCAATAGCAACGCCGGCATAAAAAGCGCAAAACGGAAATAGGGAAGCCAGCACCTGCCCATAGAACCTGCAGCTCTACTAACAAACGACAATACACGAAAAGTACTGGCAGTACAGCATTAGCCCTGGGTGCCATAACCGTCCCCGCTGCACATCATAATAGAGAGCGATAACCCGTCGTTTACTTTACGTGCAAGTTGCGAGAAAAATGTGTAATAAAAAAAAACGACAGCAATGATCATGACCGCCGTATGCGCGCAGGAAACAACCTATAATATGCAGGAAATCTGGTATAGAGGGTCACACACAGAATATTAGCTACAGCGTGCTTTATTGTTGCCTTGTTTCGCAGCAACTTCGAAGCTTTCTTGGGGATGCGTATCTCATCACGCTCCAGCTTCCTGCGTGTCGTGACCCCAACTGCAGCCTCCTTCCGTACAAGAGAATAGCCAGGTAACCATTGAAACGCTCAGGTCATTTCATTGTTCCCGAAAGCTCTTGCTAAACATTCTTTTTTTTTAAATTTTCCACATTTCACTGTATGTTTGTGCCCCTTTCTATTTTTGCTGCTAAAGGATAGAAGGCAATGCAACACTTCAGTACCAATGTCTAGGCTTTCGTTTCTTTTAGCTGTTAAGTTCTATTTCTGTGCTGGATTCTGTTGCGCTGAGTTGTAAGAATGAAAAAAAAAACACGAGACCGAAGGACGAAGCACAATTTGTGGAAGCCCGTGTTCTTACGTTCTTGCAAGGCTTAAACTTACGCAAGAAAATCATGAACAGACGCCAAGCGATGAACGGGGTTGTTCATCGCTTTGCTAAAAAAATCTTGCTCTTTCTTTTTGCGAAGATGTACCCATGCATGTCAGCGGTGGTATTAAAGGAGCATTTTAATGGGTCCTGGCAAGTAAACCGACGCAGGATTGCGAAACATTGAAATGATCAGGTCAGCTGGCGAGATGGAAACAGCAGATAGTTCTTCTAGTAATAAAATGAACAATCTATTATAGATACTACGTGGTTTGTTCGTGTCGTTGCAAGCTATAAAACACCTCACAACTGTGACGTAATGCGTCGCAGCGTAAACCGTTCTTTTGTCTCACGAAGAGTTGGGGCAGTACTGACAAAGCGTTTCTTTCGTAAGTGCTGTCCGCCATTAGACAAGCCACCTTCGCTAATGTTTGGGTGGCATTTGGTCTTACGAACAGCGTCAGCGTAAGAACATTTTTTGCGAACACGGGTCTTGTTTCACGGAGGAGTCTTGTCAGAAACGTTAGAAAAATTTGTCGCTTCTCGAGGCCTATTTTCCATAGATACATGGGAGACTGTGATACTTATCTATTTAGGCAAAATTCTGCGCTTATTTGCTAAACATAAAGCTATTGGTTAAAGAAAACGAACGAGGACGTGAAGACGCACTTATCCTTGTCTCCGTCGTACCTATGCCACCATTGGTCTTCTAATCATTCATTAGCTATTCTGACAGCGTGTCTGTTCAAAGCCAAATGTAGATGATACATTAAGGTGCTGAAAGTAATGGCGTTCTCTCAGAAACTGCGGACTAGTACAATACGTCAAACGCCACATTTAAACAAATCCTGACAGAATATAGAAATACCATGATGCCCTCAATTCTACGATGCCCTAAATTCTACCTGTGACTTACTGTACTTTGCTCAGCCCCTAAGGTGTGGCCGCTCTCATCGCTGTTGAAGCCATGAGTAAAAAAAAAAGAAATGCATGCAAACATTTAGCAGAAGTAGTGAGCTTGAGGTTAGTCGGCCGTTTATGAAACTTTTGATTTGGTCATTTAATTGGTGCCCGTAATGTTGTTGCTTATGCAGTCAGGTGAACTACTTCTTCCTCATGACGTTCGACTACAAGCTGGATGAGCTGTCTAAGACGAAGATTACAAGTGGACTTTATTATTACGAAGGGAACCGGAGCACCAGCGTCGAGTCTGTAAGCTGCCGACATCATCATTTCTCGTGACGTCCTCATAGCGCACTATTAGACCCTCGTCTCTTTGATGTGGTAGTAGTACGCTTGTGAAAAAAAAAAGACTTTTTTTGTTTTGTTGCAAATATTAATGCGAAACTCGTGCGGTCGGGTCCTTCCGGGAGTCGCAAGCACACTACTCATGCAGCCTGAAAAAGAAAAGTTCATTAGCAACCGCATGATGCTCAAAGTAGTAGCTGAACTCAGGCGGCAGTTTAAGAGGTTTATTTGTGGCGTCACTTCTACGAGTCCAGGAATCGTGCCTTGGCAGGTGGATAAACACTGGGGTGCCGAAGCACAAGATAATTCCAGGTATCGCCCCGTACGGCCGCAGCTTCACGCTCCGTGACCCGGCCTACAATGGCGTCAGCGCCCCGCTTGATCCAGCGCACCCGCTCGGCTATGGTGCGAACTTCACGAAGACGGACGGCTACATGAACTACGTCGAGGTAGGCACTCGTGCTCCTAGCGCTGGGTTGGCAGTGGAGTGCGGAATGGTGACGAATTAAAACGATGCTTCAGCTTTGCGTCCACTGGATTTCTCTCGCATCTATTGAGAGGTCTGAAGCGAACAAAATAGTCAAGTTATACACACGGCTCAACAAATGCGAGAATAATGGGAGATCCTGAAGACTTGCGTAACGTTGCATCAATTAACGTAAACTGCAAAACTATAGGGCGGTCATTTTGCCTTCTGTTTACCAGCCGTCACAGATGTTCGCCAGAAAACCAACTACATGAATATACTGCACGTAAAATGCGCCAAGAAGTTGGCGTTGCTTATTGTGGGATTATCGTCGTTGAAGTTTACGCAAATTAAGTCAGGACACAAATATCTACCTTAAGTTAACTTAGACCCGTAAAGCTTAAAAAAAGCTGTTTTATCAATAGGGAACAGAATGGCTGATTAAGTACTTAAGAATATAATCTCTGAACCTTTCTTTGTTGAAATTAATGCTAGAACCTAAGCGCCCGTTCGTTAGTGTGGATTCCAGCATATATTATCTTATTCGGACAATTTCGGCGCTCGAAACGTTCTCAAAACTTGCTTAAAATTCGGCTTCTGCGTTCATTGTATTGCAATTTGGCGCTTTCTTACCGGTAACCAATTACCTATAGACCCGAGTAAGGTGCTTTCAAGCTCTAGACCGGCACACAAGCTGCTGTGGGATCCTCAGTGCAAGGTCACCGCACATCCTTAATTTTTGCGTCTTATCCGGCTCTCCAAACACTCGCTCCGGGTAAGGGGCGCAATGTTGTTATTGCATGCTACAGAAACGTAATTCCGCATCAATTAAACAGGCGGCATTATTGACCCTTAAGGAGAGCTTCTGCACTAATAAAGTAAAGTAGAAATGCCGTCTCACAGGTTATGATTGTATTGCGCGCATCTTCACCTACCTGGCTTACATCGTGCCTCTCCATCTTTTATTATACCGTCTATCCGTGTGTCGGTAACGCTTGTGACGTGTAGTCAAGTAAGTTCCGTCTTTTAAGCTTCCTAGCCCTGCTGATCTCGGTTCTCCCTTTGAATGAAAATTGCCTCTGCGAACCCATCCGGAATTTTTCGACCGTGGCTGGGTGGCTGCAGTCTTGCGGAATAGGCAACACGCAAAGCATCACGACCATATTTACTACCCTGTGTGATGTCCCGGCTGCTGCCTTTGTTTTGACAAAATTATTCAGTGATAAAACAAACGATACCTAACTGTCCTCATCGCAGCAATTGTATGTCATCCAGAGCACAATTCTTTAAAAAAAAAACAACCTATATTTACCTGCTTTCTTAGGATTTCGGGTTTGTTCATCTGATTTGTCCGTCTGTAGCCGAGTAAAGGGCAGTTTACCGTTGCGCTGTATCAAGACTCTCCCCTCTCTAGTCGACGCGCCGAGCCTCGATAGAATGGCATAGCAAAGGGGGCCGATTCCGGAGATAGTATGACGCGTGGTCGCATGGATCACGTGGTGGGGGTCTCCGTGTCTTGCTGTCTACACTGGCAGGCACGCAGTCGCTGTGGCGCAAGATACGTTGGGCAGAATATAATCAATGGCGTGACATTCATTTAACTGCTTCTCGAAAGCATCATTTCTGAATCCAACATGTCGGCTCGATCTATATCATCTTTACGTTAGTTCCACTGTCCCGAAAAAAAAAATGGCTTCCTTTTGAATGTTTTTTTTAATTGCACAATGCACGAGCCGAGAAAGTCACGCATGTGCACAAGTGCGTGGCAGGTTCCCGTGTCAGCATTACTGCGGTTAGAAGTTTACCTTTGTTTTAGACATGCACAAGGAGGCCCCTACAGAAGATGAAACAAAGAGGGAAAAATAGCTAGTTAAGCGCTAGTTAGAAAACTGACACAAAGAAAGCTGAAGACAACATCTAACCAATGCTTATTCTGTTTTAGCTGTCACCGTATCACTACCGTTTGTGGCTCTCTAATAGTGCTTTTGTTTTCATACTTCAGAGAGAAATGAGAATGAAAGTTAGGTGACAGGAACATTTAAAGAGTGAAGCATACAGGCACACAAATTTCTGGTTCCGGAATTACACTCGCACGTGCCTTAGAAGGTGCCTTCGTGAAGCTCTAAGCTCTGTTCATTACTTAAACCAGTGATTTGCGATTGCCTTTGTTGTTCACATTTTTAGACGTGTCGAAGGGTGAACTACTTTCATTGGCCACGACACTGGCTGAAGTATGCGGCGACGCCGTACATCCACTACGAGAACCAGTGGGTCAGCTACGACGACAAGGACAGCGTCAAAGTGAAGGTAGTACCTGCACGCGTGCGCTTTAAAATTTCGCTGCTTAGAGAGTTTTACCTTTTCAGTACATGTAATAGGAACATTAATTAACTGAATAGTAGATGCGTGTCTGTTTCTGTACTTCGAAATAGGAAGTTGCTATCTGCTATCTGGCAATGTTTATGCTGACTTGCTATGGGCGCAATTTTTTCACAGTCATTCTCGTTAACCCCACCTGACGATACCGACAGAGCCCCATCCCCCTACCACTCCTTTCTTTTTCATGAAACACATTTTACAGGTGTCATCATGGCGTTTTCACTTAATAATTTCTTCCTCCATATCTGTTTGCATACAGGCATTCAAGGCGAAAGTATCCAGTAGTTCTTTAAAAAAAAAGGAACAGTCTGGTAGGATTGTGGTTGCCCTCCCCACCGACCATTGTCTCAGAAAGCAGTAAAGGCACTGTCGTGCTTTCTGAGAACTACTGGCTTGCGCGAGCGCCTTTGATTGCGTAGCGCCTGTCTATGCACGTGTTCACTTTCACTTCCTTCCTTTGTCTTTCTGCCTCTCTCTCTCTCGCGCTTCTCTTTATTACCATTTTCACTTCTCTCAGCTCAGGGTAGCTAATCATGCTCATAGCTTGTTAACATCCATGCTTTCTTTTTAGCTCTCACTCACTCCTTTCCGTAGGACATTATCCAAGTGCAGAGACGCAAGAAAATTGTGCACAATTATCTCTTCATGTCGAATAAATTAATGACTTCGCAAAGAAGTACTTTAGGACACCGCTGTCGACTGTTGAAGGCATGTCTACACACCCGGGACCATCAAAACAGCAACAGCTTCTAGATATCCGTCCGCAAACCTGAGACAAAATGCACTGGCATTGCTATTACTAATATTCGAGAAAGCTTTCTCACGAACCTCGAGGTTAAATGGCGTGGCTCACCAATGCATTTAGTGACAAAGTTTGGGGACGGTTGTAAAGAATCGAATGGTTCTGAAAGACCCAAGATGAAGCTTTTCGCTCCTTCAAAAGCTGCCGCACCCACGCATTTAAGTCTAGTTGGGCTGAAGCAGAAGTTATACTTTCGACCATAGGGCCTGCGAGTGCATTGTCGTTATTGCATAATCTACGGCGGATTTTCCGCAGGCCGAGTGGTTCTGGAAGCACTGGCTGGGTGGAATATTCGTGTGGTCTTTGGACGCGGACGACTACGGCGGAGATTGCGTGGGAGAGATCTACCCCATGGTTAGAGCGGCGTGGAAAGTTCTAAAGACGAACCAGCGTCTGCATACGCGTGGACACTCTGAACAGGTGCGCTCTGGTGTCCTTTCTGTTGGTTTCGCATCCTCGCGCTGCGAGTGTTATTTTGACTTCCTCCGAGACATTGGCTTTGAGCAGGTGCAGTTAGGTGCCTCGCGCTTTTTTGTGTTGTGTGTTTCTCCACACTGTGCACGTGGTTTCGAGACAGGATGCTCGCTTTTCGGTCTTTCATACTTTCGCCTATGGAATCGGAGCAGCACGACAATAGGGGGAGGTGGATATGATAGACCCCTTTCAGATGAGATGCGCAAGGAAATATGTTTGACGTAGTGCGCACAACTCGCTCTGGGACATCGCACGTGCGCGCACTGCACGTGCGGAAGTGCCGAATACAATATCGGTGCAGAATCTAACAATACCAGCACAATACAGTGTAAACGCTCAGACCTCAATAATTAAAAAAATAACAATATGGGTGCCAGAACGCATCGAGTAAGGTGCAAATTCCACGAAATATAAGATATAACAACGCGCGCGACGCTAGCTATATATCAAAAACAATTATAATAATCAATAACCATATTCGCACAACAAAAAACGGAAATGGACCGGAACTAAAAGCCACGAAAGTGGCTTGAATGTGTTCCAAGGCCCGACAACTGGCAAGGCAAACGGTAGCAGAGCACGAGTATACCAGCACCCGAAAAAGAAAAAAAAAAAACTCTATCATCGTATACATTCGGTCACGATTGACAACTTATACACAGAGAACACAAACTATATGAAGTAAGTTTATACAGGCAAATAGGTACTTAAGTCTATCGATACTAAACGTTAATTGCTACGAGAATAATAACTACTCTACGAAATCATACTGCTGGTATTAAGGAAATAATGATGTACTGCAATGTCGCACTACACCCCACCAGTTTGCTACCTCCTGGAGATAGTGAAGTTTACGGTGCTTTTGAGGCAGTGGAAGAGTGTTAGTATTGCTTTCTTGTATATTTAATGTGCAACAGTCAATAATCTGTAAACTTTGCTTACCGTGATTACTCCTCGTACAAGGTATTGTCCACCCCTGTGTACTTCATGTTGCAACACGCTTCTCCTTCGGTTCTTGCTGGCGATTGTATTTACAAATTGACAAACCTAGCTATTGCAGAGAAAATGATAAGCAATAAAGTGGACGTTATTCCAAAAAAGATATCTATGCGTAAAACATTGCGTTGCGTCAATGAACTTTCTATTTCTGCAGTGTAAGCAGTGCCAGCAATAATTGTTATCTCTTTTTTCTGCAGTGTTAATAGACGTGTGGTGTTAGTCTTACATGTGGTATCCCAGACACGATGGAAATAGTTAATGCAGGTATGAAATAGGGTGTGACAAACTGTAGGTTTTAATTCGGGTGGGAATTCAAATTAGCATTTGGGTAAGAAACCAATCGAACGAGATAATTTCCGTGTTAGATAGTAGACGTGTTCGCTCCATCTCATGTGCGAATCGAAGACTATGCTCAAAACTTCAACGACAATAACAAATGCAGGCACTGCAACCGCCAGCGCCAGATCAAAACTGCAACTGCAATTGCCAGCGCAAGCGCAATTTACCTTAATTGAAGAATGCATAATATAAATTTCAGTTTTGAATTGCACACCGGTCATAAGTCCCGGCCAGAAATACGTAACTCAGAAATATGTTTCGCATGCTATCTTACTTCAGAGTGAAGGCCTTCCGGATGGAAAGCTTTGCTGTGTGACGTCCGAGGGATTGAGAGGAAGGTTGGTAACATAACTAATTAGACTGTGATACCTAGAAATTGTGATCTTCTTTTAGGGCTGATGCCGCTATGGAGCCAAGGACGTTAGAAGAAATCGCCGTGCAAGTTTGGAAGAACGGAAGCGTTGTGCCGGAAAACTGCGACCCATAGGAGGTCTTCCTCAACTGAATATTTGCCCGAAGAATAAACTGTGACGCTTTCCCAGCCCAATTATTGCCTCATTTGTGGGAGTGTAGCCGATAACTGAGGTGTTTGCACAATCGAATCTCATGCAGCTAGTATAACTTTAATACGACTTTGAAAGAGAAACTTTCTAGGGAAGCCCTCCGGAACTGGGCTGACCATGGCTGATGGTGAGGTTTTCTCGAATGGCTCATACGCGAGGCAGCATTCGCATAGTGAATCGGCTTATGCGTGGCCACCTCTGTACTGCCGCACCCTGTTACCTATCCTCATCACCACTCCCCATTCCTCTCTCCTCTTCCCCTTCCCTCCGAGCAGGAGAGTAGCAGGCTAGAGGCTATAACCTCAGGTACGCCTCCCTGCATTCCCTCAATAAATTCTCCTCTACCTGACGCCTAGAGACGTTTACTCGATTTATTTATTTGACCAGGCTGCTGACTCCACGGGGGCCATTGCAGAGATGGCAACAAATGATGAGCACATACACAACATTCTCTCGAACAGAGAGCAGCGTTATAAGGAAAATGAAAACGAAATAAAGATGAAACGTACAAAAGGTCTATCGGCTGGCCATCAGTGTTTGACAGTTCTTTTAGTCTTCTCTTTCAACTACGTGCGAATCTAAGACATTTTTCTCCATTATCGTTCGTAAAAATAAAGTATGACTAAACACATTGCTCATTGGTTTGATCGGGTCAAATGGGAAGTGCCGAAGTACTATGCCACCCTCCAGAAAAAGAACTTAGTTAAGGTTTGTTACTGTTTATATTGTCTTTAATAATTTTTAACATAAACCTTGATCGTGCAATTCTATTCCTCTTTGAGGTGTGCTTTAGACCAATGTGCTGAAGGCTGGCTCTCTTACCAACGATATTACTCAGTGAAACCACAAAGATTAAATAAATATCCTCAGTCCAACAACTATACGCCATCAGGCGCACATTTCCTATGATTAAAGTGACGCTTTCTACGCCTTCTTTCCTTAAGTTTGACCGTTTTCTCGGTCGACGTCTTGCCTATTAAGGTGGGTAGGTCCTGAAGATAGTGCATTAGTAAACTGCAGCGCAATCTCGGAGATGGGAGTATGAAAGGGGACATTACAACCCATGGTCCTTTAGTGACGTGGGTCGCTTGATGATGTTCTGCGTATTCTTATTGCTTGGGCAGATACGTAACTGTTACGCAAAAGGCGTTGCAGATGATGAACCCTGCTAAGCATTTCAAGAACCGATTTCATTACCCACTAAAAGAATGTTTCACTTCACATAAATTCCAAAGTGTGCCTTGTATCTGCATACACATGGTGTTTCAGCGAACACTTTGAAAATTTTTTAAAGGTTGCCTGAGGCAGGTAGATAAATTCTAGTTCAAGAGGTAGTCTACTCGAAGTGGCTGACACTACATGCACAAAAATCGAAATGCGAAATCGTCTAATTATTAAAAATAGAACTTAGCTTTTAAATAATTACCTTATGACCCATATTGCAATTTGCAACTTCTAGTCGCGGAGTTCGCAAGGTGAATCCACTTAGAACGACTTTTCAGTGCGACACCAGTTTCGAGATATTAATTCCCAAACTTTGCGGAGAAATGCATTGGCGTTCCAGTTACTTGTTTACTTCAATGCATAAAAGGACGTTTTGTTAAGAAATTAACTGGAACGCCGATGCAGTTGTCTGCAAAGTTCTGGAATTAATATCTTGAAACTGGTGTCATCCTGAGAATTTGTTCCAAGTGGACTCGCTTTCCGAACTCCACGGCTAGATTTGTAAATGGCAATATGGGTCAAAAGGTATTTAGTTAAAAACTCAGATAGTTTTTGTTAATTAGTCGATTATGCATTTCAAGGTTTAGTGCGAATAATGTGCACCTCTTCCAGTAGATCAGCTCATGAACTAAATAAACCAAATAAAATCAGATCAGTTTATTCGGACATGAGGATGTCTACACAGAACATGTTCACGGAGTGATGCAAAAGGAAGACGCTAGTAGCATACATCCTGACGAGGCCTCACCCCGGGTCACACATCAACTAGAGTTGTGATATCTGCCACAGGCATACTTTAAAGATTTTTGAAAGAGTTCGCTGAAACACTGTGTATATGTACTTCTACTACGAGAGTTGTCACATGCTTTTGCTCTCTTCGATGCAACAGGAGCACTTGTATTTTTTAAATACTTACTGCAGACACAAGCAAGTTGTGACGGCAAGTAACCTACGAGACTAAAGCTGTGACCTGGGTACGTGGCGTTTGTCGCTCAATATTTATTTCGGTGCTAGATGTGTTGTGGCCGGGCTCCGCTCAACTACATGTCACTCTCCCCGGCTGCTGCTTTACACAAAATACATAAAGTCCGCGCCCCCCACCGGCCGATCCTTGTCGCTTTCTTCGAAGGGCTGTTGCAGAACAGAAGGTGGGCGATCCTGTTGCCATGTTTCCTTACACCTCACGGAAAATAAATTTTCCAGTTTTTTCGTGGTGCGGGCGTGCTTCCGACGGCGACTTCGAGTCGTGGCTCAACCCGAACAAGCGTCCCCGAAACAGATTCCCCGAAGATGACAGTGAAGAAGCAGTTTGAAACGCCTTCTCCGCAAGTCCTTTATAGCACGGGTGAGCCCGTGCTTGCCAGGGCACCTTTTAATAACGAAGCGCAAACTGCCAGCTTTCACAGAAACGTTGGACATAGGCGACATTTACAACTCCTTGGAGAGGCTGAATTGTGTGTGCTCCGAAGCGCATGAGAACACCCACTTGTCTTTTCAGCTGCCTTCGACGCAGCTGCAGCAGTTGGTGCTGGCGCTGCTGCTTGTCTCAGGGGGAAGCCGTGTTGCGTGATCGCACCTTCAATAGCACTTCGTGGTTTTCAAATGCATTGGCTGTCCTTCTAGTAAGTTTGGACAACAGAGGCGAAGCCTTGGAGTAGCCGTTGTCCATATCACAACTCCCCCTCCGCGCAGCCCGTAACCCACCACTCATTCAATTATTCGTTCACGGCAGCAGGAATCCAGCCGGAAGGAATTCATTTCACAACTGTGAGTACCTGCGATGCACCATCAGATGTACAAAACTTAAATTAAAGGGATTTCAGAAAAGAAGGGAAAGAAAACCATGCTTCAAGTAAGCTTGTGGGCAACATGTTTTAGAAATATGTGCTTGTATATATTAAGTTTCTTCGAAAAGCCCCCAGAAATAAAATTCCTTAGGTTTTGAAATATAATTGAATATTGTAACAACACAGCATTATTAGACTGTTCCATGTGCTTAGTGTAATAATGGAATATCAAGACAAAGAAATCGAATGTTCTGCAACATTGTTACATGCATTTAGTAAAAAATAACTACTACACTAAAAGTCGCGAACTTGTTTCACAATGTAATCTGCGAAGAACGTCTGTTTTTCTGTGCGTAATAATGTACAAGCTAGTAATATTTGATTGATCTATCTTCAATAGTGTTGGTTCTTACTCGTAGCATAAATAACGCATAAGAAACATTGGAAAATGGTGGTTCTGTGGGAGCTTTTCTGCAGTAAATTTTATTAGGATTCTGGTATGGATTGGGCTAGAAAATACTGCGAATATTGTCGTTTGCAGAATGTCGCTCAACACTTTTTCCGGACTCGTTTAACTACATGCATTCAGTGAGAGTTTCCAGTTTCCAATAAAACTGGAAACTCAAAATTGGTTGATTGTTGCTTTCTGGTAGTGATCGCCGTTATTCACCCATCTTGCCTTCGTTTTGACGTCAATTACTAGCCGTAGGCAAACAAATAACCCAGTACCTCCAGTACCCTACTTTATTTATTTGGCAGCTTTTTAGTGTTGAATACCCTATTTCTACCGTTAAACGAATAATCCGCTTACTCTGCTGAAGAAGCGCTCAAGTTATTTGATCGTAAAGGTGCATAACGGACTCTTGATCTCCACCAGGAAAGCTCTACATTAGAGCAACATCTATGAGAAACTGTTCGGCAGATAACGGTGTCGTTGGTTGGCAGCGAACGGGAAGCGGCGAAAGTGTGCATGTAGTCATAATATGAGTGTCATTGTCTAAGCGATCAGTTCTTTATAACAAAATAAAATACTGGGGCCCTCTAACCTAAAACTATTCCAGTCTGTTTTTATTCCAACCCCCGGATGTCAAATTGAAGTAACCAGCCACGCAAGCATCTGGCGGTAACCCGCAGCGTTGTATGAAAAGCCCAAGGAAACGCGCCCTCCTTTATAGGTGATCACCTTTTTTTTTGCTTTCAAATCGAGTAGCATTACCTAGATTGAGGAGATTTCCTTGTCGAATTGGCTGACAAGAGGCGAAGAGCATGCTCAAGTGGAGAGGGATTTGATAGGGCTGAACCAGAACAGAGGAAGTGGATAACCGGCTGAACCGGCTGATAACCGGCAGAATCAGTGCCCTCTCAAAAACGCCAGCTGGAAGAGAGGGCACAGGAAGCTCAGGAAACACACAAAGCTCAACATTCTGGTGGAAATACCCAGGCTGCACCCCAGGATACAGCCGTAGTAGAGTGTGGATCTGAAGGCTCAATAAGCATCCAAGGAAGGGAAAAACGGGCTACGGCCCCCATGGTTGTTGAAAGGCTCACTTCCTCAGAGGAGTCGAGTCACACGGACGATTCGGACAGGGATCCCACCTTCCGTATCAGTGGTACCCCCAGTTCGTCTAATGAAAGTAGCCCTGTAAATGACTCGTACGATTCCGACCAACCTATCGCATCGCCCGGGGGCGCTTTTAATACCCGTGGCGGAACGAAAGAGCGAAGGAGGTCAGCAATCAGGGTCAAGCGGGGCGAAATCGCGAAGACAACTGGCCGGCTAGCATCCGTCCCACGAGCAGGGGAGGCTTCACTAGGGGTTGGGCCCGACCCATCCAGTGGCCTCCTGCCGTCAGTCTCGTGTGGCATGGGCGCCAAGCTGAATTTTGAGAGGGCACTGATCTTTGCTTAAGAATGCTGCCTTGCGGCATTCTTAAGCAAAGATCCTCAGCAAATAATAGGTCGCAAGTTGATGTCTCACACTTGGCGAATGGGCTCGATAACCTTATAGTGCCACAGAAAAATGTTTTTAAACGCAAATAAATTCATGCTCCGCGGCCGCTCCCAGTATCTAGTGCCAAAGCGATTGGTGGGCAGACACCTCCTATTCCTTTAGGAACGGGGCAGCCTCCGGCTATCCAGAAAAACATTCAGTTTTGTTCGGCATATTAATGCGTCTTTAAGCGTACACGAGTTAGCGCACCAGATAGAGAACTCCGACCAGGAAATATTTCACCCTGTTTTCGCTCGGTCACTCGAGCGTTCGTTCGTCCAGGCTATTTGCTTACATGGACAATAATTGTCGACGGTTTCTGCGCAATTACCGATGCGAAAGCGTCAAATGGCTCGCTGAGCGAAAGAGCCGGTCTTTGGCGTCTGTCGCAAACTTCCCCTCACCTAATTTTTTTTGAAAAATATAAAGTTTTTCTCCTTCCTTCCTTCCTTCCCGTTGGCTGCGACGCCCTCGTCACGTGCGCGCCTCGACGGAGTAGAGCGGGCGAAAGGGCAAACCTGATACTGCGATATTGCGTGAGGGGAGAGGGCATCAGAATCAAGCGTCCTTCCTTTCTTTAGATCCCTAGAGAGAGAGGGCATCACCGCCAGGCTATGGGAGTGGAGGTAACAACTTTATTAAAATTCTGCTCAGATAATATCTGGCAGGCCCGAGTCCTTGAATTGCCCCTCACAAGGAGCGAACTTTTCGGCTCAAGCAACGCTATGTCACCGCAACTAGGTGGTGTTGATTATCCTTACTTTCGCGCTCAGAGGCCTGTGTTATCCACGCGTTCCTTTCCGCGTAAGCTCTCGCCTACATTCTAAGTGGACCTCGGTAAAGTCAAACCAGAATGCGCCAAGCAGCTCAACGAGCTCGCTTGCCCAAGAGGAGTTCATAACTCGAAGGACAGCTCAGCCGCGTTCAAGTGGACATTCGCATTCACATCTCATAAGAAGAGCTTAAGTGCCCTCGGATTTTTTTAACGCGATAGCGTTAAGGAGCTCGTGTCGCAGAAAAGCCGATGTCGTCGGTGTCGGCGGCGTTGGCCGTGAGTGATAAGTCCTGGAAGGTACTTCATGAATAAGAAACAAGTTGCAAGATGGACTGGGTGGAAATCGAACCAGGGTCTCTGGAGTGTGAGACGGAAACGTTACCAATGAGCCACGAGTTCGATGATTCAAAGCGGGACAAAAGCGCCTTTACTGAATGCGGTGTTGCCTTAGAAACGTGCCGTAGAAGTTATACTGCGGTGTATATCGGTAATTGTGAGCATGTAAATTACAGAAGTCGCAGTTACACGAGTAGCGAAGTACGTTTCCGCTACATTTCTTCTGCGCTCTGCGCACACGCAGAGCCATCTTGCGGACAACACAGAAGTCCCCCTCCTCGCAATATGCGGCGCTGTCCCGACACGTGGCGCGCTACTAGCCCGCTTCTCCCCACCGGGTACTCGGCGCTCAGTGCTCGCCCCGAGCGGACGTGCGCAACGAGAGCTCCGCCGAACTCTGAGAGCCGCCTGTCATCGCCGGGCGAACTTTGGCCCGCCGCACTGCGCCTCGCCTAAACACCGGCGGCCTCGGTCGGCCCCAACACAGGGACCCCCGACCCCGCGCCGCACTGCAGGCGCTTCGCCGCCGCCGCCGCTGCCGTGCTCGGCATGGATCCGCCGCCCTCAACAGCTACGACTGCATCGCAGCCTGCGCAATCCACCACGCTGAACCCACAGGGCATGGACTTTGGTGGCGCTTCGCCGGGAGCATTTACCTGCGTCACCCCTTCAGCACCACGGCAGGAAGAGGCCACCACCATAGTTGTGAAGCTGACAGATGGCTTCAACCTCTCCACAGTTACACCCGTCGAGTTGAGCCTACAAATTCGTCGGGCGGCCCACCTTGCCAAGTTCGAGAGGCAGGACACAGTTGTGAAGATTCGGACTGCCCAAAACCTCATCGCCATCGACACGTACCGTGCATCGGCCACCACCAAACTGCTCGCCTTAAAGTCCGTGGATGTCTGCGGAAAATCACACCCTGTGAGTGCGTACTGCGCCAACGACCCACAGAACGCCCGCGCCGTCCTGCACGGTGTACCACTCTCCTTTTCGGAAGATGCCGTACAGGAAGAACTCCTTATTCCGGGCCGAAAAATCCTGTCCTTTCGGCGACTTGGCAAGACGGCGTCTCTCATCATCACGGTAGAGGGGCCTCAAATGCCAAAGAGCGCCATCCTGTTTTCAGCGGTCTACCGGCTTTACCCACCCAAGCCGAAATGCCTTCAGTGCTGGAATTGCTACAGCCTCAAACACAGATCTGATGTCTGCTCCAACGCCTCGACATATTCGTGCTGTAGATCTTGTGGGCAACATTTCCCCCCTGGAACGGACACGTCAACTACTCCTCACGAGTGCGATATGCGCTGCTGCAACTGCGGGGGTGACCACCCGGCTACGGACGCAAACTGCCCACACCGCCGCGCTGCAGAGGAGGCGCTTCGCCGACGCAAACCACCGACGCGGATCGATCCAAATCACCCAGCAGCCCACCACCTCCCACGACCGCCTACTCGAGAAGACTCCAGCGTGCCAACCAGCAACCGGTTTTCGGCACTTGACACCGACCGCAGCCGTAGCCGTAGCCGCAGTCGCAACCAGAGTCAAAGTCACAACCGCAAGCCCAGTCAAAATGGGCCCAAACAAAAACCGAAGCCCGCCCACAAGCAGAAGATAGACTTCAGACAGAGCCAGACAGCTAAATCACAAAGTGATCAACACGATCCGCGCCGTCCTTCGTGGCAGCAACTACCTAAACCCAAGCCTGCTGCTGACAACCCTAACTGGCCTGCGCTGCCCAACCAGCGACAGACGCAGTCTACGCCTTTAAAGGTGAGTGGTACAGCTCTCCCAGAAACTGCCCCCGCTCCGCAGCCCTCCCCATTGAGCTCAGACCTGCTGTCAGAGGAGTTAGATGCACGTATTCGTCGCATCGTGCAACAAGCGATCGAATCTACTATCGCAGCTATAATTACTGAACAGATACAACGCGCCATTCTGACCGCTCTAACCCCCTTGTCAGACCAATTTGCGCAAATTTCCACCCGCCTCCAACATATAGAGGACACTATGCACCCACACAAACGCCCCATCCCCCATAACCCTTCTGAATCACAACATGGCCACTAACTCTACGCAAACACCTCCGATCCCAACCCCACCATCCCCATCTCTCACGATATGGCAATGGAAATGTCGTGGTTTCAGACGCAAGAAACAACATCTCCTGCAACATATGCTATTCATGAAAACAGAACCGGACATTCTTGTGTTGCAGGAGACCCACGGTGCCTTTCCCCTCACTGGCTATGAACATTTTGTTGCTCCTAGTATTACATACAAACAACGGGGCACGTCAGACCCACTCACTCCTACAGTGACGGTGACTTACGTCAAGAGCTCCTTGCCCACAGTCCAACTCGACACTACGCATATGAATACATCGACTACTGAGCACGTGAGCACGAGGACAGACGTTCATGGTCACAGTCTAGATATTTTAAACTGTTATTGGACGCCAAACCAAAATATCTGGCCGTTATCAAGCTACAACCCCTCCCAGCAACGGTTAACAACTCACCATACTGTCCTAATCCTCGGAGACTTCAACTGTCGACACCAGGGGCGTAGCCAGGGGGGGGGCTTATGGGGCTTCAGCCCCCCCCGAAATTTTTTCGTGCTGTCCATGCACCACCGACCAAAGTGAGCTCCGGCGCCGGAAATCACTCTGGATTTTGTCTAGAATGTCTTTTTGACGCTCGAAAAGACATTTAACCGCGAAGATTGCAAACTCGGGCTGGATTTCGTGGCAACGCCCATACACCGGGAGTCACATAACGCCAAGCAGTCCCATCCGAGCACAAAGTTTCAAGGGCGCTTTGATGGTGAGTGGGCTCGCCGCGGCATCTCACTGAGGCCACGGAATCTATGGAGCGCATGGATATCAATTGCGAAACTTTATGGGTATAAATCTCATAAGCTCTTGATGTGAAAGGTGCATTGACATTTCCAAAGTTGTGCTTTAGATTTTCAATTGCGGAACTTTGTGGGTTTAATGTTGTTATAAACATTTGTCGCCAAATGTCTATTGACTTTTCTAAAGTCTTACATCGGAACATACAACGAGACAAGCCAAATCAACACACTAGCAGACGAGTTGACAAACAGGCAGCGAGGTCCAATGAGACGAAGCGTTGGGGTGGTTCATTTGTGCCGTCATGTCACATAAAAAAATATAAACATTTTTTTTTAACCTACGCCAGAACATCCATGTCAAGACACTCAAGCCAGCCAAAGTAAATACGTTCTTATTTATTTTTTCTACTTTGACTTTTATTCGCGAGGACACATTGGGCCTCTTCGATTTTTTTTTTTTGTTCTCGCTACCCCAACCGCGGGCTGCCAGAGCCAACCAGAGCGCATACGTTTTTCTCGTATGGCCCCGACCACCGTGCGGTACACTTTGGTGCGCGTTCGGTTTGCTCT
Organism: Dermacentor albipictus; assembly: GCF_038994185.2. NCBI lineage: Eukaryota > Metazoa > Arthropoda > Arachnida > Ixodida > Ixodidae > Dermacentor > Dermacentor albipictus. The sequence goes on from NC_091821.1 coordinate 389,298,831, forward strand.
GGCCGAGTGGATTTTCACCGGACAGAGTTTTGGATGTTTTCTGGCTAGCAGACGAGAAAAAAAAAATGGTCGCTCGCCACCATCACTGTGGGGACTCGAAGGATTGCACCGCATTCCTTGAGCGGAACCTTTCCGGAAAGTCTTCTTTCGCCGCTGTAGGATACTGAGCAGTATGCGTATGGTTCTCAGGGTTCTTCTACAACGTACTCCCAGGGTTCTACTAGTACACATAAATACCCAAGAAAGTGGATGGGGAAACGCCGCCGCGGTAGCTCAATTGGTAGAGCATCGCACGCGTCATGCGAAGGTTGTGGGTTCGGTTCCCACCTGCGGCAAGTTGTTTTTTCATCCACTTTAATTTCCATTAATTTACCATTACTTTATTTCAATTATTAAGCACATGCAATTTCCCCTATGTTGTACTTGGTGTCAGTGTTTGTTGGCTTCTCATTATATGACTATATATATATATATATATATATATATATATATATATATATATATATATATATATATATATATATATATATATATATATATATATGTTGGGCCAGTGGCGTAGCCCCCCCCGAACAAAATTTCTGGCTACGCCACTGGTCGACACCCCTGTTGGGGATATGACCAAACATCAGCGCTCGGCCGCAAGTTAGACACCTTCATGTCAAACTACAAAGTCTCTCTCCTAAACGACATTACCACTCCCACCAGACTGGGGAACTCACGTGAGAAGGACACAAACCCTGATCTCACTTGGTCAATCAGCCGCTACAACATTCAATGGGAGAATACCCAAGACACCCTGGGGAGCGATCACACTATTATTGAGATCCGGCTTCCCTTGCGTACACAAAGGCCAAGTCGGACACCCCGCCACAAAACCATCTGTCTCGTTGACTGGAACAAGGCGCGTAAACGACTCGAACTGGATGAGATTAATGAGAACACTGACCCCACAGAATGGACAAACAATGTACTGCAGGTTGTGTCCCAACATGCTTCCCGCATTGCCGCCACAGAGGATCAACCCCAGGTCGACACTCACCTCTTAGCCCTCTGGGAACGACGCCGCAGACTGGTGAGCTGGTGGCGCCGTGCAAAGAATAATAGGACGCTCCACCAACGTATACACACCATAACTCAGGAGAGCCAGGAATACGCTGACCAACTGGCATCTCAACGGCGGTGGCAAACATGTGAAGACCTCAATGGCCAGCTTCACACACCTAGAGTATGGCAAATCTTTCGCACTCTCATGGGCCAAGCCAAACCTCGCTATGCCCTCCAAGGATATCAAATGCAGACCGGGCGCTCCACAGGAGAAATTATCCAAGAACTGCGATAGACATTTTACCCGGAGTTCAACCCACCACCACTTGCACCCTTTCCGCAATCGCCAACTAAGCCAGAAGGGATTGACTCCGCATTCACACTCCAGGAGCTGCGGTCAGCACTCATGCAGCTCCGACGAAATGCGACTCCGGGTCCGGATCAGATAACATACACCATGCTCCGCAACTTACCCGAAAACCACCAGAAGCACCTTCTACACCTCATTAACCATGCATGGGAGACGGGGAACATTCCACAGTCATGGAAGAAACCTTTAGTTATTTTCCTCCCCAAACCTGGCAAACCTTCCAACACGCTTAAAAACCTTCGACCGATATCCCTCACATCATGCGCGGGAAAATTGATGGAAAAGATGGCCCTGACGAGACTAGAATGGCACCTTGAGAGCCAGGGCCATCTCCCAGACACACTCATCGGCTTCCGCAGGCACGTATGCGCTCAAGACGTGGCCCTGCAAATTACCACAGATGTCTACGATCACCCTAGCTCGGCACAACTCCGGACAATTGTAGGCGTGGATATCAAACGTGCCTTCGATAACGTCCTGCACCAAGCCATCATTGACAACCTAGCAGCCACCAAACCCGGAGAACGCATGGTTCGCTAAGTCTGCGGCTTCCTCAGTGCTAGGCAAGTGCGCTTCTTGGGTCCGGACACCCAGCCATCCATGTGCTTCCCTATAAACCGAGGGACGCCACAAGGTTCCATTCTGTCACCGACTCTCTTCAACTTGGCGATGAAGGACCTCCCCGGAAAGCTCAACCTCGTTGCAGGTTTACGCCATGCAATATACGCTGATGACATCACACTTTGGTGTGCCACCGGAAACCCAGGCGAACAGGAAGCCACACTTCAAACCGGCTTAGACATCGTCGACACCTACATACACCAGCTAGGCCTCACATGCTCCCCTGAAAAATCAGAGTACATCGTCGTACTGAATTCCTCTACGCGCAAAGCAGCTGCTGAACGCGCCCACATCACCTTGACTATGACCGGAGAACCTATCCCGCGCAGAAAATCCGTCCGCATCCTTGGATTTCTGTGGCAAGAGAATGGACGTAGTGCGGAGTGGCTACGGCGTATTCTCCATCAGGCAAGTCAGGTCATACACATGATGACACGCGTAAGCAAGCGCCACACAGGCCTGCGTGAACACGAACTCCGTAAAATTGCTGAGGCAGCAATCTACTCCCGAATCCTCTATGGCCTTCCATACGTTGCACTTACACGCACCCAGACCAAACGACTCGAGGCTTCTTTGCGAAGATGTCACCGCATTGAAATGGGTGTTCCCAGGTACACCCGTAGCATCGATGTTGAACGCGCAACCCTGCACAACACCTTGGATGTGAAGGTCCAAGCACACCGGGAGTCTCAGCATCTCCGTCTGAGCACCTCGTCCAAAGGACGCGCCATCCTGCGAATGTTGGGACATGACACTTCACCCCTTCCACCTCTTTCCATCGACCCTCCACCATGGATAACTATCCCTCGAATCGAAGTCCGACCGATACCCCGGAATATGCACTCCGAACGCAACGCAGGCAGGCGACAGGCGCGGGCGACCCATCTAACTGACCCAGCGCATGACACCTACTATGTTGACGCCGCCTTCTCGCCGACCGCATCCAAGACGGCAGTCATCGGCCCTCAGGGTGACATCACTCGTTGGCATAGCGGAGTACCGTCTCCAACCGACGCCGAGATCCTTGCCATATCGGAAGCCATTACTATTCCCCCTCACTCCACGCCAACCATAACCGTTCGCTCAGACAGCCAGCAAGCCCTTCGTTCTTTCGCAAACAACCTACTTCCCTGTCATATTGGGGCATCCCTCGCGCTACACATGCAACAACATCCCTCACTACACGTCCTCTTGGAGTGGGTGCCGGGCCATCAGGGGATACCGGGAAATGAGCGTGCTCATTCCCTCGCTCGCGAGTCTACAATACCGAGCGCTCCTATTCCATGGCCTGACACCTATTGCGCCAGAATGCACCGCGCTGAACACCGCAAGCAAAGCCACGCTATAGGCTCCGCGAACTGCGCTCGTCTGCATGTACCCTTCCGGCCCCCGATCCCTCCTTCACCCGCCGCGACAGTTCCCTAATTCGTCAGGCTCAAACTCTAACATTGGCGAATGACGCCATGCAACACATTATTGAACAACGCCGCGGCCACCCGGCATGCCCGGTGTGCGGCGGCTATCCCGACGTTCGCCACACGTACTGGACCTGCCCCCGTGCACAGTCCTCGCCTTACTATCTCCCCACCTCTTCCCTGAGCCCATCTATTCCTTACTGTTGGGAGAGCTGGACCACTCCGCCTGAACCCCACCAAGCCGCTTTTTGGTCGCTCCTTGTGCAACACATAAGGCACGTCCAGGGCGCCACCACACCCCCCGCTCCGGGTGCAACTACATGATCACACGGCACCGAAACGGCGGACGGCACGGACGAAGAGCCGTTTCAAATAAAGTTTTATTCATTCATTCATTCCCCGCCGGTGCGGGGATGGCACAATACCCTTGCGTTTAATAAGTTTTCTCGCTCTCTCCCCTTCCAATTTCCAGCGTGCGTCACTCAAACCCTCGTGTTGAGGCAAAGCCACCTAGATTTGGTTTAGGTGACGCGTCTCCTCTTTCCGTTCACAGCGCGATTCCTAGGTGCAGCGTTCGATGCGCGACGTTTCTGCCGTGATCGCTGCGCCGTAGCGCGTCTGATGGGAAAGCGTCCCCTGCGATGTGTGCTGAGCTGCTTCCCAGGAGTCATGCGTCTGCGTGGTGCTCGCAAGCGAAATAGTATGCTTCGCATAATAGAGGACGATCCCATCGAGGCGTCACCCCCATGATCGCGTCCGCCTTCATGGGGCGTCGTGGCCCGGCTGTCCGTGCCAATCACGACGCTTGGCTCGCGTAGATCGTTTCTCCCTCCGAGACACCGAGTTTGGTTCGTTCCGCTTGCTCAGGCGCACGTTTCGTTGCGTCGCCGAACGCTGCGTTGCTCGGCGCTCACAGCGTGATTGGTGGGTGCAAAGTCTGATGCGGGTCTCCTCATAAGTGATCGCTGTGACGTAGCGCATTGTTTTACACCCCTTGGCGATGCGAACGGGGTGCGATAACGCTATCGCGTTGCACTTTTGAAGGCGAAGCTTAAGCGTCATCCAATTTTTTTTTCTCTCTGGAAGTGCTGCTCTGGATTACGCGGCACTGATTTCAAGTACTATGAATGCGCAGTTAGTGCCATCGTGACGCGTCCGAGTCAAGGCGACATAACAGGTTTGTGCGTGACCGTAGGTGCGACAACCGAATGAAAGCGGCTTTATATATATATATATATATATATATATATATATAACAAATATGTTGGTTTTATTCGCGAAGACGTTCCAATACGAGGAAGCTGTTCGTACAATAAGAAAGAAAAGCCAGGCTCAACTCCTGTTGACACTTCTGATTGGTTTGTCAACCATGTGCATGTGCATAAGAAGTGTGGTTTTACAGGAATAAATATTGGTAGAAGTATTCAAGAGCATTTTGTTTGTGTATTAAGCTTGGTCTGCCTTAACGGGCCCAAATTTCAAAGCCATATATGCTTTTCGAAATGCAGACCGCCACAAGACTCAGCGAACACACATAATCGCGACTAATTCCAGCGGTAACGCCTGTTGGGGCGGCCAAATCGATAGGTGCCAAGCGTCTCAACACACTGGCTTGCCCGCGAGAAAGTGTGTTCTATGCCGCTTACCGAAGCGTGCGTCCGTGGCGTAATGGTTTATACAGGTTGTCCCACGCAACTTAAGCCAAACAAGAAAATATGCAAATGTCACGTAGCTGGACTGAACCAATGTAATGCGGTTTGCCGTTGCTTGGAGATATTCAATTTCTTTTATTCCACCTAATTACATAACTAGTTTATATTAATTAATCAACTTCTCCAATATTATAATTAGATGAAACGTATCAATTAGAAAATTGTAGAGTGACATGACAAACAACAGATACAGCTTTCTGTTGCTCTGCACGTGCTTCATAAAAATAATTTTCCGACCGTGAAAGAAGCCCATGAATACACGCATAGTGCCTCGAGCGGCCAGTCGCATGGCCATTTTGCGTGTTTAAGAACAACAAATGAATAAACAAATGTTTTTCAAAGAAAAATCATGTTCTAAAGTTTAATGCGTGACTGGCAAGAGAGAGAGAGAGCAAGGACAGGAAAGGGAAGGAGGTCAATCACACGAGCACCCGGTTTGCTACCCTACACTGGGGGCGAGGGAAAGTGCAAACAACACAATGTTCCAGCAGAGGTGCCTAAAGTTAAGGCAGTCGCTGACACCCAAAGTCTTCATCGTACATACTGGTCTCCTCGTCAGAAGTTGCTGTGTCCTTTCCTAGTCTGACTATGACTGTTTGTTGCTTGTCCAAAATGACGGCAATAATGTGGTCCTTTTCTCACATGTTCTATTCTTTCTCAGTGACATGTTTTACATTGTTCTTCTACTTCTGTGGACTCACTTGTGCTATGGCATCTGCAACATGTTCCTTCAGCTCTTGCATTTTGAATACCCGGTTCGCAGAAACCACAGAACGCTTCATGTCACTCCACACACTCTATATGGAGTTGAGCTGGCAGTAATATGGTGGTAACCCTAAAATGAGGTGTCCAGCAGCAGCAATACAGTTTACACGGTATGTGTTGCCATCAACTTTGACAGTCGCAATAAGATTCAGAAACTCTGCCTTTATCACATCGTTATTCTAAGAAAGCCCATTTTGTGAAATCCGCGCCTGCATTTCTTTTTTAAGGCTACTCATGTGGGGAACTTGTTCTTGCTTCACCGTGTAGTATGGCAAATTGTCCAGGACTATCACACTGTCCTAGAGAAGGCGTAGTAATAGTGTTTCTTGGAACCACTTTTCATAGTGGGGCCAGTCCATCTCTTCATGGTAACGCTCTGTGCCCTTTCTCGCTTGCAATTTTACCCTGGCACTTTACGCAAAGCCATTATTGTTCCCGCAGTGCGTTGCAATCAATCGGAGGCCCTTACCATCTCAGCTCTGCAGAGAGAGAGAGAGAGAGAACCCTTTAATGAAAGACAGATATTTTGCAGGAAGACATCGCAGACATGCTACTCTGCGTGGGAAAGGGAATTGGGGAGAGAAAAAGAGAATGAGAGAGGTGCAAAAGAAGAATAAGGAAAAAAAAAATTGGCATCGAATTTTCGGACTCATGGGCTGCGGCGTGCTATGGTAAAGTCCTTCGGTGTATGCACCATCCCACAATGAGGTGACAGAATTCGTTGCGGGAAATGTGTATGAGGGTCACAGAGTAGAATTAAAGTTTCTGGACTTGACCAATATTTTCTAAGTATGTGAATAAAAAGTTCGTTGCACACCTGTGTTCTGTGAGGCAGGATAAAGGGCCTAAGACACAGTCAAATGACAGAGGTCTCTGTGTAAGCGAATGCATGCAATGTTTTTAGAACGCACGCTCGTCGGCATACGCTCGACACTCAAACAGGATGTGCTCTACGGTTTCAAATGAGCCACAGTTTGGGCTCTGCAGGCCAACTGAGAGACCATTCCTCTTTGCTTCTTCAGCTGTTTTCCTCCTCTCGTCGACCCACACCTTATCTGTCCTTTGAGCTACGTTAACCCACGTTTCGTGAAGGTATGAAAATGGTCATACATTGACGCCGCAATTTTTTTATTTGCCGCCAGTTCTTGAGGCGAGTCATTGAACTATGTTAGTGTAGTCTCAATAAGAAGGGCGTTGCGGTACCATTTCTTAAAACGAAAAGCTGTCTTCATGAGCATGCGATGCATTGTTACCGGTGAAATTAAAGGCAGCGTTTCATGATCGTTGAAGTGAGAGGCAAGCTGTAGCGCGGTGGGTATTTCGTTCCTCTTGAAATAGTCATGCCCTACTTGCCGCTTCTCGCTCAAGTGGAAATCGTCGAGCTTTTTTTTTCCGTTCGGGACATGGGCATAAGGGAATGGATATGTCAACGTTCTTTAGCTATCTGCCCCCTTTCAGTATGTTCTATTGGGTAGGTGCCCGAATAGACAAGCAGTACAACACGCAAGACTTGAAGGAGTCGGCTGCACAAAATTGAAGACGGCTGTCACAGAGAAGGGAAGAAGTGGGCATCAAAAACAGCCGAGTGTGGCGAAAGTAGTAAAGCAGACGAAATGGGGCCCGAACACTGATTGAATAGGGAGTGTTGATCTACGGAGATGTGCAATAGTCGGCAACAGATAATTGAAGATGTCGGCTACAAGAAGTGAAGAAGGAGTTGGGAACCGAGGTACCTGTTCAGAAGCCTCAAGCGAAAAAATCAGACTACAGCGTGCATTATTGCGCGAAGGGCGTTTTGCTAAATAGAAGTGAAGAAAGAGTTTAGTAAAGACATTTCAGTAAATATAAAAGAAAGCTACGTTTTTAAGGGATTCTCACATATGTGAGGGATCTGCCGATTTTGACTGCGAAGGATTTCTTTGCCTAATTTTTGGCATATTGCGGTAGGTAGCTAACTAGGGAGGTAGGCTCATGTGCCTCCTTACTTTAATAAAAAGGAGAATCGGAGGACGCCTAAGCTTCGCCTTCAAGAGTGGAACGCGACAGCATTCAAAGATCCCTGACCACAATGTCCCTAACTGCTCCTCACGCTTGCCGGCAACTGTATCTTATGTATTGGTAATGTTTACCGGGAAACGCTGGCGCGGAACGCTATCCACGAAGGCGAGATTTCGGTAGAAATGCGGCTGCTTGCGTGGGCCGCGGTGCGGCGGAGGCGAGCACCACCTGCAGGTTTCGCAGGGAACCAGGCGCGCCGCTCCGTGGCCTCGCAGATTCGAGCGCGCCGGCGCACAGGCGAATTGCGGACGCCGTGGCCTGTCTATGAATTGTAGAAACACTGGAAAAAGGATCTGTTTGGCTTTCCACGTAACATAATTGTTTTTTCGTATATTGAAATTACAATATGAAGCTATCATGTCTGTAGGTTGTGTGTAAGTCGTATTTCAGGATTTTTCTGATGTATTTTACTTTGATAAATTTAATTAGTTGAGTAACCTCATTGCCCTACGCGGAGGGTCTGCGTGGTTCGGTATGCGTGGTTGGATGTGCGTGGTTCGGAACGATTTTTGCCGGAACGATGGTCGCCAAGAGACACCGACGCCGGATTTTCTGCGACACGGGGAGTTAAAATAATGTATGACCGGCGGTGGAATCGAACTTCTGTCGTCGAGCACAAGCCCCGGTGCTCTGACTATCAGGCTACGATCGCTTTTTTTTTTCGTTATTGCCTTTCTTGGGAGCCATTGGGCTCCCATGAGTTAATTGACGCACAGCTACAATTCTGCCGATGTTTTCATTGAAGTATAGCCTTGTCGGTTTCACATCCATGTCAACATTGGTCAGCGTTCTTGAACTGCTGTCATAGATGGCGAAGTGCTGTGAAGGCTCAAGAGCATAGTGAGGTCTCGATCGCACCCACACTGGTATCGTTAAAAAGCCAGCCAGCTCTTTGAAACGTTCGGCGCGTGCGCCTCGTGCCACTTCTACAGCCGAGCTGTATATGGCTAGCCGATTCGTCCGTCCGTCCGTCCGTCCTTCTCATGGTCACCTGTACGCCGAAAGCTCCTCCGGTGCAACCCCACGCGCATGCGCGAAAAAGAAACAAAGGAAAGGCGCGCGATTAGCCAATACCACCTAGATAGCACAAGGCCTGTTTACTCCGATCAGTGACGTCACGTTACCTGGGCCAAAATTTCCATTGACAAGGCTGGTGTGATGAAAGCGGTGACGTCAAAATCACAGTTGCTTACTCGGGAGCATCCCCATTAGATTCTATGGCAGTCGGGCCAGGTAACATGGCGTCATGGATCGGAGTGAAAAGGCCTTGTAATATTTAGGTGACATTCGATTAGCTGCGCCAGTAGTGACGTCACTGCTCTCCGTCGCAACCGAGCGCGCGCGCGTGCGTTGGAGTTTCTATCCGGCTCCGAAATGGGTAGGCCACGTGTCCTGCGTACTTCTCAGGAGCAGGCAGCTTTCGATCTTGGGCTCAAGAAGACGCTGTGCAGCCGAGCGCAAACAGCCACTGCGGAGCGAGGATCCGGCAGTCTACCAAGCCGCTCTTTATTGAACCGTCGGGATTAAAGTAGTGATAAACACCATGCGCACGTTTCAACTGCGTTGGTTAACCATCTGCACGGAGTGCTTGGGCGGCGATGTTTTTCGTCGTCTTTCTTTTTGAGAGCTGCGCGTGCTTTAGGTTAGGAAGTCCCACGCTACATGTTAATTTGAAACGTCCCACATCATTTAACTTATGTTTAGTTGCCGAAGTTGACCTCTCGAAATATTAACTTAATTTGCACGTTACTTCCCACCGTGCGGGTATACGGCACTATTTCTTTAACCCGTCAGACTTAGGCATCCGTCATCAGATGATCATTATGTCGAATTGGTAACATACATGTCTGTCGACTTGCAGGTATCGACTAACCAGTTGCGTTTTGCACGAGAGCCACTTACTAAGCCCTAGTGCAATAATGTTTGCCTATTGCGCTTTCGCTGCAGCTAAATGGAAGCGCTGCGTCTTTCGTGGCTGGCAATCGTCATGGCTGTCGTCGTTGTGAACCTGGACAACGTGGCGACGAGGCACGCGGGTGTAGAGCGCAGAGACGTGAGCGGCGCTGGTCGCGCAGGAAAGTGCAGGGACAGGCATAAGCATCGCCCTGACGACGGAAACAGGAAGGAAGGCGGGTCAAGCGGATCTGGTGGGTCGGGTGGTGGTAAGTATACGTCGTCCCCTGGCTATGCAACATATAATTAAAAGCTGAATGCAAGTAAGTCTCAGTTTGGTTAAATTTGTGATAATTTAACAAATACACTCCAGAAGACGGTTATAGCGCCGAAAAAACACAACACACAGCAAACGAGACGGGACAGGCGCGCGTTTGCTGTGTGTTGTGTTCTTTCGGCGCTATAACCGTCTTCTGGAAACATGCACCAACTAGCCCCCGAACAAGTATTACTCGGTAACAAATACACAAATACTGTCTACTACTAAGGCTGCATCGACAAAGCTGCGGGGCTGGCAATTGAGTATTCTTCGCATTAGCAGCCTTTAACTAGTACCTAAAGAGACAACGCGCGCACCTGGTGGTTAGCAGATGATATATTAAAAGGCCCCAGCACGTTGCCTCAGAGATTATATTGAGCGTGCTGCAGGCGGCGCTAAATTGGGCACCGCAATCTCAGAGGCCAAGCCGAGGAGTCGCGCGTTCCGAGTCATGCGTTACTTCCGGCGAGCGGTAATGGCAGCGTTATTATTATTTTTATCTGTTTTGGGGTAAATAACGACTTTGTCTTTATTTGAAAGTTTGCCTTGCGGCAGAAAACGTTTGCAGGCTCAATTTATATATGCGTGCGTAGAAGAAGAAACTTTATTTAAGAATAGTCCGGCAGTTCTTGCTGTGGTGGCCCCAGGCGGCGGCTCGAAGACTTTGGACTCGGGCGGCATCTTCGGCTTGCCGGACGGCCCAGAGCTAGTCTGCCAGCTGTGAACTTTTGATAGCCGCCTTATTTGTTTTGTTTTGTTATTACTGTTTGTTATTATTATTTGTTATGCGTGCATAACAAATAATTTATTCTACCAGCCTTTTCTGACAGATCCACTCGTATAATAAAAGTAAAATTTACAATAGAGGTTGCGGATCTACACTCTATGAACATAGGCTTCTCACGTGTCCCGAATTTCATTGTGGTTGGCCAGGAAATGGAAGAGTTACTCAAAGAGCTCGCATCTGAGTACAGTGGAGAGGAGAATCTGTTATGCCTTGCATGTAAAAGAGTAAGGTAAAATTTACCACCCATATGAAGGACACTTTAGAGTTAGACCCATCACATATAAGAAAAATTCGAGAAAATTTCTGAATTAAAAAAAAAAAACTCGAGTGTCGAGTTTACAACTTTGCGACTCAGCCCTAGTACGATATCACAGTTTTGTAGACTGCACCTATTGAGATGTCGGAAGCGGACAGAAAAGATGGAGAGAGAATAAAAAAAAGAACCAGAACCTGTTCGCCAGGAGCGGAGTCTTTTCTCTGGTTAATCAGAAAAAGTCTCGTTTTCTACACTGGACACCGGGTAAAGGGATTTAAGGAGACGTGAAGGGAGAAACACGAGTGTCGAAACGGAAAACGAAGCACGAAATTCAAGCGGCATCTGTCACTTTCACAGCTTATCTTGAAGGCCACTAGTCCCACGGGACCGATCAGCGGTGTACTGCGGTTGCCTCTATAACGATCCCGACGTCCATTGTGAGCAATGTCCACGGATATTTAGCTCTGACTGTGGCCGCACTCGACAGCCGACCTCCTACCGAGGCGTGCAAAATTTACATCATATGCGGCGACCTGAGGTGTACTAGTAACTTGTGAGTTGGACTCTTGCAAAGCTCTTCTAAAATATTGGAACAATTTCACAGAAGCTGTGAACTCATACATCCCATTTTTCTACTTGACATGCTCTAACAGATTCAGTTTTACGGAACTGCAGGAGGCATACGTTTATGCTACTGCATTACGGATTTGTAAACATTGCGCTTCAGTTTTCTTCAATGTTGCAGATTCACTGCTATTGTGGAAAAGCCTTTGAGGCCCCAATTTTAATTCTGCTTACCTAATTAATTCGAAGCTGTTGAGAAGTTGTGTAGTGTGAATATTTTTTTGAATTCCACATGTGTTCGAATAGGGAAGTCTAAGTTTGCCCCGAGTTAAACTGAAGAAATGGGGAAGTTCAGTAAGAAGAACGTCGGGAAACTGCAGAAAAAAAGAACTGCAAAATGGTTGTTTGCGAGGCTTGTTGGTATGACGGCCTAATACAGCAGACAGGGTCAAAACGGGACAAAAGATTAAAAGGCGAAAACCGCAGCACGTATATCATTGGTTTTCTAAATATTTTGTTCCGTTTTTTTTTTTCGCCGTTTGCCGTATCGCGTGAATCCGCAGCATCTTCCTATTGAGAGATCAGGCCGTCATTTCTTTGGCTTCCGCTTGCGTTGATTGTATAGTCAACGAACAAAAAAAGAAAGGCCACAGTTGAGCAGATAAGACCTTTCACAGGAAAAAAAAGTCAAATACATTTTTTATGCCTACTTCTTATGCGCATGGAAGCGCCAAGGTCATCCGTGACAGCTCAGTACTGTATACGCACGTCATATCAAGTTTAGCGCTCACGGTTAAGCTTACCGCACGGCGTACACTATATACTGTATCAAAGAGGTCACATAGTTTACAATAAAGCGAGCTCTAAAATATAGTGCCTGTCTTGCTTCTTGTAACCCATTGTTGTTTTTACTTAACTTTTAGTTGTTTCCCGGGCTTCATTTCGTGATATTCTTAGTGAGAATAGTACCGAATACAGTTACTAGTATACGACGCATTTCACATGCGAGAGCCATCTCAAAAAGGAAACTTAATAGATCTTCTATAATTGCAAGTCACCGTGAGCAAGAACAACGGTGGTAATTTGCCCTTCATGCACACGAACAGTCGAGAAACGGGAGGAAAGCCACCGAGGTAGCTCAATTGCTAGTTCATCGAAGGCATTACGTTGTCATTTCAGCTCTCGGCGGCGGCAAGTTGTCTTTTCTTTCACACTCATTTCCCTTTTCGTTATTATTTGATATTACAGTAAAAAACAGGTATTTCACTGTGTTTTTCTTGTCTTCATGGTAGCCAGGCTGCAATTACCATAGTTATTCCCCCACATCCGGCCATAGCCAAATACTGTAAGGAATTCGAATAACCGCGTTCAAATAGAATTTGGAATCCTAGAAATCGTTCTTCGATAGTTACATAATCCGATTGAATAACTTAGTGTCAGTATAAATAATACGACTATCCCGAGAATCATGCGACCACAAAAGGGTAGTTACACACACAAGCCGTGTGGGCGCCGCCTACTTCCGCATGCATTCCATAGATGTGCGCATGCGCGTACGTTTTGTCGTCGTGTGGCTTGCCCAAGGATCTCATTTACTTTTGTGCACCAACTGGCCCAACAGCATGATCTTCCTAATCACTTGAGGCGTATCCGAAATTTGGATCGTTCAAACACTACCACCATCATCAAAGTCCCTCCCCCCTCTCCCCTCCCCCCATCTCTCTCCGTCAATACTAGTTGGGGGCGCCGGAGAACCGTGGTACATGTCAGACGACAGTCAAGAGGAGCAGGTGAAGCTCGATCGTGACCGGGAATTTCGCGAGAAGGAACGCTCCAGTGCGAAGCAAGCGCCTCTGGTGTGCTTCTTACGAGGGGACGGCTTCACGCACACCGGCGCCATGCGCTTCCCCCTGAACACCATACCCAAGAACAAGTGCACGCACATCGTGTACTCGTACCTGGAAACCGACAACAAGACCGGAAATCTATTATTTCGTAAGAAGGGCCTGCACGAGGAAAAGGGTGAGTGAGCCACATTTGCGTTTTACTTAATTCACACCTTCATTTTCTTGTTATTGCTTTTCTTTTCGCTTCCTCTTGCCTTTTAATCCCTTTAATCCATTCTCCCATTATGGGGTAGCTAGCCAGATACCTGCCTGTATTTTTGGCTCATTATTATATCTTTCAATATGTTGCTCTCACCCTCACTCGTACGTTCGCTCATAAGTCAAGGCGCTTATCAGGCAGCAAATTTAAAACACATTTTATGATCGTACTTGTGCGTTCTCATTCTTCAGCATAATTTCTCTTACTAAAAGGAAAGTAAAATAAAGAAGCTGCACAGTAAAGAAAACTGAAGATTTCACTCGTTATGTTTTTTCTTAATGCAGCTCTACTGAGGAAGCTGGCCTCAATGAAAAACAAAAGGCGACATCTGAAGGTTCTTTACAGCTACGGTGGTGGGGCACACTGGAGCAGCCTGCTCAACCGACTGCGCTCGGACAAGGACATGAAGAAGCTGATCAAGGAACTCGACATGTTGCTGAGAGAAAAGCGACTGGACGGCATCAACTTTCACCTCGAAGGACCCGGCCCTTCTAGCTGCAGCAAGAACGACGCTGACAGAGTCTTACAGTTCATCAGGGTGATTACAGCGAAAGCCATCGCCATTCTTGCTCGTTTAAGAAAGAGCGGAAAGTTCCCAGCGTAACCGCTAGCCAACTTTTTAAAACTTTAGCGCAAAAGCGGCGTCCTGTTGGGTGTGTTTGTGTCATCTGCCGTAGGTCGGTGGATCGAGGGGAAATTAATTTTAAACAAGTGGCATGTCACCTCTAGACGAACTGTATTTAATGCCGTAAAAAATGGGTGCTACGGCGAGCGAACGACTTTTGCAGGAAGCCACGAGTCGTTAGCTGTGAAGCTTGGTACATAGTGTGAGTGAGGGGTTACGAGCGAATAACACAAAGGACTCAACGCGAAAATTTACAGTTAACGTTATTTTCTACTCGCCACGCTGACTCAGTGATAGTGGCGTTCTGCTGCGGAGCGGCAGGTCGTGGGTTTGATTCCCAGCCACGGCGACCGCATAACGATTGGGGCGGGTTTAATAGAAAATGGAAAAGAGCGACGATGAGCAGACATTGGTGATGTCTCCAGTATTGTATTCATTTACTGCGACATCCGCAGGCTCTCGCAGAGGGCACCGCCATCTTCTCGAGAAAATCCCTGTGTTTGGGATGGGCACAACGTCGTCTTTGTCCGCTATAGCATTGTTATTCTTCTTCATATTATTATTATTATTATTATTATTATTATTATTATTATTATTATTATTATTATTTCTTTGGAAAACATATATGCATGTATTGCCTGCTATGGCGATGCATGCACACACGCCACCAGTCTAGCAGCCTTCATGGTGCAGAAGAATCCGCACAAATTGCCTCGCGGAAGTGCTGCGCAGTATAGTTCAGCGGTTTCCGCGTTCGTCTCTGCAGGGCCATCAGTTAGATACCCGGTGGTTACGTGAGGTCCAGTGCCAACGGAAGCTCGCGGAACGATAGATAAAACGACGACACGTAGTTTCTTTGTTGTGTTCTATAGCCTATTTCTTATGAATATATTGAACATGCCTCCATGATCGTTTACGGTAAAATTGTAACAATGTTGATAAAGTGGCAGCACCATGGCACCATTTTCTCTTTCGTAGTCGTTCCCCGTCTGTTCTACACCTCATGTAATGCAACACAAACTAGCCCATCAGTCTATTCTTTCGAATTCCGGTGATTGCCTGAAATTAGTTTTTCCCCTGATTGTTGAAGTGAAGCTGAGCTTGAGGCGGTGATCTGAGAACGACGACGTAACGAAAAAGGTGCACGGTCGGACTTTAGAGCTCTCACAGCTAAACGCTGCTGGAACGAGCTTTGTGTTCGCGTTTATTAAACGCGGCTAGCCAGATCACGTGGGTTACTTCACTGAGGCCTCTCATAGCCTTAGTGGTGCTTTGTGACTTTAAATCGTGCGAAGAAACCAAGCTTACTACCAAAAAGAGGCGTTCACGGAACCAGTAAAACCCATGTGCAAAAGCCGGCCCTGTCAAGCTTTTAGTGACGTTGACAACAATCTCGCCCAGGCATGGTGTGCTGTCCGTGGACGCCCTCCCCAGGAATAAATTCCGTTGAAAGGCGATAGTGCAGCATTTGTCGCTTGATGACTGCTGATACGATTGACAGGAGTGAAGTAGGCCTTACAGCTACTGAAAAGCACCAGTTGAGTTTGATAAAAGACGCCTACTATAGCATAGCGAGCTCTCTCAAATGCGACCATTGCTACTGGGTTGCACAAACGTACTGCCGAACTACGCTTCTCTGAACGCCACGCGGGAGGCCATCTCCGATTTGGTCACGTGCGCACGACAAGGGCGTCATCTTTGCACGCGACACATGAATGATCAATAATGACTTCTTTCCTCTGCACACCATTAAAAATCTTATACGTTCAACTTATGACACAGCTAGTTGAGGTTCTGCTATGTAATCTTGCAATCATTCCCTCGTTCTATTCGTAGTGCGCCCGCCGTGGTCAAATATGGCGGGTGGGGATCGGAATCCTTCTGTCTTGCTGCCCGAGTTTCTTCACGCCATTTAGGGACCCTGTGTGTCGAACGCGTGGGGGCTATAACCGCGACCACGCGTCTGATAAAAACGTTTCAAATTTGAACATGTTATAACACCTGATGAGGACAGGTTTGAGTTTCATGGATTATATACGATGACTAAGATCTTTTGAACGCGGTCGCTTCCGCGGCACTCGAGATACGCTGCCGCTGTGAACGCCAAGGGGTAGGCTCCATTTCGCTCCAGCCGGGTCATGCGCGCGCAACAACTGTGCCGTTTGTGCTCAGGACACATGAATGATCGAATAATGGCTTGTTTTCTCTACACAACGATACGAAAATGTCACGTGTGGCCAATACGGTTGCAAAGGTATAAGCACTAACGCAGTAACACGTTTTCATGACACGCGGTTTTAACAAGCGAACCCCTCTGACCGATTCTATAGATGTTTTACGTAAAAAAAGAGAGAAATGCTACAGTATATTTATTTATTTATTTATTTATTTATTTATTTATTCATTTATAACGGCATACATGCCCATTGAAGGGCATAGAGTGAGGGGGTAACAGCTTCTGCAGAACAGAAAAGAAGTTAGCGTCAAATAAAAAGGTGACAAAACAAAAGGTTACACATAGTACAGTGGAACATCGTTATACAAGGTTATCGAAAAGGCTATTCAGGTTATCACAATACGTTTGACGTGGATGCAATGTGGTCCAGAAGGCTGTTCCAACGTGCAATGGTGCGAGGCAGTGATGATGAGTTATACGCCTGGGTTTGACCACGTATCTGCACGAAACTGAGCGTGTTGTGAAGGCATCGTCACGTGCGCACATGCGCATGAATCGGCAGACAGTGATATTTAGTGATGTAAATATACATGTGAAGCAGACAGAGAAAAGTGATCACGCGGCGAGTTTCCTATGACTGAAGAAATATGTATTTTTTTTTTCATTCCGGTAATGCTAGAAAGATGACCGCAGTTACGAGAGATGAATGTGGCTGTTCTGAGTAGCTTCCAACATGCTGATGAGGTACTCCTGATATGGTGACCACGTGGATGAAGCGAATTCTAGCTGCGGACGAACCTAGGTTAGGTATACTAATTTCAGTGCATTAGATGGTGCGGCGCAAATTTCTACGCAGATAACAAAGAAACTCGGAAGCTTTAAAAGAGGTGCCTGCTACATGCGTACCCCAGGAAAGATAAGGTTTGTACAATAAGATAAGATAAGTTTTGTACAATGAAAAATGACAAATTATGGTGTAATGAAAGCGACAGCGGAAACTGAGTGCGTTTACAACTAAAAAAAGTTAACGTGCATTTATAGGTATTAAGGGAGGGTTTAAAAGTGTAGCGCTTGCTCTCATTTACACTGACCCCGTGCAGCAATTCAACATTATAATGTTTCCTCAACTTTAAGTTGTTATACCAATTCACCTCGCTCATGTGCGTTGCTGTAGCAAAGGAAGCGGGACCCACGTTTTCTTAGCTTCTTCTTCCCAGCCAGCAGCTGCTTTCCCTGAAATATAATGAACATGCTACTGAATGCTTCATATTGCTGTTGCGATTGTAAACGTGCTCATAGGCTTCAGCTACTGCCTGCGAGCACCTTGTAATGTCACACCAGGCTTTAATGTCTACGGGACGAGCCTACCTGCTGCTGCGTGCGAGGTCACAGCCGGGTGGAATTGCGGCTTCACTTAAATGAGGCTGAAGTACAAAAAACACTCGTCTGCTCATATTTGGGTGCATGTTAAAGAGCCCCGGGTCCTCAAAATCAACGTGGAACCCGTCAATGCCACCTCTATAGCAGGCCCAGCGTTGCTATGGGAGGCTAAAACTCAAGAAAAATCAGCGAGAGAACGATCGTGGAAGTTGTTCTGAATGTCATGTAGTTCTTTTACAAAACATGCTCCATGTCTGGGTCTTGCTCTGACAGGAATTCCGGCTGACGGTAGCCGACCACGATGTCCTGCTGACGATGCAGCTTCCCGCCTGCCGCGATTCCAAGTGTGACCATGTGCAAAAGAAAGAACTGGCCCGGTAACTATAAGCATTTACACTTCGGAATGCTTTCGCGTATGCAGTTTATTGTGAAACTCGCTGTTGACAATTTTCTGACGCGGCGCGATAGCTTTTCCCGCTGAGGTGGGCCGTAGGAGCCGGTGTAAACCAACTGCACAATTCATTGATCATTGGAGGGCCAGTTCCTTATGAAGGCCGTACACGTTTGTTTTGGAGCTCGGGATAACAGTAGCCGGGATGATCATTCTAAGCCCCACTTACAGGTTGAAACAAAGCCTGAACTCGATGAGATGTCGGCCATCGGTCCCCACGGAAATGTATATTTCTTTCCGCTAGACACGACGCAGGTAATGCGATTGCGGTTCGTTATGGAATGTTTTTTTTTTACATTTAAACGCAGAGTAGAAGACAGTGAATTTCCCAAGCGTGTATTGGTCATTTACAACCATATTCCGGCCGAGCGGATAGGAAGCCTACACGTTGAACCGACTTATGTGCCCTCCTCCATATAGTCTGTTTTGTGCTGACTTTTTTTGTAGACGACAGGGTACCTTTTGAGGGGATGCCAGCAAGACACACATAACAAAAGAGACTCACACAGGAAACGCTTCAAATCTGAAAAAAAAAACGGTAGCTGGAAGCACGTGATTAGGCATCAAAGAGAGAGGGAGAGAGAGAGAGGGAGAGAGAGAGAGGGAGAGAGAGAAATAAACTTTATTGTGAGACCAGGCTTCTTGAGCCCAAAGGTGGGTGGCCTCCTCAGTCCAGGTAGCCATGGCTCGCTGCCGCCGGCCGAGCCCTGTTCACCAATCAAGTACAAGTACTTGATTGATGAATAAAGTACGAAATTATTAAAGGGATCCAAAAATACCTGCCGTAGTTGCTCAGTGGCTATGATGTTGGGCTGCTGAGCACGAGATCGCGGGATTGAGTCCCGGCCGCGGCGGCCGCATTTCGATGGGGGCGAAATGTGAAAACACCCGTGTATTTAGATTTAGGTGCACGTTAAGGAAGCCCAGGTGATCGAAACTTCCAGAGTCCTCCACTACGCCGTGCCTCATAATCAGAAAGTGTTTTTGGCCCGCTAAACCCCAGAATTTTTTAGAAACAAACGTGGTGTTATAGACAGTGCCACTCTCTTTTTACGACTAGGAGAGGAGAAATAGTAGTTACCCCTTATTTTAAGGAGTGTACGAAATTACAGATTATCATCCACCTACCTGTGTACCACAACGCTATAAAGGCAACCTCATTGGAGCGGCATAAAGAGCCAAAAAAATGGCATGTCCCAAGCACTGCAGGAATTGGTAGACGCGAAGCTTTTCTGTTGTAGATGCTTGTGTTTAGGCCAAATCTGTAGACGTCATGTTATTTTACATCATCGTAGCTAGAATGTAACATTCTAGAAATGCCGTGCCTACGTTAGTTAGATGCTATGTTGCATCTATGGTGTAATTACATCAATAGCGTGACCATTGATAGCAAACAGACAAACTAATAATTTCACCAGTTATATAACACTTTGGCAATCACTTTTCTAATTCATGCAAAACACTCCCGAATTCATAAAACATACAACACGTGGTATATGTACTAGTTGATTAAAGAAAATATGTGCTGCACACCAAGGACAACATAGGGGAAATTACTTGTGCCTAATAAATGAAATAAAGAAACGATAAGTTAAAGGTGATTGAAGTGGATGAAAAAACAGCTTGCCGCAGGTTGGAACCGAACCCACAACCTTCGCATTTCGCATGCGATGCTTTACCAATTGAGCTACCGCGGCGCCGTTTTCCCATCCACTTACTTGAGTTTTCTGCCTTTTCTTGGTAATTCCTGCCTTCTCTTTATTTCATTTATTAAGCACAAGTAACTTCCCCTATGTTGTCCTTGGTGTCAGTGTTTGTTGGCTTCTTATGATACGTTGTATATTGTTATATGATATATGTGGCAACTGTATGTTGTATGTACCACATATTTAAGAGCAAAGGACTAGCCGAAAAAAAAGAAGAAAACAGGCTACGGGCACTTTGTTCCAAAGTGAAGAAGTCTGAGCTTAACTCCTTGACGAGCGTTATTACTTGTAATGGGAGTGGTACCACGTAAACTTCCAATTCCGGCCTTTTCTGCTTATGCAGCTCAGCCGTTCTACTTGTGATGATCGTCATCTCAGTGTTTCATGTCTTCATGCAGCTACATAGACTACTTTTTCCTGATGACGTTCGACTACAAGTTGGACGACCTGTCCAGGACAAGGATCACTAGCGGAGTTCTACAGTACGAAAACGGGCGACGTACCCACATTGATACAGTACGTAGCGAAGAAAACGTTTGATTTTGATACCAACCCTTTAGTTTCAGTAATATTGCAACAAAAACAACTTACGCCTTCCTCTTTTGGGCAATAAAAAATAAAAGTCGGTATTTCACTTTCACCTATGTGATCAGTAAGTCGTGCAAGACTCTGATATGGTAAAGAATCACAACGCGGTGTCGACACTAATTCCGAGAAGAACAGTTGTTATACGTTTTCAAACTGCACAACGCTTCCAATTTAGTGTGTACCAGCAAGGATAAAAAAGAAAAACAGGAAATAGCAATGAACCAGGGTATCTCCTTTAGTAAACTCCCCCATCTTTCTCTTTATCCTTGCTCCTCCTCTTTATTCAAGCTCATAACTGAGGCCCTAGAAAAAACCGCGAGGAAGGTGCTTTGCAGGAAAGCACGGAAACCATTGTGAAGAACACGTGTCGTTCAGTTGGCCTTGAGCTGAAATGTTCAATCATCTCTTCCAAGCAGATTAGAAAGTGATTCCAGCAACGATGCCTTCTTATGCGTCCACTGCGGAAGTGAAGTTTTGGAAACTTTTATACGACGTCCCTTCTTAGCCTTCTTGAGCCAAACGTCGTCGAAGGGAATTTGAAGTCGACCTATGTCGTATGTCAGTGAATCAATTGTAAAATCACTTTGCTTACGAAGAGTACCGCACCGCAGACAAGGCACAAGCACAGAAAACGTCACAGAAAACGATAGGAATGCGCAGTAAATTTGACTAGGCTGTTTCTAAACGACAGGCAATACGTCTAGCGTGGCTCCATTTCCACAACTAAAAGACGGAGAGAGATCATTGTAGACATAAAGCCATGATACGGTTTAATTTCCCTCACGAACCCTATCGCTTTTCGGCATTTTCGCTTGCCTCTGTATGCCTCCTCCGCCACAAGTGGGCCGTTCTCTTCTCTCACACTGGCACCGCCAAAACCACTTGGAAAAAGCACAAGTCCTTGCCGCTGCATTTTCGTTCGCAGGAAGGCTGCGTGTATCACTGGACCCAAGCCGGTGTACAGAAGAACCAGATAATACCGGGAATCCCCACCTACGGGCGCTCTTACACGCTTGAAAACCAGAACAAGTACGGCCTCGACGAAAGCCTCAAGAAGTCCCACCCACTCGGTTATGGTGCAAACTTTACCAAGGTGGACGGATACATGAATTACATCGAGGTGAGCACCAAGGGTGCTTTTTTGCGTGATTAAATATTGAAGGCACGTTAGAGTGCGCACAGTGTTGAAACTATACCCAACACTTTTCGATACTAAACATTACCGGGTAGTGCGTGTGTGCTTAGTGCAATCTGGTCAACCAGTCTCCCATGCCTTCACAGATAAGGGAAGTATGACGTCTGCCACGGGATAAAATGTGCGGGAGTGCGAGGAGAGCTACTGAGCTCTCAGACAACAATACTCAGAGCATGCGCAGTTTTGATTCGACATTTTTATCGATAGCAAATGCATCTAGCATTCTAGTTGATTGAGACGATTGTACATTATTAAATACTGTAGGTTTTGCGGTGTACATCGCTTTGCCCTTTTTTCTTGCCTAGTTTCTTTCTTTCTTTCTTTCTTTCTTTCTTTCTTTCTTTCTTTCTTTCTTTCTTTCTTTCTTTCTTTCTTTCTTTCTTTCTTTCCTTCCTTCTTTCTTTCTTTCTTTCTTTCTTTCTTTCTTTCTTTCTTTCTTTCGTAGTAGCTTGTATGAGCAACGCCAGAGCGTAACAGGCCTCACATATCGCGGTGAACTGTAATGTTGTTAAGGCCCCTAGCACGTCACGTCACCGCAAATTTAGGTTCCCACCATTGATGATTGGCTGATGAGGCTGTAACTCGAGGCGTTTGCCTGGGCACAGGTCGAGCACTTCTGTCGAATAAATTATAGCTATCAGCTCTAAACTGTTACCTAAACATAAGTGAGACCACGGTACACTGATGGCGCAGAAATAAAAAAAAACCAAGGACAAAAGAGCACTAAAAATGGAGTGGCAAGGGAACACACTTGGTTTGCGTTAAAGAATTGACCGATGTTGAAACAAGGGTTGTGTTCTTACTCTGGAAATAGAAGAAATACGTTAGTTCTTTCCGTGTAAACGCTCGTACAGAGCAAATCACAGACGCAGAGCTTTGGCGTAAACGCTGAGCTGATGAAGAAGCACTAGTCCCGAGCTGCAAAAAGTGACCAATTTCCACTACCGTTTTAAACTAGCGCTGTAGTTTCTCGGTGGGAACATACATTAACATTGCATATTGCCAGTTTTTCTACAGGAATTGAGTCTTGGAAATAGCTTTGCCACTTCTTGCAGTAGGGTTTTTGATCTTAAATGAAACTCTAGCACCACCAGTCAACAGATCTAAATTTAGTTTTAAATGAATCAAATTTTACCTGCGTTATTTTAGTGTCAGTACAGAAAAAGCGTTGTTGTATTCTCAGTTGTGCAGGATAATGTGTCTAGGCTAAAGCTTCCTTTGAATAAGGAGCCATTTCGTATTATTATTTAGGCACATGTAAGGAGGGTCCATATGTTCGAAGCACAGAGGGAGCAGAAAAGTTTTTTTCCTGTAGCCCCGAATTCCTTAGCTTGGATGCTATCCTCCACTGGTTGGCTTTACGAATGTGTTCACTCTGCCGCTGTTCTTCATAAAGGTAACGATATGTATTTTAAAATTTGTCATCATGATGAGCACGGTGTAGTGTGGAAGATTGGGCAACGCGGAATTGTACGAGTATACTCCTCGGCGTGGCTGAACCGAGCGACGGCTGCGTATATTAAGTGCCCTGCACTCTGGCCGCAACGCGTTGATCACGTGCTATTTAACCGCTGTATAATGTACTCGATGGTTAACTTGTTTTTCAGACATGCCGACGTGTCGTATACTTCCACTGGCCAAGACAATGGGTGAACTTCGCGGCGACTCCTTACATTCACTACCAGGACCAGTGGATCAGCTACGAGGACAGAGACAGCGTTAAATACAAGGTATGCAGACCCACCGTGAGAGATGGCAACATTGAACCGTAGGCTTAGCTGATGACGAGGCCTATTCGTTCAGCATGCGCCTCGTTTGCGGAAGGTGGATGGAACATTGAGCTTCATTATCTCTTTTAATAATTAGTCGTCTCTCGTGAAATTAACGAAACGAGTTTTGAAAAACTATTTTATCACTCCGAGCTGATTCACTGTTTTTCTTTAGTGTCCCTTCAACGGGTATAAATGTACCCCGGCCAGGTACTCTGCTGCTTGTGGGTGTTCTCTTACCGAAAGGGGGCCCGAAGGCGTGGTTATGGGAATCATTGAAAAGGCATCTTCGTGTGCGAAGTTCTCTTCAACTGAGAAGGGATTAACTGCGAATTCTGTGCGTCTCCATTATATTGCTGATATTTAACGTCAATGTCCTGTTGGTGACGTAACGTGAAAGCGTAACATAATAACCAACAGGTGCATAAGTACTTAAATGAGATACGTTTATACTGCCGCAGCGCAACAAAATTTTTCGAGAAACACAACTTTAACTTTTTCTCAGTCAGTACACTGTCAAAAGGAAGAGCAGCATGAGATGGCATTCAGCTTCCGAGCACAAGGTCCCGTGTTCGATTTGTGGTTGGGAAGGCCGCATTTGAGGGACGGAGGAATTCAAAACACATGTGCGCTCTGACTTCGGTGAATTTCAACGCAGGCGATGCGTTTTTGTTACACGTCAGAACATTTAACGCTTACTCCAACGCGAGCACAATCCGCCCGTCAGGGATACCAGTGCTCTCGAAAGCGCAGTTAAATTTTGGGACAAGCAGATACTTTCGGAAAGCGAGTCGTCAGCCCACCTTTTGTTCTTGTAAAGTACGAAATTATCCGAACTGTGATCTCTCTATCTCTGACGGGTCCTCACTTTCTATATAGCTGTTTACAGCCGTTCAGCAGATAATAATAACCGACGGTAATTATTTTTCTGTTTTTTGCTGTGATTACACTCGTAACAGATAGAGTGGATGCGGAAGAACAAGCTCGGCGGAATCTTCTTGTGGTCGCTGGAGGCGGACGACTATGCAGGCAGCTGCCAGCAAAGAATACGCTACCCTCTGGTGGAGGCCGCACGAAAGGCACTCGAAGGTTACCGTCCTTCCTGAATAAACAGTTACGCTGTCGCTCACTTTAGTCGTCATCACTGAATTTTCGTCCAGGCTATGCGTTCATTTCAGTGAAGCGATGACCATCGTCCAGCCGCCGTCAACGTGGACCTTTCTTACAGTGGCTCCTTAATAGAATGTTCTGCAAAATTTGTCGAAGAAAAAGAGAGTTGTGTATTCTTAGCTTATCACAGTTATTGTGCGCTTCCTGTAACACGTGTGACACAGTAACGTATAAAAAACGTAGACGTGGATAGGTTCGTTCGGAGCATGGTCAGTACATTCATTCTTTTCTTAACACTTTTAAGGAGCCCGCACAACTGCTGAGCTGCCGAGCTAAGTGTTGCAGAATGTATAAGGAGCAGATCATCATTACTCGTTACACGCGTGTATTTTTGGTGAGAAGGATTTATTTGCCTTGTAACTCTGGTTTGATTACCTTGAATTAACTGTGATCAACAATCTCGTAGACAACTATGAGGATCATTCACTTTTGCTACCAAGAAACGTCAAAAGCTCTTCGGGGAGTTGACAACAGCTAGGCGTAGAAAAAGTACGACACCCTTAAAAAAAGCGCAATAACAATAAAGAAAACATAGCCGACTTTCCAACTTTGCTAATGTATAGGTGAGGAAAATGCCCTGGCCTTGCATCCGAAGCCAGCTTTCATCTACCTTTAAATGCTAAATGTTAAATGCGCAGGTCCTGACACATGAAAATTCTCGCCGACGTCGTAAATATTCCACGTAGATCGTGGTTTGCACTAAGGTTCTCGGTGCTAAGCATAAGCCTTGCAATTTGTCACAGTATCTTATTTCGTTGCCGCAGGTGGTGGTACCTAAATGATAAGCTGGCTGTAATGAATAATGTATTTTACCCGAAGCAGAAGTTCATAACTAATAGTACGAGAGAAAAGCTTGTCCCTGCAGGCTCTTAGTATAAACAAGTGCCAACTTATTAATTCAAAGAAGGAAAAGAAAAATTCATGTACTGCAGTTACCTTTATATTTGTGTCAAACCTACAGGCTCCGAATTTTAGTTAAAATGCTTCGACGAAATTGCGAATTGTGTTCTAACCACGTTGTAAAAGCCTCTTGTTATTACTGAACGACTGGTATAGAATAAGGTTGCAATTTAGCCTAATCAACCTCGATTCGGAGAACAGCTTACAATGAGTTAAATGTAACATTCCGTTCAAAATGTTGGCAGAGGTACAGCCACTATTATCTGGCTCTTACCTGCAACGCCCATAGCGCGTTATTCTCAAAACTGTAAAAATATGAAAGTTTTCACAATAGTTTATATGTTTCGAGTAGAGCGATGAGCAGAGTATGATATACGTAAAGCGAATTCTATGTCTAAATAGACTCTAGGATTCTCACCACAGTATTTTGGGCTGGTTCGCTTTTATAACGTGAGTATATCGTTACGTTGCGGTAATAGTTATTCCATACAATAATTTGGTTCAAGAACTCGTAGTGCTAATTTAGATGTAGTTTTAGCACAATAAGTAAGTGATCCTAGAAGAACAGTTTTGTTGACTTAAGGGAAAGAATTTTGAGACGTTCACCATCAGCGGAAAATAAAGAAGAGAATGAATGGTTAAAGAAGCCCTTTTTTATGCGTGTCGTCTTGAATACATATTCGCATAATTCAGCAACCTGTGATATTCCTCAGGAAAAAGGTAGTGCAGTAATGACGGACCATGTTAGCATTTTAAAACGTTCAACGATTTCTTGCTATTGTGTCACCATGTGCATCTAGAATATCAAGAAAAGTTAGAAGCGTGCTTTCGTCGACTTGGACAGTTTTTTTTTTATTCGTGAAATTGAATCTCTCATTGTACCCATAAAACATAGGTCGTGTACAAATCCATGCCTTATAGGGTGCTGCTTTCTAGATTTAAAATGCGCGTCTTGAAAAGCCGTTTTTACTGGATGAATGCGGCGGAAAGGATTTTGGGAGCCGGAAACACGTCATAGATGTCCGGTTTTGTCATAGTGATGTTTTCGCTGGGGTAAGGGAACTTATGTTTGTTTCAAGGTAGTTATTTTGCCGAGTTCTTAGTTCAGTGGATTCTTAGTTATTTTTAGTTTATATATCCTCCAACTTGCAATGTTTTGATTCTGTGCTTTCTGGACAGCGCCTAATGTTCTAATTGCATCGGATCCTTCGACAGCTCTCCATGGCTGGGCCCACGCACATTATTGCAATATTCAATGAACTTTGAAGCCTTGTTCAGAAAGCATTATTATGATCTAGGGCAGGCACGTACCCAGGGGGGGGCCCGAGGGGGCCCGGGCCCCCCCCGAAATCATGTGGCGTACCACCCCCCCCCCTCCCCACCCACGCCACCACTCTACAAACATTCCTAAAGCGCCGCCAGATTAATGTTGAGACTTGGCAGCTGTTCATCGGTCAGCCTTATGCTGCTTTTTTTTCACTTCCTTTTAGATGGCGGTAGTTATCGGCCTCTCTTGTAATGTGAAGGACAGTTTTCTCATAGATTCCGCACCCGCGCGATTAACTCGAGATGCGTTCAGTTGTCACCATCTATTCAACCGTCACGCGCATAGCTGTTGCTTTTGTTAGTTCAACCTTCTTTGTTTAGGCTGATCCTGGGACCAGGAGAGGGATGCGGCTGTTACTCAGCTGGTCTGTACTCTCATGGAACGAGTTGCAGCCGGAGAAAGCACCAATTGCGTTTAACTTTTCCTTTTGCTTCATTATTTCCTTAAGTTACGGCTAGCCGCGACGCTGGCAGATGCCCGGAACCATATACACGTGATATGGGTTAGATAAGGTGGGAAATAAAATGATGTGAAAGAGCGTCCATCATGAAACCCTGCAATAACGCTTAAACCCATAAGCAAGATGACTGTCGCCCGTTACCTCGTCCGTTTTTCCACAATTGTATAGCACTTTTCGTGCAAAATTGGAAACTGGAAACAAAAATCGCAAGGAGTTGAGAAATTAAGCGATCTACTAAGGGAGAGAGCCAACGCAACAACCAAACTGCAAGCAAAAGCGAATAATAAAAATGTTAACCGTTGTTTATGAGAATATTTATGGATCAACATCTTTTTATTTAAAAAGGAAGTAGAGAAAACGCCGCCGGAAGTGGAGAATAAATACTTGCTTTGAATGACGCTTCTACAGTTATCGGTCGAACCGCCTCACGTAGCCACTTCTCTGCTGTGCTTATGTGGGTGTTTTCCTAACCTTTCTCGGTGAGCGCAGTACGTCTAGAATCGCATAGTCCTGCGCTCTACGCGGTTGTATGGGACTGGCGGCCGCACAGCGTTACGCAATTCGCTGAACTGTCGAAACTGATCAACAAGACGAAAATAACTGATATTCGAAACTATAACATGTGAAAGACTGAAGAAGCCGTAAAAAAATGACCGCAGACTTAAATCAGTAAAAAAGAAACCTGGCATAGTACAAACCATGATGTATGCACTAAAAGATAAGAGGGATAATATCATAAGCAATCTCGAAGATAAAGTAAAAGCAGCGGAAAAATTCTAAGCTGACCTGCAGTACCCAGAGGAGTCACGATACCTCACTTAAAAACAGTAATGAACAGGATACAGAAACTCTCCTATAACTAGCGATGAGGTCAGAAGGGCGCTGCAAGACATGAAACGATGAAGAGCGGGAGGAGAAGGTGGAATAACAGTCCATTTAATCAAAGATGGAGGAGACATAATGCTTGGAAAACTGACGGCTCTTTATACGAAGTGTCTATCGACTGCAAGGGTCCCAGAAAACTGGAAGAATGCCAATATTATACTAATCCACAAAAAAGGAGACGTTAACGAATTGAAAAATTATAGGACCATTAGCTTGCTCCCAGTATTATATAAAATATTTACCAAAATAATCCCCAATAGAATAAGGGCAACACTGAATTTTTCAACCAAGGGAACAGGCTGGCTTCAGGAAGAGATACTTTACAATGGATCACATCCATGTCATCACTCAGGTTATCGCGAAATCCGCACAGTACAATAAGCCTCTCTACGTGGCTTATACAGATTACGAAAAGGCATTTGATTCAGTAGAGATACCAGCAGTCATAGAGGCACTACGTAATCAACGAGTACAGAACGCTCACGTAAAAAGCTTGGAAAATATTGCTACATGCGTGTGGTATTTGTTTGAACGAGGCGCGTGGGCGCTATCACTTCAGAAAAGAGGAGGAAGAACGAACTGGGCTCGCGCTGTGAATCTAACCGGTCAGCGCTGCAACCGTTGGTGTAAATATAATCTGTAAATAGTTTCTCGTCTTACTGGCTCGTCCTTCGCGTAAGAATATATACAGAGGTTCTACAGCTACCTTAATTCTACACAAGAAAAGCAGGGAGATACCTATAGGGAATTGGGTCAGACAGGGAGACACAATTTCTCCAAAGCTATTCACTGCGTGCTTAGAAGAATTCAAGCTATTAAACTGGGAAGGCTTAGGAGTTAAGATCGACGGCAAATATCTCAGCTACCTTCGGTTTGCCGATGACATTGTTCTATTCAACAACAATGCAGACGAGTTACAACAAATGATTGGAGACCTTAACAGAGAGAGTGTAAGAGTGGGGTTGAATATTAATGTGCAGAAGATGACGATAGTGATAAATAGCCGGGCAAAGGAACAAGAGATCAGGAGCGCCAGTCGGCCACTAGAGACTGTGAAGGAGTACGTTTACCTAGGTCAATTAATCACAGGGAACGCTGATCATGAGAAGGAAATTCACAGAAGAATAAAAATAGGTTGGATCGCATACGGCAGACATTGCCAGCTCCTGACTGGAAGCTTACCATTATTATTTAAAAGTAAGGTGTGCAATCAATGCATTTTGCCAGTGCTGACATATGGGGAAGATACTTGAGAATGAGTTAAGGACCGCGCTAAGAGTGATCGAACGAAGATTGCTAGGCATAACGTTAAGAGAGAGAAAGAGAGCGGTTTGGATCAGAGAGCGAACGGGTATAGACGATATTCTAATTGACATCAAGAGGACAAAATGTAGCTGGGCAGGTCATGTAATGCGCCGGTTAGACAACCGTTGGACCATTACGGTTACAGAATGGGTACCATGAGAAGGAAAATGCAATCGAGGACGACAAAACACTAAGTGGAGCGATGAAATTAGGAAATTCGCGGGCGCTAGTTGGAATCGGTTGGCGCAGGGCATGGGTAAATGGAGATCGCAGGGAGAGGCCTTCGTCCTGCAGTGGACATAAAACAGAATGATGATGATGATGATGATGATGATGATGATGGAGGTGGTGTGCCCCCCCCGAAAAAAAATCCTGGGTACGTGCCTGATCTAGGGTCTTCCTTACTTCCATTAGAAGCCGCGCTGCAGGGTAAGCACGCGCCCAGGATCCCCTAATCTGCCTTTAATGCTGTTTTCTGACACGGACGACTGGAATAAAGTCTTTGTGTCAGGAACCATGTTGTCGCTATTACCATTTCTGCCTGAGTACATGAGAACTACGTCTACAGCATACAGGAAAACAAGCTTATAGAAGATGTGAGCGTTCGCAAGGTTGCCCATTAACTTTTTCATAGAATGACAGCGCAGGTGCTGCGTGCAAATTGCAGCGCAAGCGAGGGACAGTGCGTAGGCGTACGAGACACACCGAAATGGGGTCATAGCGTTGCGATAAGCAAGTACTCATAAACAAGCGTTCCACCAACGGGGACGACATGCCGAGGTCACTTCGCTACTGCGAGTGATGCGAGTCCTTAGCAGGCAGCGCTTGCCGCATTGCTATGTGGCATCTGGTGTTTACGAAGCTAACGGTGCAAGGCCACAGCTACATTTTAATTGCATTTGTTTTTCTGCTATTTAGGTACTGACGTTAGGGATGCTTGGACAGAAACTGTCATGTCCCAGGAAGTCGGTTCAGGAATTTGTTGTACAGCTGCATGCTGTTGCCAAGTGTGCGGGAAAATGTGAGCTTTCGTACCGAACCGGAAATACCGCGAAACGATTGTAAGCGATTTTTTATGAATCTAACAGAACAAGACTTGCCAAAAGAACTTCTGGGATACGATTGATGGTGGCTACGCAGGAAACTTGGACAGCGTGAAATTTCTGCAGCATGAGTGTGCGGTAGCTGGTTCTGGCCCCATGCGTGTTATGGGCACCTTCAAGCAAGCACCAAGCTTATGCGAGTGTAGTTTCTTTTACTGCACCATAGCTGTCCCGTCTTCCGGTGAAATGCAGGACAGTGACGCCCACTCGCAAATGCAAAACTCACATATGAAGTACGATTTATTTTCTGCACGACCTAGTGCTTTCTAGCCTGCTACTTTGCACGGGCGTGTTATGGCAAACCATCAGAATTCAGCTGAGAAGCCCTCACATTTGCGAAAATAATATTATGCTCAGTTATATGGCTTAATCTATTTCGCCTAACTTACCACGTGAAAGTGAAAGAAAGTCGTTGCGCAGTGGAGATTCGGTGTTGTATTCTTATAATATCGGAAATGCGGGTACATGGATCCCGGTGAAGTGACTAGTGTAACTTGTATTCATTAAGATAGCTCAGTTTTATTGTAATAGCAATTATATGGGCACTCCAGGCGCATGCCCACCATCGCCGTCAGTCCAGTACAGAGTTGAAGTCCGGAAACATCACGGCCACGCTCCTTATGCAGTGGGTGCGAGCGTGAGCTGAGGATTTCCTATCCTCATCCAGTCCCTTGAGGATGGACGCGTGGCTGACGTTGTCGAACGCCCCTTTGACATCGAGTGCCATTATTATGTTTTCTCCGTTGTAGGGGATGTTGCTTAGAACCCCCTCTTTAATTTGTAGTAGGACGTCTTGGGTTGATAATTTGGTGCGAAAGCCGAACATACTGTGGGGATACAGATCTTCATCTTCCATGTATTGTTGTAGCCTCCTTGTCACGATTCGCTCGAACAACTTGCCAAGGCACGAAGTGAGTGATATCGGCCGTAGGTTTTCTACTAGTAGCTTTTTCCCTGGCTTGGGGATCATAACTACTTCTGCATGTTTCCATTCCTCTGGCAGTGTCCCCGCTTCCCAATGTGTATTGAGGAAGTTCGTCAGCTGTGTGACCGCCTCATCACTTAGGTTTCGGATTAGGGCATTTCTAATCTTGTCCGCGCCTGCTGCTGTGTTCCGGGTCGATGCCTTAACTGCTGCGAAAACTTCCTCCTTGGTGATGGGTCTGTCTAGGTCGGGGTTTTCTTCGCCTCGGTATCTCAACAGCGGAAGAAGAATCCACGGCTACGTGACAGCGTTCCTATCAAACAGAACAGCCACGGTGGGGTTAGGAGACCTGCGGACAGACAAGTTCCACACGCCTAACAAAGGAACCCCGCAGGGATCCGTGATCTCACCGATCCTTTTCAACATTGCCATGATAGGGATAGCCCGGAAGCTGGAAGAAATCGACGGCATACATCACGCCATTTATGCCGACGATATCACCGTCTGGACTAACCAAGGCTCGCTCAGCCAAAAAGAAGAACGACTACAAGCCGCAGCAACATGCGTGGAAGAATGTGTTAGGGAAAGAGGCCTCGCCTGCTCCACGGAGAAATCAGAGCTCCTGAGAGTCAGAAGAGGAAAACGCTCGGAAGAACAAATCAGCGTCACCCTACAAGGACAAAAGATACCAGAAAAAGAAGCCGTCAGGATTCTGGGAATGTGGGTGCAGAGCAATCAACGCTGCACACACGCCATAAACCTACTCAAGCAAGCGACGACACAGGTGGCACGTATGATCACCCGCGTCTCGCAAAAAAGAAGCGGAATGAAGGAGGAAGATAAAGTCAAGCTGGTTAAAAGCCTCATAATCAGCCGGATTACGTACGCCCTCCCATATTACAACACAAACAAAGGCGAACGGGATCAGGCCGACGCCATCATAAGAAAAGCATTCAAAACAGCGCTTCACCTGCCGGCCAACACCTCGACAGAGAAGCTCCTGGCCCTCGGACTCCACAACACGTTCGAGGAGCTCAGAGAAGCACAATTAGGGTCGCAGCTACTCAGACTCCAGCAGACTACCACGGGCAGAAAGCTCCTAAAAAAACTGGGGCACAAAGAAATTGAAAGGCAAGAACAAAGAACGGCAAACCTACCCGATGTGTATCGCAGCACCATCAAGGTAGGGTCCCTACCAAGAAACATGGACCCAAATTTACACACAGCCAGGCGGAACGCTAGGGCAGAATATGTGGAAAAAAACCTAGCAACAAAAGCGAACACGGTATACACGGACGCCGCGGTGTATCCTCGAGAACGACGGGAAACACAACAAAGAGTTGTCGCGGCAGTAATAGACTCGGACTATAGGGAAATCGCTTGCGCGTCGGCACGGGATTGTACGGTAACCGAGGGAGAGGAAATGGCTGTTGCTCTAGCAGCTGTGGAGGGCTACCGCACAAATAGATCCCTTATAATACTAACCGACTCCAAGGAAGCATGCCGAAACTACATTAATGGCAGAATCGGTCAAAAAGCGCTCCAAATCTTCCTCCGCGCTGGCCAACAGAATAAACGCATCAGACACACCATCTTTTGGGTACCTGGGCACACTGAGATTGAGGGCAACCAAAGGGTTGATAGGATCGCTCGCGAGCATGCAAACCGAGCGGACCTAAATAGAGATCCTGAGGATTTC
Source organism: Dermacentor albipictus (assembly GCF_038994185.2). Lineage (NCBI taxonomy): Eukaryota > Metazoa > Arthropoda > Arachnida > Ixodida > Ixodidae > Dermacentor > Dermacentor albipictus. Next base: position 389,332,408 of record NC_091821.1, read on the forward strand.
ATGACAGTGATCCCAACGTACTCTGACATACTAAATTACCATAGAGGGACGAGAATCAGATATCCCCCGCCCCACAATACACTCACTCAACAACACGCAGTTTACTGGCGACAGCTGCAGACAGGAACTTTCCCAAATTTACATATACTATGCAAAATGTTCCCAAGTCAATACAGGGACAAATGCCCGTGGTGTGGTGCAATACCCACACTTTATCACATCACATGGGAGTGCAATACAAATAAGGAATTCCACAAAATAGAAAATCCGAGTGCGGAGCAGTGGGAGAGCGTGCTCTCCAGCGGCGACCCTAGCCTCCAACGGAAGCTGGTGGATCATGCCCGACGAGCAGCCACGCTCAGTGGTGCCCTGGAATAGGGGCGCCAACCATGCAGGCCGGAGATCTTCATCAACCAAGAAGATCAAGACATCCGGCACGACCGCTGAATTACTCTTTCTAGAGTAATAAAGTTTACTTCCTCCTCCTCCTCCTATCCTCAGCTATTTCCTTTTCCTATCTGGTGTGGTACAGGCTCTCCCGGAAAAGCCTTGGCAGTCGTCTGAAGCTGATGTGAAAGCCTGTGAACATATGGGATTACTGCTAATTCCTTCGGCATAGTGGTGGGACTTGTGCGCGTGCCAAATAGTTATTCGGACAGATTCAATTATTTGAGCAACCTAAAAGAAACTCACAATAAAGTTGAAACCGGGTAGCTGGCGTTTTTTGACGAGCTAATTGTTCTTGAAAGCTGTGTACTTCTCTGTCTTGTTATTGCCGTTATTTCTTGCGCTGATTTTACTATGTAAACAAAGTGCTTAGCGCAGGTTGGAGAGGCTTAAAACTAGTAAATCGTGTAGTTACTGCACAGCGCGATAGATAGCGCAAAATGCTGGCAAAAACCTGACATTTCCGGAGTACCCTATTACGGTGAGTCTGATAATCAGAAGGTGGTTTTGACACGTAAAACCTCATAATCTATTCTAATCTTGTCGCTATCAACATTTCAGTCCTACAACGCAAGAACATCATCTCTTAAACAGACAAACAAAGACTTTACAGGTTAAATACTGAAAGTTAGGTAATAGGGTACTGAACTCAAGACAACAGAAGACCGAACCGAGTGTTAGCATGGTTCTCGACTACATTTTCCATAAAATGTCAGGGGAGCCGCTGTGCGCAAATTGCACCGCAGTGGAATGAACTGAATTGAATTGCACCGCTGTGGATAATGAATAACTCACAACAAACGCTCCACCAATGTGTTTGAAATCTCAATGTTACTTCGCTCCTGTGAATGACGTCACAGCTGTAAACCTGCGCAACCTGCATGAATCCTTCGCAGCAGCTTGTGTCGCACTGCTGTGTGGCAGTGGGCGCTCACTGTAGTGTATGGCGCAATGACAGTGCTCTCTTTTAATTGCGTGTGTTTTTCCAGTTCGCGTATGCACAGATGCTAGCCGTGCATGGAGAGAAACCCTCATTTCCCAAGGAGGGCAGCTGGTGAAATTGTGAAATTGGGCAGCTGGTGCAACCTTCATACTGACACCAATCTAGCGGGAGGATGCCAGCATTAGTACTGACCCGGAAAGAACCCGAAGAAAAGTAAAGCAAAAAGAAACCAGTATGGAAAGACTGGATGTCAGCAAGAAACTATCTCTGTCGCCATGGCTGAAGGCTGCGCAGAAAACTGCTGCAGCGCGATATGCGCCTTGCGATATCGATATGCGATATGCGCCTACAGCGTCATATGCGCCTTCATGCGTGCACCAAAGGTGTTCTAGTCGTTACTTTTTGCATTAGTGCAATAGAAGGATGTTTTCCTTTAACACTATTTGTTTTGGGGATGTCGATAAACACTCAAAAGAAGGCGTAACCCACGGAAAAATTCGTTTGCACCTTTGTGGGTGTTTAAATGATGAAAGTGTATAATAATATTGTGAAATAAAAGGGATTTGATTTCTGCCTGAGCTAGTGTGTTCGAGGCTGCAACCTTGTACTGGAGTGATGTGTCAACCAATCAGAATGCTTTTCAGAAGCGCCCAGACCTTTAAAAACAATATTCTGGTAGCTTATATGGCCCAATCAATTTTGCTTAACTCACTACGCTAACGTGGAACTAAACGGTTGTGCAGTGCAGCTGAAGTGTTGTGTTTATGCAACATCGGAAAATGGTGGTTACAGGGATTCCATTGAAGCGACTCACATATATTTCGTATTGGCGTTTTTAAAGGCTTCAGTTGAAATACAATGCTTATTTAACGTTGATAAATACGCTTCGCAGAAATGAGATCCTTGCTAAAATTTACAAGACCTTCTTAAAAAGGAAATACTAAAAACAGGTAATTTAGTTTCAACCTAGCGAAGACATTGTGTCGGGCGGGTCGCAATTTTAGGATTGTAATGCTGTCTGACTAATTGTAAAACTACGTTTAGTTTGAAAATTCCATGAAACTCATATAAGGCTGCCTGTTGAAACCAGGTCCTTATTGAAAGGAACAATATTTATGTCCGTGAGTTGTCAAGGTGGAAAGCAGAGATTGTGCGATTCTACGAAAGAGTGCTGCAAATGAGCGCAATTACATACCAACGAAGCCGATCGACTTACAGTTAAAATGGCGCCAGTAAACGTGAGCTTGATTAAATTTGCGTCCAAAGATTTCTGTGAAGGAAAGGGGTCCATACAGATGACAAATGCCATACCTCATGCTCAAAAGGTGTTGCACTCTTATTTCTTTGTGTTTCCATGCTGATCGCAGAAATGGTCAGTCACTAAAGCACGGTTCACGGGGATGGTGAACTAACAGTCCAAGAACTCGCTGACAGAGTGAAATCCTGAAATAAAAAAAAATTATGCACAACCCACTCACTGTGGTAATCGATGCAAGCGAACCTTTCCGTGCTGGACGCTTTGATCGACAATAATTAGCGTAAGTGTTGACGGCTAAAGCTTAATTTCTTCGACGTTTAGGCTAACACGAGAGGGGTGAGTTGATGTTAGACGTTACCTTGCATGCACCACTGCTGTTTGCGCAATACACAGAACAAACGGAGAGGTGTTAGCGTGAGCCGTTGTTGTGCGCCATATTTTATGAAGTCTGAGAGGATTGGGCGTTGTCATTTCGTCACATGGCACATCGCATTGTGGCAGAAGTATTAAACTTGAATTGAATTATGGGGCTGAACATGTGAAAAACGCACTCGAATCAGGAGGCAAGCCGTAGTGGCGGACTCCGGATTAATTTTGGCACCGTGATGTTCGTTAACGTATCGCAAAATCTAAGTGCGCGTGTGCTTTCTATTTCGCCTGCATCGAAATGCGACTGCCACGACTGCGATCAAATCCACGAGCTCTAGCAATGCCATAGCGGCAAAGCTTACGTGGCCGGCGCAGAAGTAATGATTTGATGGTCGACCGCATCAGTAGTGCCTCCTGGACCCTGCGGTGCGTTTTAATTAATGAGGCTCTGATTCTGCCCACCCTGCGAAATTTGTCCGCTTGACATATTTGCATGGCGCTCATTTTTCAGAAATAGCAGCAACGTACTGCACCGTACCTTGAACTTAAGCTTATCCTGTTTCCCCGTAACCGCTGTCGTATAGTAGTGGGATTTCCGTGCCTTCTCACGTCAGCTCCCCTCTTTCTTATATGAGAACTGCCTCTTCTCTACCCTCTCCTTCTTCTCCTCTCTGCAGTTCTTTCTGCGTCCCCTCTGGCGTCACACGTTAGTAGAAAGGTAAGCGCCGCAGTTTCTCCAATGCTTCTGGGAGGAGTGTCCTGGGAGGAGTGTCCTGCTTCTGGGAGGAGTGTAACAGTTTTTGATTACACTTCTAAATTACAGTTCTATCGTCCCACGCTTCACTATTGAAATATAGTTTCGCTTTACTTTTAAGCATACGGAAAACCACCTGCTTCTTGGTCAATCCCCCATCGTGGGCACGCGCCACTGTTGAGGAAACAAGACAAGACATGACAAGACAGGCCCAGCTGTTTTCTTCTTATTTCTGCATACATCTTTGGAGAGCCGGCATGGGTCATTGCGTGGATGCAAGTTGACGTCCCCGTTCCTCTGCCGGAGATGGCGACTTCAGCGGTGGCTGCGTCTAGGAAGCGAAGCGGCCTTCAGAGCGACACCGACGGCGACGACACCAGCGTCTACTCACTCAGCAGTGAGGACTTTCCTATGACGCCTTCGAGCTTGTGCGGAGCCGCAAGATGAAACGAAGACACCTCACCAGGGCATCCATGTCTTCGAGCACGCCAGCGGTACGACCAACTCAGAATACCGCAGTCAGTACGGTTCTATTTGTACCAGAACTCGCTACGGACCACCTGAGGCGACTCAACAGACAGTCCGTGTCGGTGAAATTTGAGGCGGTGGCGCCACATCAGGTAACAGACGTTAGAGTCAACAAACGAAAAAATGTGTTGGCTATGGACGACACACATGAGATTGCGCTGAGAAATTTGACTAAAGTTGCAGAACTAGGTCGCGTTAAGCTCCGCTCGTACATCCCCCAGAACAGTGGTTCCACTACTTATTTCATCTACGACGTAGACCTCTCCATCTCCAGCGCCGACTTGCCAATTTTAGAGAAGCCTGCCGTTGATGGCGTTGCCATAACACATGTGTATCGCCTCGGCACATCCCGCTGTGTGAAAATTAATTTCAAGGGCGAGACTCTCCCTTCGCACGTCAAGGCGGGCCACTTTCGACACCCTGTGCGACCATTCATCCCAAGGCCACTACAATGCCGCAATTGTGTGAGGCTGGGATACGTGAGCGCCGCGTTCAAGGGCCCAAGAGTTTGCTCATGCAGCAGCGATCCACACGCTGCAGACTCTTGTGCAGCCACGGTTCTCAAGCGCACCAGTTGCCTTGGGTCCCATGATGCTTCCTCGAAAGACTGCCCCAAAACGAAGAAGGAAAACGCGATCTTGAAGCAGATGGCGAGAGTCCATTCGTCTCGTCGGGAAGCTGTTGCGGCCGTTAGAAAGCGACGCTCATGACGCCGTCGCACTTCAAAGAACGCTGATGCCTCTCTGAAGACTACGCCCCATTCGACAACACCTCCTCAGCTGCCTCCTAGGCCTGGCGCAATTCCATCTAAATCTGACAAGGCCACGGCGGGGAACAATACAACTTGGTCCGCACTACTAAAGCAATGGCCTAAGCCAGAACAACATTGAAAGTCACAAGCGACGCCGCAACCGATGCTGCTGCCAATGTCACAGCCGGAGCCGGAGCCACGTCAAGTGATATAGCTGCGCACGGCTATAGAATCCACTGCACGGGTTCCTGACAAATTGCCTGAAGACCAGCAAGTGGTTATGATGCTCCGGTCTCTGATGAATACTTTTCCAATGCTTTTGAATAACCTGCGCACTCCGTGAGGAATGCAAATGCTGGATGCTCTCAATTCAGTACTTGCAACTCTCGCGTAAGCATCATGACTCACCCGCATCATTCTATTCGCACTATAGTCAAGAAGGCTGGGGTTTAGCTTAACAAGATACTGCTACACACTGCAACGTATGCTGCTGATGCCCATCGGCTCCTTGGTCTTCACTGGCTATGGAGCTACGGGGAAGCACCAAGATTAGCTTCAGACATCAGAATGACGGCAGCCTAATGTATCGACGGAGCTCTTGCTTGGCCTTGACTGATTTCCAGTTGCTTTGCTATGTGCACACACAGTGTTCCCTCTATCCCGCTTTCCTTTCTGTACCCCTTTCCCTTCCCCCAGTGTAGGGTAGCAAACCGGACGCTGGTCTGGTTGACCTCCCTACCTTTCCTCTCTTTGCTATCTCTCTCTCTCTCTCTGGAGGGAGTCACGGATAATTACAGCTGTCAAGCGGCTAAGGTGGCAACGGCCACGGAGCTCAATTGGGCATTGTGGAAATTCGACGCGGTGCTAGTGCGGTAAAGCTAGGGAAACTATGGAGCATGTTTATTTAGAATGTGAAGACGTCCACCCAGCGGTTGATTTAGGCACCACTGGCCTCCATCAGGCCCTTTGGTTAAGCGAGAGCATTGGAAAAGTAAACATGTGCACAACAGGGATTAGTAAGAGGCGATTGGAGAATAGGTAGAACAAAAGTAGGGAAACGACAAAAAAACGGAGACTTACGAAAGCACAGTTCGCAATAGGGGATCAGAAAATTTGGTTGTGGGGGTTTATAGTATTTTTTGTTTCTTTTTTTAGTGTTTAACCTAGGTAGGACATTAGGCAGTATAATAGCAAGAGCTTGGTGGCACAACCCACCACCCCGTTCCAAAGCGAACGCTCATAACATCCATCCATCCATCGATCCATCGATCCATCCATCCATCCATCAAGCATCATCCATCCATCCATCCATCCATCCATCCATCCATCCATCCATCCATCCATCCATCCATCCATCCATCCATCCATCCATCCATCCATCCATCCATCCAGGTGTAGGGTGAAAACGACTTTCTCCCGTCGCCTTTCCTCTCTTACTCGCGCCTATCATCTATATACACGCTCTGAACCATCCCCCGATGTGGTGTGCGCAATAGCATTGCCGTAGCGGGGATGAAGCATGCATTTTGGAGCAAAGCAACACAAGGCCATGACATACAAAGCCATCAACCACCTGGGAAGCCACGCTACCTGCATGTGCCCTTTGCAGAGGCAGCTTGTGTCGCACTGCGATGTGACAGCCGGTGCTCGCTGTACCTTATGGCACAAGGATACTTACGCCGCAATTGCATGTGTTTTCCCCGTTCGTTTATGCCCAGATGCTGGCGATGCTTGGAGAGAAACGCACATGTGCTAAGGATGACGGTAGGCAAAATTGCCGTGTTTAAAAACGGTCATGGCAAGCCATCAACGCTAATACATCCAGAGATGAGACAATTCGACAAAGGACACATATTTAGGCATGGTTCTGGCTTCACTATTTGCTTCATACGGTTGTAACGTACAGAACATTGAGCTATCGATTACATTTATTCTTCTTGCTTAGATAATAATAATAATATTTGGGGTTTTACGTGCCAAAACCACTTTCTGATTATGAGGCACGCCGTAGTGGAGGACTCCGGAAATTTTGACCACCTGGGGTTCTTTAACGTGCACCTAAATCTAAGCACACGGGTGTTTTCGCATTTCGCCCCCATCGAAATGCGGCCGCCGTGGCCGGGATTCGATCCCGCGACCTCGTGCTCAGCAGCCCAACACCATAGCCACTGAGCAACCACGGCGGGTCTTCTTGCTTAGATGGCACAGCGTTTCCTTGTGTATCGCTTTAAGCGCTATCGGCCTGAGGCCGTAAGCAAGAGAATGCCCCGCCCGATCAGTACGAAGCATTAAGTGCTTGTGATAGACAGAGGCAGAGAGGGAAATGAAAACTAAGAACAAGTGGGTTAGAAAGCCTGAAGGCCGTTTGGCTACCCTGTTCACAGCCAGGCGTGGTGGTCCGTCTTTACACTTGACAAAATGGTCATATAACAATATGTGCTTTAATAAATACGTCTAAGTTTAAACAGCAACGACGCATACATGGAAGTTAGTTCTTCATGTACAGGTGCACAGGTCGCTTCAGCAGTGAAGAGCCGCTGCTGGCGCCATTGTAGCGGCCTCATCGCAGACCGCGGCTTCAGATCGCCATTGCATCAGGAGGCGTCTCTTGAGCACACCCTCTGGCTGGCCGAAGCCGCTGCGCAGAGGAGAAGCATCCAAAATGCGACGAACGGCACTGGCGTTTTCGTGCGGTGCGATGTAATGCACCGTCGGAAACGGCAGGCCGTTGAAACCTGATGCCCTGCTTAGCGAGTACGCGCCAATGTTATCCATGAGCAGCCATTCGCCGACGTTCACGTGGAACAGCGGCTTCCTTTCAATACAGTCCACTGGGTTGCACGTGCCTCCCCACACCGTGGTCGGGACATCACGCGGTCTCTCGAAGGGTTCCTGCGTGAGAAAATAAAAAAGGAACGCATTTAACAATATAGAAGTCGTAGTATGTCGCTTTCTTTTAGAGCGAAGCTTTATACCTCTACGCTCCAAAGGTAATTTTCGTGTCGTAAGCAAAAAACTCCCCATATGTGAGCCGATCCCGGAGATAGTGCAATACCGGCGCAACCCGCGGCGGAAGTGAAGCAGGCGTTAAGCACTGCCCATACGTGGGCTGAACCCGACGATAGTGCAATGCCGGGCCGACCCGCGACGGAGGTGACGCAGGCGTAAGCACTCCCCATACATGGGCCGATCCAGAAGATAGTGCAATGCCGGGCCGACCCGCGGTGGAGGAGCAGTTCGTAATGAAGGGGCTCACATACACAGCTTCGCTGGACATCCTTCTTCGCAAAGTGGAATGGCACTGATTTTTTTTTAGAGCGCAGCTCTTTGGCGTCCGTTCCTGGGTTTCGCGTCGTCGTCGGCGTCGTCGTTCTCGGCGTTGTCGTCGGCCTCGTAACCAGCTCGCCGACGAATCTGCTCCGCCGCCGCCGCGCATGCGCGCTGTCGGCCTCTCCGGGCGAGGGAGGATGATGGAAGGGAGGAGGAGAGACTGTGGAGGAGGGCTGGCTACACAAATGGCTCTTTGGCGCCCGTTCCTGGGTTTCGCGTCGTCGTCGGCCTCGTAACCAGCTCGCCGACGAATCTGCTCCGCCGCCGCGCATGCGCGCTGTCGGCTCTCCGGGCGAGGGAGGATGATGGAAGGGAGGAGGAGAGACTGTGGAGGAGGGCTGGCTACACAAATGGCTCTTTGGCGTCCGTTCCTGGGTTTCGCGTCGGCGTTGTCGTCGGCCTCGTAACCAGCTCCGCCCCCCTTTCATCCCCCCAGCGCTAGCAGCGACCGACTGATACCGCTTTCGTGAGTCCGCTACCGCACTCACGAAAGACGTCGTGCACTTCCTGCAACTCGCATTAACCGTCCATCGATCCACACCGATGTTAGTAGTGGGGGACTTTAATGTTGACATAAAGACAAACAGCAATTTCCTAACACTTATGCGGGAGAACATCCCGTTCCTCTCGCTCGTAACGCGTCCCACGGCTGTGACAACCTCGCGAGGCACTTGTATAGATCTCGTCTTTGAGAATCAAGCATTGGTGTACCAAGTCGAACATATATCAGTCTATTTCTCAGACCACAAAGCTTCCTTCATGACTGTCAAGAACTGTTAGTGGAGTCTTTGTTAAAGGAATACGTGTGAAAAATAAAAAAAAAATTCTGTGATAGCGCATACATGTGTTGCTCGATTTCTTTGCCTCAATCTATCGAAAAGGTGAAACAGCTTATTTGCTGCGCTCAAATTTCGCATTAGGAAGTAACGTAATCGTCGGTAATTTTATTGTTTTAATATTTGGAGCCATTGAGGCGCTTGGCTGGTCATGCATGTGCAATCAAGGTTTGGTGCTTTGCTTCGCCATCGCATCTGTGAACCTTATGTTAACGCGACAGTGTTAAGGGCGCCGTGGCGCAGAAAATGTGGTGTCGGCGTCGGGCGTCGCCGCCGGGCGTTTCGTGAGCGAAACATCCTTCCGAACCATGCAGTCCCTCCGCTTGGCGCATAGGCGTTACCAAAGCATTGAAGTACTCTGGGGTTACTGAAGTAATTGAATTTCGCGGAGTAAAATGCATCAGAAAATTCGCAAAGCAAGACTTGCACACAACGTGCAGATATGATATAAAGCGCCGGTAAAACATAATTCTGGTACGCGGAAACTGAAACACAAACCCCTTTCCAGTGTTTTTGCCGTTTACAGAGCGGTGCGTCCCGCTCGGCTCCTTGCGACCGCCAGATGGCGCTCGCCTCCGCGCATCCGCGGCAGCTACGGGTGGAGGCCAAGGAGGAGAAAGAAAAACCTCAAAGCTCGGCTTCGTGCATAGCGTTCGTCGCCAGTGTTTCCAGGTAAACATTAAGTCTACAGTTGCCGGGAAGTGTAAGAAGCAGTCAGGGACCTTTGAACGCTTCCGCGCTCCACTCTGAAAGGCGTAGCTTAAGCGTCCTCCAAGTTGTTCCACACTCCAGTGACAAAATTGTGGTAAATGCTCGCTTTGAAAGTTTGAAGCATAATAGAAGTTGTGCTGACGCAAAGGAATAGCTCTGAACTTGCAAAAACTAAAGTATGGAGAGGAAGGCGAACGAGTGTGTTTCATGGCCTGTCTATTCTCTCCGCAGTAGCTCAAAAGGTCAATGCTGCGTATTGGAAGGGGCACATTGTGAGCACTGAGTTCTTTTTAAGTTGTGCTTGCGGTAAAATGCATATTTGTTAAGGGAACAGTTTGGTCAATGTGCCATTGATATGCGAAGTGACTCTCGTCTTAGTCATCATCATCATCAGCCTGGGGACGCCCACTGCAGGGCAAAGGCCTCTCTAATACGTCTCCAACTGCCCCGGTCATGCACTAATTGTGGCCATGTCGTCCCTGCAAACTTCTTAATCTCTTAAAGAAGGGAATTGCGCTAAAAAAGACACGGACGAGTAAGGACATGGACGGGCGCAAACTCGCGACAGTCGCGAGTTTGCGCCCGTCCATGTCCTTACTCGTCCGTGTCTTTTTTAGCGCAATTCCCTTCTTTAAGTATGTACGACCGACTCGCCCAACAACGTGCTCTCCTGAATTCTTAATCTCATCCGCTCACCGAACTTTCTGCCGCCCCCTGCTACGCTTCCCTTCCCTTGGAATCCAGTCCGTAAACCCTAATGACCATCGGTTACCTTCCCTCCTCATTACATGTCCTGCCCATGTCCATTTCGTTTTCGTGATTTCAACTAAGATGTAATTAACTCGCGCTGGTTCCCTCACCCGATATGTTCTTTCTGATCCCGTAACGTTACACCTATCATTCTTCTTTTCATATCCCGTTGCGTCGTCCTCAGTTTAAGAAGAATCCTTTTCGTAAGCCTCCAGGTTCCTGCCCCGTACGTGAGTACTGGTAAGACGCAGCTGCTACACACTTTTCTCTTGAGGGATAATGGCAAGCTGCTGTTCATGACCTGCGAGTGCCTGCCAAACGCACCCCAGCCCATTCCTTTCTTCTGATTATTTCAGTCTCATGACCCGGATCCGCGGTCACTACCTGTGCTAAGTAGATGTATTCTCTTACCACTTAAAGTGCCTCGCTCCCTATCGTAAGCTGCTGTTCTCTTCCGAGACTGTTGAACATTAGTTTAGTTTTCTACAGATTAATTTTTAGACCCACCCTTTTGCTTTGCCTCTCCAGGTCAGTGAGCATGCATTACAGTTGGTCCCCTAAGTTACTCAGCAAGGCAATATCACCAGCGAATCGCAAGTTACTAAGGCATTCTATATTAACTCTTATCCCCAATTCTTCCCAATCCAGGTCTCTGAATACCGCCTTGTCGTAGTGCCTATACGTTAATCCTGAAAGATCGTGGTCATTCTGTTTTGCCTTCGCCCTAATGAAGTTGCAGTTTTGGTGGGCGAGCGCCGTATAGTTGCGTCTCATTAAACTGTTTGTACACAGAAACAAGCTTTATTTTATTGCTATTACTAATTGCTAATTATTGCTAATTTTATTTACGCTAAAGGTGAATTTTTGTTGGTGTCGACGTCGCCGTGATTTTCCGTATAATGTCCAATTGCGAACGCTGCGGCGCACTGAACGCTGTGGGCGCGAGTGAAAACGTGCGAGACTGAGCCGAGAAGCATGGTGACTCCATATCGCGCGCGTAAGCGAGGAAAGCGAGGAGCAAGTGCGCTGTCTTCCGTTTCATTAAAGGCCGCAGGGAAGGAAAGGGAGGGGGCTTGAACACCGGTGACGGCTTCGTTTGGCTGCGGCTGAACGTGGCCGCATGGGCCTTACCTTGAATGCGGTCTGCAATGGGTATACAATCTATGGGCGCCGAGGGCTCACGGCTTCGTGGGCACTATGTTCTCGCCGCTTAGTTCGGGCTGAAGCGTAAGGCAGCACGAAGGGCAATTCGCTCGCTGCTGCTGCCGCTCTTTCTCAGGCTAGCGTTTTGATAGTGAGTCAAATGTGTTCATGTTTGCCTGTAAGCGCGTGACACCATGCTTGGTAATTGAGTTAGCTAACGAATGTCCACAAGTTTATACCGCCGATAAAACTACTATCCTTACTTCGTATAAGTGTCTAAATATTTGCTATCGAAGTTTATGCTTCGTTTCTCGGTTGAAACAGCGACATTTTCATAGGTCTGAACTCATCCTGCACAACGATGTCACTGCAGGGCTTCCTGTGATGAGGCACATCAAGTTTGAATGATAGCCGGAATGGAACCGAATGCCTATACACGCTCACAGAATGGAACGGTGTGCTCACCTGCAATGGCCAGATTTTCACATCCAAATAGTCATACAGGTTTCGCGATACGCAGTTGTCCCGGGATTCGTTGATAAACACGACCTGGTGAGTTTTGCTCTTTCCTGCGCAAAAAAAAAAACAACATCTGCACATCTACAAGAAGCACCCGGTTTTCTTTCTATTACACGTACGTACATCTACAAGAGGTGTGGAGAATGTCTTATGATAAGGAAGACAAATTGTTTCAATCGACACAGCCACCGCCTCTCCTAATGCGACAGCATCACTACCGCTAACAATAGTGTTCATCATCATCATCATCATAATCATCAGCCTGGTTACCCCCACTGCAGGACAAAGGCCTCTCCCGTACTTCTCCAACTACCCCGGTCATGTACTAATTGTGGCCATGTCGTCCCTGCAAACTTAATCTCATCCGCCCAACTAACTTTCTGCCGCCCCCTGCTACGCTTCCCTTCCCTTGGAATCCAGTCCGTAACCCTTAATGACCATCGGTTATCTTCCCTCCTCATTACATGTCCTGCCCATGCCCATTTCTTTTTCTTGATTTCAACTAAGATGTCATTAACTCGCGTTTGTTCCCTCACCCAACCTGCTCTTTTCTTATCCCTTAACGTTACACCTATCATTCTTCTTTCCATAGCTCGTTGCGTCGTCCTCAATTTGAGTAGAACTCTTTTCGTAAGCCTCCAGGTTTCTGCCCCGTAGGTGAGTACTCTTAGGAAACAGCGGTTATACACTTTTCTCTTGTGGGATAATGGTAACCTGCAGTTCATGATCTGAGAATGCCTGCCAAACGCATCCCAGCCCATTATTATTCTTCTGATTATTTCAATCTCATGATCCGGATCCGCGGTCACGACCTGCACTAAGTAGATGTATTCCCTTACCACTTCCTGTGCCTCGCTCGCTATCGTAAATTGCTGTTCTCTTCCGAGACTGTTAAAGATTACTTTAATTTTCTGCAGATGAACTTTTAGAACCACCCTTCTGCTTTGCCTCTCCAGGTCAGTAAGCATGCATTGAAATTGGTCTCTTGAATTACTAAGCAAGACAATATCATCAGTGAATCGCAAGTTAACTAAGGTATTCTCCATTACCTCTTATTCCCAATTCCTCCCAATCCAGGTCTCTGAATACCTCCTGTAAAGATGCTGTGAATAGGATTGGAGAGATCGTGTCTCTCTGCCTGACACCTTTCCTTATTCGGATTTTGTTGCTTTCTTTATGGAGGACTACTGTGGCTGTAGAGCCGCTATATATATATTTCAGTATTTTTACATATGGCTCGTCTACACCCTGATTCTGTAATGCCTCCATGACTGCTGAGGTTTCGACTGAATCAAACGCTTTCTTGTAATCAATGAAAGCTATTTATAAGGGTTGGTTATATTCGGCACATTTCTCTACAACCTGATTGATAGTGTGAATATGGCCTATTGTTGAGTAGCCTTTACGGAATCCTGCCTGGTCCTTTGGTTGGCAGAAGTCTAAGGTGTTCCTGATTCTATTTGCAAGTACCTTAGTAAACACTTTGTAGGCAACGGACAGTAAGCTGAGCGGTCTATAATTTTTCAAGTCTTTGGCGTCCCCTTTCTTATGGATTAGGATTATGTTAGCGTTCTTCCAAGATTCCGGCACGCTCGAAGTCATGAGGCATTGCATATACAGGGTGGCCAGTTTTTCTAGAACAATTCGACCACCTTCATTCAACAAATCTGCTGTTACCTGATCTTCCCCAGCTGCCTTCCCCCTTTGCATACCTCCCAAGGCTTTGTTTACATCTTCCGGCGTTACTTGCGGGATTTCAAATTCCTCTGGACTATTCTCTATGCCATCATCGTCGTGGGTGCCACTGGTGCTGTATAAATCTCTATAGAATTCCCCAGCCATTTGATCTATCTCATCCATATTAGTAATGCCATTGCCGGCTTTGTCTCTTAACGCATACATCTGATTCTTGCCTATTCCCAGTTTCTTCTTCACTGCTTTTAGGCTTGCTCCGTTCCGTAGAGCATGTTCAATTCTATCCATATTATACTTCCTTGTGTCAGCTGTCTTACGCTTGTTGATTAACTTCAAAAGTTCTGCCAGTTCTATTCTAGCTGTAGGGTTAGAGGCTTTCATACATTGGCGTTTCTTGATCAGATCTTTCGTCTTCTGCGATAGCTTACTGGTGTCTTGTCAAACGAAGTTACCACCGACTTCTATTGCACACTCCTTAATGATGCCCATAAGACTGTCGTTCATTGTTTCAACACGAAGGTCCTCTTCCTGAGTTAAAGCCGAATACCGGTTCTGTAGCTTGGTCCGAAATTCCTCTATTTTTCCTCTTACCGCTAACTTATTGATCGGCTTCTTATGTACCAGTTTCTTCCGTTCCCTCCTCCAGTAACAATACTGTTACCGGCACTATATTATACCATGTAGCGCCACCTCCTCAACAACCAAACCACCAGGAGCATTGCGACCGTCATCGTGACAGAATTTTGTGCCATTATTCGTACACATACGGAGGCAGCTAATATGTGGAGCTATGAGAATAACAACAAAGGAATAAGACTTCGCGCACCATTTAAAAGGACAACAAAAGAAAACCTGAAGCTGAGTTATACGGATAGAATATTCGTCCAAAGTTCTATCATTCGTTTCTGCCTGCTAATAATTGAGTTTCTTGAGCATATTGCCACCGAAAATCCTTCTTTCTTTCCCGCTCTCTGTGAGTCAGCCAGTGCTGACCTCACAACAGAAGTTGCATAGTTCGAAATAGGTGGCGCGACTCTTGCTTTTTTCAATTTCGTCATTCTTTCTAGCTTACCAAAGCGCTGTCCTCGCTACAGATGCCAAATTCGCAACTACTGAACTCTAGTCTTTACAGTTAGCTCAGCTCAAGATTTGCCTTTAGTGTCCATTTATAGAGGTAGAAGAAAACTACAAAGCACATACATGAAAGGGGACATTTTGCCTTGTTCCGTGTCCCTGTGCTCAGAGTTGTCGATTAGTTCGCTCTTATTTTGCGATCTGCTAGCCTCCTGGTTAACTCAGATGGTACAGCCACCGCCCCGGAAAGGCGTTGGTTCCGGGTTTCATTCTCTGACCGGGACGACTTTTTTTATTGAACTGCGAAGCTTTCTTTCAAAGAAGCCTGTGCGCGTTTTTGCAGTCGGTGGATGACATTTTTTCCCTTTCATATGACCTTCCTCCACCTTGTGACTTCAGAACAAATTTGCCTGTAGTAACATCGTGTTGAGGGCTAGTTGGTTCATATTTAGAAATCAGATGAAACAGTGCGATTAAACAAGGACACACAGAGGAACAAACACCCCAGAGCAGGCGCAGATTTCATATGGCAAAACACATGCTTGTGGTCTCCAAACGCGAGATGAAAAATACCGAAGTCTTATCTGTTGTATAGATGCACGAATTCTATAAAGTGAGAAGTGTTCGCTTCTTTTCTCTCCCGTATACTCCCACGTCGATTTTATCTTCAACGTCCTAGGAAACACGCCTTTTGGAACGCTTATATTACATGAACTCGAAACATTGCGCATGAAACAATGTAATCTATACAACTTCTGAAAATAAATTCGTAATACGCTGCAGCTCAGCAGTTTCTATAATTTGCACGAACGACACTGATCGAATTTAAGAATATTTGTATACATGAAATGCAGCTACTGAACATAGAGCTCACAGCCTATGCTTGTCATATGCTTGCAAACACTGACCGAAGCTCGCGGTCCAAATGTGAGCTTTTTTATACAGTGGAATCCACCATTAGATATGGAGATGAAAAAAATGTTTGATTCTTAGTCCAGCTTTCAAAACAGCGTTAGACGTTACAGCAGGGAGCAAAATTTTGTTCAATCAGCTGAAATTCATGCGGCGTACAGCCCCCGTCCTAGCTGATAAAGCTCGGAAGTTGTTCCCTCCAGAGTGAAATCGCGAGGCTTGTTGGACCATGTTGGCTGGAAAAAGCTTTCTCCTAAGTCTGCGGTACCAGCTGGTCAGAACACCGCAATTTGGGCCATGCTACCTATCATTTCCCCAGACAACTGTCTTTAAAACTAAACTACGTGCTATCACCTACTGCACCAACCCTTTGCGTTGCGCGAAGTCAGATGCAAGTAATGGCGGCCTGCCCTCTGAGAGCGCGTGCGTTAAGGAGCAATCTGTGCCAATGCATAGGCCTTCATTAGGCAGCTCAACCTAAGCAGAGTGCCCCGGTCACGTGCTGCAGACATGTATGACCGCGGTTCTGCAAGCCTTGGGAGACGTTTCCGAATGCCAAAAATTGTCAGTGGGATGCATACTTACCGTCTGTTACGATCTCGCGGCGCTTCTTTCCAATGACCTGGACGACGAGTGCGTAGGCGGACGTAATGAAGAACTGTCCGGGCTCGGAAATGAGCTGCACCCCGCTGGACTCTGGGAAGTGTAAGTCGGTCGCCAAGCGTATGGCTTCGCATACCTGCAATACAAACTAGGATTTAGGTTTCGGTAATTTAGACTGCCGAATGCTATGCGACCACAGTAAGCTCCGTAAATGTGATAGAATATACTTCAGAAAATGCTTTACAAATTCTAGGTTGCATTGTTCAAAACATATGCTGCGCATGACAATTAGAAAAAAAATATCTTAAAAGGATTTGAACACGAGTTCGTTGGCGTGAATCCATCGAAGAAAACAGCGCTGAAAACATGGACGAGGAAGGAAGAAACATTCGTCCTGTCTTCTTCCTTTAGCGTCCGTGTTTCTAGTGCGGTTTTCGTAGATTGAAAAATATCTGATTTCGCGACTTGGGCATTTGCGTCCTGCCTAATGCCAGTTTCAATAAGATCAGCGTTGCTTACAGAGGGGCCTATTGTGGCTAGTGTTTGGTCAATCGAGATCAATCAGCATGTATTGAAAACTGACTTAGGCACTAATAGCATGGGCTTGAGTCGTTCAAGTCACTTTAATATCTTCCCTCACTGCGTTACAGGGGCATCTGCGATGAACTGCAACTTCATTTCACTTTATGCAGTTTTAATAATACCTTCCGATATCGCCATGTGTCGCAAAAGGCTCCTCGTATCTATTTTTCTTGACGCATAGTCGCTTCTATAACCGTTGAGGCCGACTAATCTGAGCAATGATAAATGCGATGTACACTGAAATAAAACATGTTACGGAAGATCAACGCGCCTTCTCACCTCAAGAAATTTGTCACGTATTCGCAAACCTCCAGGAAAGCCGCCACCAACGTCAAGCACACTCATCTCATTCCCCATGCTCGATGCCAGGTCAAAGATAGTTTTTGCTCGCTCGATTGTGCGGGTAAAGATCACCGGGTCCTGGTATGCACAGCCGACGTGAAATCTACGTATTAGAACAAAAGTGGTCGTGTTGGAATTTCTTTCAGCAGAAAACACGCTGTGGCATGTAAGTCGATGCAGATGGGCCGAATTCATTCACAGGTGGTCAAGCACAAGAAAAAAGTCGCAGTAGTAGCTTCGATGCAATGCTAGTTTGACGTGAAAGCACTTATTTTTTAGAATTAAAGTAAATATTCGCTACATTCACTAACTTTGACTTCATGTCTACCTGGGCCGGTGGCCAATTCCAGATCACTTTCGTAATCTTTATTAGATTGAGTTTCACATAAATTGCACAAGAGGAGATGAGTGTACGCGAAAAAGCTACATACGATAGGCCGACAACATTGGTCCCGTTGTTTCTAGCTTCTTGAAGAATCTTTTTGGTCTCATTGAAAGAACATCCAAACTTGGAGTTGAATGAATGCTGGGAGCCCGTCTCATCGGCCTCTATTCGAAGTAGTAACCTGCAGGTATAACAAACAGATGCATTGTTGAGAAAATGGGTACTTCCGTGGGGCTGAGAGTGTGTAGTCCCAATATTTCATTTGAAGAATCGTTGAGGCGACGGCTTTCGAAGGGGGGCTAGGGCCGATTTACGCTCGTGCCGCCCATCGCCGCAAGCCGCACCGCACGCTTGCGGTCGCACGAAAGATTGCACGTATCAAAGACTTGTGCACAAATTTCGGTTTACAATATGTAAGGTATACACTGTGTACAAAGTGTAAATGGTAATTTGTGCGCAAGTGCTGGATACGTGCAACTTTTCGAGCGACCCCAAGCGTGCGGTGCGGCTTGCGGCGATGGGCGGCTCGAGCGTAAATCGGCCCTTAAACTGCAGCACTGCCTTCAGTACTGTGAAATAGAGTAATGTTTCGCAATATAGAGGCAAACTTACCCTTACCCATTGGCTGCCATTGGTGCGCATAGGAATATTAACGAACAATGGCCTCCAAGGCTTAGGTTGGTGCCTCCCTCTGTTCTCATAATTCTGTCTATTTTGCAATGTTCTCATGACAGTTATTAAACGTTACAAGCAATGAAATGGTTAAAGCAATTGGGATCACGCTGGTATATAAAGTAGAACCAATGATATCTCTCTTAAACCTATCCCGAAAAAAAAAGTCACTGAAGCACACGAAAGTCTTTTTCTCCAACGCGAGAAGATAGGGACAGCTTTATAAGTGTGTCTTGAGGAGCATGGACCGGCATTCACGCACACACATGCACATGCACAAAAAGAAAAGACATGAAAAAGAAAAGAAAAATAGGCAGGAATTGCTCGTAAGAGATAACTACAATCGAACCTGGTGCTGGACCTACTATTTGCGAAGGTGGCTTGCCAGCGACATGGAGCACTCAGGGACGAGAAGCTATGTGCTTTAGGCCCCTGGTCTTCTCGCTCGCTTTCGGAAGATTTCTGACAGGCCTATCGATAGCGCATAGAGATTGCTGCGTGAACGTGAAAAGAAATACTACTTTCTTTAGGTTTTTCAGCGCTAATGGTTTAAAGGTCGAAGACAGACTATCCCAATAGCGCATTAAAATTTTAGACTGAGCAAGTTGGTACGCATTCATCTTTCGGTTCGTGCAGCGCTCACAAAGACGAAGGCAAAGAAAAGAAATGGGCTGCACATGCCCTCGTGGGTATGGGCCATGTTTTGAGGCCGCACCAAAAACATGTGCTGTCGAGCTAATTTTTTCCTGTTTGTCCTCGTCTTTGTAAGCGCTGCACGATCCCCCAGTGAAACTTGCCGCCAAAACGTTGCGACATTCGCTGTCTCTGTTATCGTGGAAATGGGAAAACCAAGTGGATAGGGCGCCCCACCAAGAAGACGTCCTTCGACATATGACGTGAGGGACTGTTCTTTCATGTGGATTTTTTTCCCCATTATTCTGACCGAATAGATTAGGTATTCAAATCATAGGGTGTTGTCGTTTCTGTACCTCGCGTCTTTGTCCTCGATCTTAGTCAGCTCTTCTGCCGAATCGAAAGTCATGAGTGTGACGCCGTGTTGCTGAGCGAACTTAAGGTCTGAGGAGCTCTTTACAGTGTTGGCGTATACGATGCGATCCGGAGCAACGCCCATATTCAGCACAGCGCGCAGCTCACCCTGAAAAATGAGACAAAAACCAGGTGAACGATTCTACAGCAACTCGCATGATAACGTTGTCTTTCGAAGCAAAGCGCTTCTGCAATGTCTCCATTCAAAACGACACGTCCTGAACAACAAATTATAACTACCATTTCGCCCCAACGATCACAAAATATAAATTTTGGAAGACACAGCGACCTTTATAGGAAATGGCGCCAAGCTTGCCCTCTATATGATGATGCTCCAGCAAACAGCGCTTTTTAATCTGCAACATATGGGAGACCAAGACTTCGAACCTCACTTACTGCAAAAAATTTAGTAAGCATACGCTAAAAACTAGCACAATCGTGCGAATGTGATGCTCTGTGAAGGAAACTTAAGCATTAAATAAATCGGGAGGTACTACGTGCCGAAGCCACGGTCTGATTATGAGGCACGCCGTAGTGGGGGAGTCCGGGTTAAGTGTGTCCACGCTGGGCTCTTGAACGTGCACGTAAATGAAGGTACACGGGTGTTTTTTGCCTTCTGGCCGCATCGACATTCTGCCATCGTGGCCGGAATTGTACCCGTGATCACGAGCCAAGTGGCGTAACTCCACAGACACTGAATTATGCTGCGGCGGGTGTTAACGATGGTAAAAAAGCGCGCGCACATTCTGTACAACACTGAACTATATAACACGCCTACCTTGATGGAAGGACTAGCGCCGCAGACTTCTACTTCATAGCAGATGGATCTGAACGCAAGCGACGAAAAAAAAACACGAAAAAGAAAAGAAGAAATTCACGCAGAAACTCCACTGGGAGTTGTCTAAGTATGCGTAAGCCCCCATTGTGCCACTTGCTCATCTGAACACAACTCGGTGTTGCGAAACTTGAGCCGGCGAGTACAAACGACAGCGCCGCGGTGACACCAACTGGTGCGGAGGGCGCAGCAAGGAGCATTGATGACGCAAGTATTGCAAGTGGTGGCGCCAGGTGCCCTGATGACTTTCCGATTGTTGTAATCGTTATCGCTCTTTAGCGCCTTATCCGTCCGGGTCTAACCGTCATGCACCACGACCAAACGTACTCGGTCGGCGGCACCGCCGCGCAGACCGCGACTTGAAAGCGATCTGCGATGCCGACAAATAATGCCGACTGCTGATAGCTACGCGCGCTGTGTTCTGGCCGCTTACTTAGCGTTGTAGAGAGACACGCGGACCCGTATCTTGAAAGCGAGCTGCGAAAGCGGCTCGAGTGCGGCGTGTGCTGAGAGTTCCGTGAGCGCTGTGTTCTCGCCGCTTCGTTGGCGCTGAAGCGAGAGAGACAGCACGAATGTGAATTCACTCGCTCCCGCGGACGCTATTTTGAAAGCGGTCGTCTTACAGAACGGACTGACGGAGGAGGACCGAACGGATGGCCATGTCGTTGAGTGCGCATAGAAGCGTTTACGCATGAAAAGAAAGGAAGGCTGTGGGAAAAAAATTAGGAAGTCGAAAATATTGATGGAACAATCAATAGAAGGGAATTGTGAATTATTGCCATTACGCAGCCTGCGAATGCCTCGTCGAGAATGCCCAAAGGAACGTTGCCCTGATTGAGTGTGTGTTCTGTAGTCGATTTCACCTTCAAGGACTTGTTCTGTAATGTATTCAAACGTGGGCACCCGTTCTTTCCGTATTTCAAGCAACATGATACCTTCAATAGAGCAAAAAAAAACAGAATGTTGGAAAGCTAAACAAAAACGTCGACAAAATGTGGACTGGTTTCCTTCATGATGTATTTTATCGAACGAAGTTCAAGGTTTTTGCTATGTTTTTAACGAGTGTTTAAATGAGGTTTTAAAAAAAACTACACCAAATGAAAGCGCCCAACAAAACTGCCTTCTCTCATGTTCACGTGATAACGCACTTGCTTTCTAGTTCAGTTTTAGCCCAAATTTTATTGTTGCTGACGAAAATGAAATAGAAAGAAAGAAAGAAAGAAAACAAGGAAAGGCACGAACGAAATTCTACGCGTGTGGGTTGTCATGTCACTCCTGACCCGTCCACAGGTGTACTTGACGGTGCCGACTGCCACGCGGCGAGTGCCGCCTGCATCCGCGAGCGGTAGATGCTTCGCTTTCATCAATTTTTTATTTTTGCCAAAATTGCTACGTTATCTCAACAGCTGTGCGTGCACTGGAGCAATGCTCTGTATACGTTTCCGCGCACGAGCGCGCACTGAGGCAGCACTGACGAAAATATCAACTAATAGGAATTTCGGCACAAAAGCAAAGCTAAGCTATAAAACATATGCTCCAGCCGCTCCTCCAGGCTAATCGTACCTCAGCCAACGAACGGTCCTATCCGGCGAATTCACTCATGAAATAGCTATACGTGGTCCTGATAAAGCAGAATTTGGGCCTTGGCCTTCTACTTGTCCTTGAATGAGAAGTAACAATAAACGAATTGATAAATAAATAAACGATTAATGATATATCGACCATAAAAAGGCGCATACTTATAGAGGAGCTGGGCTCGTTCAAGCGAACCTGGACAAACTGCTTCCTGATCAAACGGGTTTTGGGAATATAAGTACTGCCAATAGCCTTCAGATAGATGAAAAGCCGAAACGTAGTATTTGACCTGCATAAACGTCCCGTAATTGTCGTCGCTGCGCTAACATGCTACCTTTTGCGTCACGCAGAATTTTGCTATCCTTTCAAAAGCACAGAAAACTAGAAAGGCTTCAGTCATAAGGCTGACCAAGTTCCTTTGCGGGTGTTTGCTAGGAAAATCAGAATTGCTTGCGTTCTTTTGAATTCTGCGGCATATTGAAACCCACAATGTGGGAGGGTGAACGCGAAGTTTGAGCGGCCATCGTCTGTTCTCATGTACGTGTAATAGCAAAATAAAAGCCCACTAGCATGCTGCCGGTAATTCCACAGCTCATTATGCGATATGACGCATCGCTCCGAGCGCGCACGCTCCGATCGCTCGCGCCGAACGACCTCCGCGAGTTCGAGCAGGGCCACTCCGAGCCTCTGTGCATACAGGGCACCGCGTCCGCGGCTGCGGCATGTGCCGACGTGGCAGTGCCACGCGCGCGCGAACAGCCGGTCCCAGCTAGGGGAAGGCGAGCTCGCGCACACAGCAAGGGAGACTCTGGGCGAAGCTCTCCGCACAGAAAGCAGGGCGTTTATTAATCTGGGTTTCGGCACAACACACGTTTAACAGTACAACAGAATGTGAATCTAATTGCTATACCAAAACATGGCCAAATTATCACAGGTGGCCGCTAATTGTCACACATGGCCTCGAAGGTCAAAACAAAGAACCCAGTCCAGAAAGGTCACCTATTTTCCGGCCATCGTAAGTCATCACCCAACGCTCGGCAGAAAAAAACAGAAATAAAGAGAGGAACAGATGGGAGCACGATCGGGAGGCGCTGCCTCGGTACATCGAGATGTCGGAAGAGTGCGCGCGCACGCCGGGACCAGGACTCCGACAAGCCGACGTAACCATAGGCCGGCGGCAGAGGGGAACACGCATTTAGTATACGCACCTTACGACACCCAGACGTGTTCTCTACAGGTCAAGTACTTCGGGCAAGCAAGGGGCCCAATTTTGACAAAACTCTGCCAACCCTGGTAAGTGGGATGACAGCCGAGTGACAGTGTCCTATGACCCGCTGCCATCCCGTCCAGGCAACGAGGCGAGGGACATGGAGTTATCGAAAACGCAATGGTGTCGCACATCTATAGCGAGAACGCGCTCCCCTCCATGGGACCCAGAAGAGGTCCCAGGAAGAGAAGCGCATTCTACACCGGGTGACCCGGGCGATCGCGGGCGCCAGGCCGGGCCTCTAATCTTCCAAGCCATCTGCGACGGGTACAGAGTACGCGCTGCGCTGTGTTTTCGTGGTGTACTTCGCGTTGATGGGAGCGGCTGCACGAAGGTAAATTCGCTCGCTGCTGCTGCCGTGTTTGCTCACCGCAGCGTTTTGACAGCGAGTTCCCGCGTTCATCGAGTGAGGTGTGTTGATGTTGTTGACTTACACCATGCTTGTTAATTTAGTTAGTGTGCCTATGTTTACAAGATCATACCGCCTATAAAGCTACTATCCTTACATCTCACGATGCTTTGCCTTTCGGGCGAAACTGCAATTTTTCGGACTACATAAAATCAGTTGCTAATAGCGCTGTGAGACTGGCTTGTGCCGTCTTTCCTGGCAGCAAGCCATATATAGGCGTGGCCTCTCAAGAAATCACACTTGCGGCGCGGTTCGCAGAACACCTGGGTGTTTCTGCGGCTGCTACATCCATAAGACATGACCTGCAATGTATTTCACGGCTGTTATTTACCGAAGGAATAAACCGGCATATGGTTCTTTAACTTTGTACCAACTTATAAAACCATATGCTGGTCCATATACTCAGTGTTTGAATCCGCCACTTTTAATTTTTAAGGGAGGTTTCAAATTGAGCCCTTATCCTGAGTAAGGCAAAGCACGTGGAGGCTAACTTTGAGGAAATATTATTAATACGTGATTTCCAGTTCGTACCATAGGCCAATGTAACCCCTACGTATTTTATCGAGTCCACCTGCTACAGGCCGCTATTATCAATCCGAATTTGTAAGGTACTTGTGTGGAGACATCTATATGCAGAACGGAACATTGCGTACATTGTTCAAGAAGTGTATAGTGCTAGGTTGTTAGATTTAACCAGTTTCTCAAGCGCTGTAGCCCGTTTATTAGTGTAACACTTGGTTCGTCAAACGTCTTGCCTCGAAATATAAGAGCCGTGTCATCGGCATGCATCGCGGTTCTCACTGTATTTGAAGATGGCGGTAAATCTTTGACGTACAGAGAAAATAAAAGAGGCCTGAGAACCGACACTTATGGTACTCCTGCTGAAACAGTTGCGTATGGGGGATTAAACCGCTCATACGTCGTCAGCAATCAATTTGCTCTGCGGATTTCACGCTCCTGAGGGTTTCGCGGTTGAGAAGTACAGTTCTCAGGTACCACACTTCAGTGCTCTTAGTACTAACATCTATGCGTTGTGGAGCTTGTCTTGCTCACGGGGAGTCGGAGTCGTGTACGTCGTGGCTCACTCATATCTAGCGCCATTGTGCAGCACGCTTGTGGCCTAAATTCCAGGGTCAAATTAAGGAAGCAGAGAGAAGAGTGGGAGTATGCATGCAATATTACTCATTCCTTTGACTAAAAGTTGTAATTAATAAGTCCATGTTATGCGCTCAGTCCTGAAGGTAACCATACTAGTTTCTCCAGATACATTGCATAACTGATATAATCTGATATAATCTGATATAATCCTGATATAATCTGTTTAAGATAATAAAGAATTTTTAACCTACGTGCAGTCAAAAAGGGAATTACTAATTTGCAATAGAAAATTTAGGATCGCGTGGTGCGAACACATCAACTCAGGAGAGGTAACTTCAAGTGGTATTCTTTACCTGATTGGAACAGTCGAAGTTGACACCGTGGCGATTGAGAACGTCGAGAACAATTGGATCTCGACATGCTTTCACGGCTGGGAAGAAGTAGAGACAAAAAGATGGACGTGAGAGACTTTCTTTCGCTTGTGGCGTTGTTTTGAACACATACGACCAAAGAAACTGGGAGCAGCTGGAACATGCTTTACAATGTATCAGAAGGAAGGATGACAATGACATATAAATCAATGCTCCTTGCGTTTCTGCTACACTTTTAAAGCGAAGTTTTTATAATGACTATGGAACGACCATGACGGTATCACGAACACATGCATATATATAGTCGTTTGCCTAAGTGAATGTACAACTTTGTCCACTGGGTCGGCATAAGTTTTTGTCAGGGTAATATTGTGATGCCATGCATGCATGCAATCAATTTATGTCATTCTTCGCATTCATGTCATCGCATTCACTGGAATCATGTCATGATTTGACATACGAGCATTCCAACATATACATTCATGCGAATAATTTTATGACATGCATGACATGACATGTCATTAACGTCCCACATGCATGTCATGCTGTGCCTATTCAGAATATATCCAGTTAAAATGCATGTCATGTCATTCAATATATCAAGGCCTTTTGACATTCGTGTCATAGCATGCAGGGCATGTTACCAATGTAATAACATGAATAACATTCATGTCACCTCCATTTTCTAGCAAGTTATGCATCAGAATACTCATGACATTAATGAAATGACGACGTGCATGCCAAGACGAGGTTATCACGAATGACATAAATAACAAGAGGTGATGACGCTGTTGTGTTTCTTTAACTGGATACGTATCAGGATATGTGTAGGGAGACATGCGCTCGTGACATGACAAGAATGACATGCTCATGCATGCCTTGTTATTAATGTCATGTCATGACGTATATTCACGCAGTTCATGTTATTCATGCCATTACACACATGACATTCATGTGATGACGTCTTTGTCTTGTCAGGTCATGCACACATGTAATGTCATTCATAGCCAGATACATATCAAATTAAAGAAATGATCGCAACGGCATCATGTCATTCACACCATTTACATGAAGAAATGCGTGCCATGACAAGCATGTAATGTCATTTAATGTGATGACAAGGCATACACATGTCCTGTCATTCATGTGATGACGTATATCATATGGCATGAAATCCATGTCATTTGTGTCATGTCACCCATGCCAGGTCGTGCGTGCATGTCATTTGTATCCTTATACATTCTGAACTAAAGAAACGACAGCCAGACGAAGAAACTACCACGATGGCATCGCGGCGTAGCTTGGCTAGATACATAGATACAGTCAAAGCACCTGAAGTTCAAAAATATTGTTTGACATTAAAAAAACAACTTACAAAGCATAAAGCAACTGCTATTCGCGTCTATGGTCGCCCATAGTATGAAGCTGTCGGATCAATTAGACACACCAAGAATATCAAAACTAGTACAGAAACACCATCGTATCAGCATACCTGCTTGCACACTCCTGCAAGCAAGGTTACATGGAGGTTGTTTAGACGCAGCTCATATGCAATGCGCACTCAACCGAAGTATTTTCGACCTGCATGGGACCACCGATTTGCCAGAGCTAACATGCGCTGTAACAATGAACAGCGCAAGTCGCCCAACAATCAGGTACGTATCGACACCTGCTTCCATTTATCCCGCAAAAAAACAAAAGAAAAATTATCTGTGCTCATCGATCGAAAAGTGCATACACTACGGCACTAAGTACCGTTCTGTTTACATTTAATTCTGCCGACGGTATGCCGACGCTAAGAACGGTACTGAAAACACTGATCCACGGGTGACCGCAGGTATCTCACAAGCTGCATACTTGCACTGGCTGGGAGCATTGCGCTTTATTTGTAACGTCATTATATGTGGGTTCAAAGTATTTTAGGAAGGCTAATGACACTTTGGTTTGATCAATAATGCGCGCGAGGCAGAAGCGCTTTGTTGCCTTTTCAGGCCACAGTACCGGTGGAGCCACAAAACGCTGTTGCGCTAGTAAGGTTGAGCGCGTCAACCTTCATAAAAGGGAGGCTGAGTTCCGCACGTGCTTGCGACAGGAAGCAGATACAGTGATAAATTGCAGGATTCACGAGAAGCGCCGCTTTAAATCTTTTCTTTTTATCTATTTCACGCCACGACTCGAGAAACAGCGTTGAAATGATGCACCATGCAGAGCCATTTCGTCCTTTCATTTTCGTTTTCTTTTTGTTTTGAGTGCAGATGTTGTCTTCTGCTCATTTTTTTCTGAAGTTGAAAGCCATTTCTTTTAGTCTATCCACATAACTCGTTAAATATGATGACGCATGGTTTTAACAATGCCTAGGTAGCACGAGATACTGCGGTAGCAAAATTCTGCGGCATAAAACCACACGGTACTTGCGACCCGAGTTTACCCGCCGTGGTTGCTTAGCGGCTATGGCGAGGGGCTGCTAAGCACGACGTCGCGAGATGAAATCCCGGCCACGGCGGCCGCATTTCGATGGGAGCGAAATGCACAAGCATCCGTGTACTTAGATTTAGGTGCACGTTAGAGAACCCCAGGTGGTCCAAATTATACCGGAGCCCCCCACTACGGCGTTCTTCTCAATCAGATCGTGGCTCTGGCACGTAAAACCCGACAATTTAATCAATTTTTTGACGCGAGTTTGCTACGAAAAGAAAAAAAGAGAGAAAGAAAGATGAGAAACCGTGGTGCAGTCCATTAGGTGCGCGACTGGCCACCAGAGGCACTTTGCGTGCATTCGCGGGCTTCTTGCACGCTCGGAAAAATGCTTTTATGTAGCACGTATTGAGCAACAGAAGGTTGCATCGAGAGTTTTTCATGTCGCTCTAAAAGTTTCTCATTGACACTGCTAATCTAATTATAATATTTGAGAAGTTGATTAATTAAGGCTAAATATCTAATTTGACGTAATGAAAATAAATATTGTTTGAGTATCTCCAAGCGATGGCAAATAACATTGCCTTGGTTCTGTCCAGTTGCGTGGCATTCCCATATATTTAAACTCTGGCCAAAGTTAGCTGGGACACCCTGTCCCAGCACTTTGCATTTCGCCCTGGCCAAAATGCAGCCATAGACCACGGCCAGCACTGAACCCGCTCCCTCGAGCTTAGCAGTGAAACGCCATATCCACTGCGGTACAGGGGCGAGTTTTTCCTCTCCTAATCACTTTTCAAATCACCCGTTTGTTACACGTGCTTCTTAAGGTTATCCAGCAGGCTAGTTGGTTTGGCGTGATTACTTAAACAGCGAGCACAGTTTTTGTGTTTTCTGCGACAGGCGCGTTACCGTCTCGAGCTTACTGCTGCTCAACAACTGTGGTATCCTTAAAGGAGCTATTTCATGCTTTTTTGAGGGGAGCTTCTCCTGCATTTTTGTTTTGGCGCAGAGTGTACACGACAATGGTACACTAAACCATTACTGTCTGAATCGGCAACTATTTGTGTTTTGCATACGCAGCACATGAAAGTTGCGCAGAAGCATTGTTCAGTTATTATCGAAAATTCTCACCGTAGAAAGGCATGATTCTGGGAAGATACTGCCGCCAGACGTCAACTTTCTTGGCAATGTCCCGCACGTCACAGACGAAGAATGCTTCATCCTCTGCACGCTGTGAAATATAAAAATTTTTGGTTGGACCCGCCGTCATCCGCTTGGTCAGCGGTAGCTAGGATTTACAGATAAACAAAGGGGCTAATTGGCGGAGCATAGCAATAACTCAGAGCCTTCTTTTTCCGAATAAAGAAATTAAAAGAACTGCACGGATGACAGAGTAATTAAGTGGTAGTAATTTAATGCGTACATCAGCCAGTGCACGTGTGCATAGCTCAGAAAAATTGAAGCCCGGACATAAGGTGGTAGAAAAGGGACTTTGAATACATCACACGTATTCTGAAAACGAGGTTGACCTTGCTCGCTTCACAGGCTTTGCCGCCCCCCCCCCCCCTCCTACACAAATGTGTGGGACGGGGGGTGGGAGCATTTGTGTCAAACAAATGCCGCAAATCTGATATCAGGCAGCAAACACAGTCATGCTGCAGAACGTACCGAAAGCGACGCAGGGCGCAACGAATTAACAGAGGATGTATTAAAAACGCTGTGACGTGCGCCTAACATGATGTGTCTAAGAATCTCTGGTATATTTTGACAAAGCATAGTACTGCGTGAAGCTTACTTGTGCACCTTCCATTCGCCCAAATGTTATTGCGCTTATGGTAATGGTGGTTTTAGCACGTGAACCCTAGAATTGAATTCTTGCGCTGAAACACAAGCCAATACGTTTTCTTTGTTCGAGAACTTGTGATTTTTACGCTCCCTCCTAGCAACGATCACATACCCGTTTCGCAAGAATTTGTCTTGCCACATCCTGCGTTGATCCTTGAGTGAAGACGTATGTTCCATCGTCCGTTACGTAAGGGGCTTGCGACTGGTGCAAGTAAAGAAAGAAGAGCGCAGACACAATGAAGCAATAGAGATTTCCAGGGTTTCTTCCGTTGTGTTTTTGACCTGCGTAGAGCGTTAACACCATCAGAAAGGTGGTGCCCAGTGAGAAAAAAGCTGTTACTTTCACTCGTTCCGAGGCTCTGAAAAGTATTGTTTTGAGCTGTAGCCCGTAGATGCTGCCAAGCAATTCAGTATTCACGCAGCGCATTAACAAGGCGGGTCCATATCGCTAAGCGTGAGCCCGTCGGGTTCGGCGGCCGAAAGTGTGTTGTGCAGGAATAAAAGTCAGAAGCCACAAATTGTTTGAAAGATGATCGAAAGCAAAGACTTCTTAGCCTCTTCCTGCGGTTTCGAGGGATCTATAACCCAACCTCCATCGAATTCGCAGATGCACATCGACGTCAAAACGTCTCGCTCCCTTACAACTCATTTATTACACTGTATTTTTTTGTATATGTATTTACATATGTATTCTAATTATTGTATAACCTTTGAGTGTGCTCTCCCTCCTTACGCAATGCCTCAAGAGGCCTGTGATGTATGTATAAATAAATAAATAAATAAATAAATAAATAAATAAATAAATAAATAAATCGTGCTGTTTCCGATGATTGGCTTAGAGCCAGGTTCACTCAGTAAAGAAGCCTGGTGTTCTAACCACTAGGCCGCGGAAGCGTCCCTAAAAAGGGGGAATAAAACACCCTTGGGATTTTTCCCTCGAGGAATTTCCTTTTGAGACGCTCAACTCGGTATAGCCCGCGCCACTTGGCAATAATTTATTCACAAACGGTGAGCGTACGCGTCTTCTAGCAAACGATGAAGAGAGAAATCACGGGACGGGTGCGTCACCGAAATTCGACGTACGCCTCTCGTCATACTGTGGCCCCGTAGCACGTTTATGCAAGGCAAAGCACATCACTTCTTGTGATTCAAAACGTTTTAATGCCGAATAAAGCTTCCGCTTGCTCTGAAGAGGAGGAGGAGGTGGAGGAACATTTATTAAAAAAGAAAAGGAAGGACAAGCAGGTGTCTTTCGGCCTGTGCGGGACGCACCCTTAGTCCAGGGCTCCTGCGGCTCTTGCTGTCTCCCGGGCCCGCCTCACCAGTTGCTGCTGGTTACGAGGGTCCGAACTAGTCAGCACGTCCTCCCACTGCTCGGGTGTGGGGTTGGGTATTTGAGGGGCCGCCTTCCCAATGGGGCACGCCCATGTGGTGCGATATAGAGAGGCGTAATCATTACAAAGGGGACATTTGTATGAATATAGTATAGGGTGGATTGCGTGTAGTCTGCTTAAATGTGGGTATGTATTGGTTTGTAGTTGCCTCCATGTTACGGCGTCTTCACGTGAGAGGGTCTTGTGTGGAGGTGGGTATTGTCGTCTGTTCAATCTGTGGTGTTGTAGTATGGTGTTGTATTGTAAAGGTACGGGCTCCATGGATGCGTCCGTATCCCTCTCTTGTGGCACCCGGGAGGCATGAGCTCGGGCTACAGCGTGCGCACGCTGATTTCCACGGAGGGACTCGTGTCCTGGAGTCCACACTATTTCAACGTCCGGGAATTGGGAGGCTTGTTTGAGGAGTCGGTGGGCGATTGAAGATATTCGACCTCTCGCGTAGCTACGGCAATCTGCCTGGGAGTCGGTAATAATTGTGATGTACTCGTTGGTCAGGCTAGAGGTGATGGCCAAGGCGATGGCTGTGTCCTCCGCTACGAGGGCGCTGGCAGTGCGGACCGTCATCGAGACCACCTCTTGTAGGTTATAGTCGACAACGCTGGCCGTCATGGCTGCTTTTTGGGAGTACTGCGCGGCATCTGTGTATAGTGTGGTGGGGAGACTGCCATATCTTGTCTGTAGAGTTTTTGCGCGAGCTTGGCGACGATGAAAGATCTATCGTGGGCTAACGCAATTCGCTGCGCATCTCTCATCTCACTGCGACACAATAGCGCCACAGTATTGCAATCTGTAAATAGAGACCCCTGCACTGCACATACCGTGGTATGGTATGATGAACTTTATTCCCTGCACATACCATGTGTTGTGTTTTAATGCCCCGCTGTCCAAAACTACAAGAAAACTTCGGTCACATAGACAAACATCAGGGGTGTGTTTTGCATAATCCTTTTCGCAATTATTTTAAAAACCATACACTCTGCCTATGTTTCCGAGTTCGGGGAAGGACACGCTGCCAAAAAAGAGTATCACTACATCCCCCCCCCCCCCCAAACAAACACACACAACAAGAATGGGTTACATTAACAGAGAGACACATACCACGTAGGGTGAAAGCCGTTCTGGTCAAGTTGCTAGACATTATGATGTCAGAGAAAAACAATAATGTAGGCTATTGTGGCAAGGAGACCACTACTACCTTACTAAACAGTGTATAAGTAAAAAAATGCAGGAAAAAAAATCAGAGCAGGAACTTCGAAGGATTTATACAGTAACGCATAAAGTAACGCGCATAAAGAAGGCTAGCACTGTCGTGTGCAAGAATAAGTGACCGTTAGCTAATATATTATCGCCATGACCTAGAAAAAGGATGGTCATTGTGCCTCAACTCGATGCTTAGACAGAGGACGACGCTTTAGTCAATGTAATAGTGCAATGTAATAGTAATAGTGCAGTGACGCAGGACGCAAGCGTAGCTCGTAAAGCGAACGGCTGGAGGTTGCGTTACCATTGAGCATCGGTGCACATAACGCTTTACACGAAAGGCTAGCGTTAATTGACGAAAGTGGCAATGATAACGTCCCACAACATATACACGTACGAACGAGGAAGCTGTCTTACCGCACTCTGTGACATGAAGTGATGCTGAGAAGGTCCAGATGTGTGAGCATTTGCCGCCGTCAGTGATCCGACCTTCAGTTTAGGTCGCCGTAGCAGAACCCGGCTCATCAGCATTTCGATTATTTGGGTGTAGCCGATAATTGAACCACGAGAAACAAGTTCTCCTGAAAAAAAATATATATTTAAGGAAGGTCCACTTCTTTGTCATAGGATACCGAGGAGGCTTAACATTTCTAGTTTCCAAATGCTTCTCCTCATAAGCGGCGAACGTTGCTTGTAGAAACACGTTTGCTCGCTTTCAGTGATGCCCGCTATACAAATTGTACCACTACACTTAACTTACGCTACTGGGCATATGCGCACTTGTGACATTTCAAAGCGGGCACAGTGGGCTGCACGTAAGGCACTTAAAACACCGAATTTTTTTCTAATTTTTCGTACAATCGCGTTTAGTCTGGCAGAGACAGACGGCGCATTATATTTGGTAGAAGTGCGACACCAGTTCCAATTCACTTACTCTGCGTGCGCCAACCTCGGAAACAGGTGCAGGGCTGTCCAGAGAGCCCGCGATATCGCCGAGAGTCTCAACCTCCCGGCTCCGTCGTGGGTGCGGCCCGCAGACGCTGCCCCCTAACGGGGACACTCATCGTCTTCTCAGGACCAAAATAAAAGTTCTTTGTCTGTCTGTCTGTTGGGCGACCCGGACTCGTTTCCCCCCGAATGCCGTGGTGAGTGACTGGCGAAAGTCGATGTTATATGGACTGATGGAGCCCGCGACGAACGCTCAACCACAGACGTCGAAATCGTTATGAGAGCAACATTAGAAGTCAATGCATATAACACGTCATGCACAGTGACAGAGGTTGGTATAAATTGGCATTTTTTCGTCTTTAATTTCCTCCATAATTTCGTCTACTTCGGGTGGCCTTTTGTACCCTTTATACAAATCGAGCACGAAAAAAGAAATTGAAAAAAAAAACAGCCACTTGCGGCGTTACCCCATGCATGCCGCTGGTGAGCACTTTATTGCTGCATACTACGACTGAATATTGAGTGCAGCGACATTTCTGACAGAGGGAATTGTACGATCAATACATGGCAGATGGTTTAACCAATGAAAGTGGCCCGATTTCAACTCGTTCAGCTTTAAGATGATCAATGTTTCAATAACTTAATGATCAACCGCTTCCTTTCACATACCATGGGGTGATCAAAGTGCGAAATACGAAAGGGTACGCCTTCCAAAGTGTTGCTTTTAACGCGGATAAATTCGTGTCATACACTCTCTCACTGGTTAAATGCCGCCAAAGAAAGTGACCACTGAGAAGATTTTGTTACTACTGTTTCCGCTCTTCATTGGCATGTATTCTGTCGGCAGCATATTCGCGTCTCCTGGGGCATGTCCATCCACTCATGAAACAGTATACCGCAGAAAAAGTAGGAATCACATTTGTAAGGTGACTAAATTATTTTATTTGACTTTCATTTCACTTGGAAAGCGTGGCTGTTATTCTAGTAACAGTTTGTGAAGTGTTGAAAATTAGGAGCAGCTAACTAATGTTTCCGTCCTAGTGGCACCAGCTGTAAAATTCGCACAGAAAATGGTACTCACGACAGAGTAGCCCACTGTTCCGCACCTGAACCTTTTAGTGCAAGCCGTGAAGAAGAAAAGCGCCTACAACAGCATTTATGCCAGCTTTTCGAGCTGCGGCCGTTATTCCGAAAAGAAAGGGGCAATAATTCATAAAGAGACAACAATTTGTCGTGCACAAAACAGATGCTCATATAAAACTAAGAGGGAGTTGGTAACGAGGAGAGAAGGCAAGTGGTAGTGCTGGGTCACAAACTCAGGTCTCGTCGGAAGAGAGAGGCGGTTGTGAGCAAGCGACGGGGGGGGGGGGGGGGGCTTTGGGGCGAGAATGAACGCTGCAGATGGCACCTGCAGCTGTTCACGGGGTGTAATTCTTCCGAAGCATGGCAGTAGAGTGTGTCGTACCGAAGCGCTCATCTGCAGAAGGGCGCTGTCGATGAATCCAGTATAGAGACGTAGCCTGAACCAAAAACTATTTCTGCTCGGCTTTTCTCATGTAGCAGCAGTGATACAAAACTTTACTAAAGCCGTAAGTGGTTAAGGGAGTGGGTGGAGGATGCTGGTCCTGCTTCTGAACGTTCGCCTGTAGCAGAAAGCAGTGCGAGTCCTCAATGTGGAGACGGGCGTTTATTACTTGAAGTTGCCAGGTTCAAGCTAGCGAGTGAAGCCGAATTTAAGGGCTATTAGCCAACCCGAACGAGATAGAAGAAGACATGTGTGCCGTGAGCCACAGCGTCAGACAGGAAGACTATCGAGAGGAAATACACCTCAAAAGGAAATGTGGAGTGCGTGTGTGTTACAAAGCACGACTTTCAGTACTTGCGAACATGGCACTCCTTCAAAGTCCTTCAGCCCAAGGCTGTCACCAGGATTTTGGGTTGAGTTGTATCTACAGCCATTGAACGTGCACATGTTCTTCGGACATCGAGAACACCGAGTCGCTGCTAACCCCCCCCCATCCCCTTTCCCTTTTTGATAAGCGCATCCGACCCCTTGCTGTTTCCGGACCTGTCATTGCCGTCGCCCGCTCTGCAACGAAATATTTACACTAACGTCAGTTGTTTCCGTTTTACCAACTTTCTTTCAGCACATGCGCTTCCGCTGCATTTGGAAAGTAGGTGCGCAGACAAAATGATTCTGCTGACAGTGATATTAAAAGCGGACCCAGACCACAGCGCTGAAGTTTGCATAGCTGACTGTTAATCTGAAAGGCATACATGTTAGAAACTGTCGCGGCAGCGTCTGCATGGTCTGTCAAATTTAAATTATTTCCTGTTACCGTTTCTTGAAAAGTGGTCATGCCAGTTATGACGAAAATGCTATATGATGAAAATAAGGCGATTCAGTGTTATTAATGGGGGAAATGCGCTTAACATGTGAGTTTCCCAGTCGCAATGACGTACTCATGTACTATCCCACCCACTTCCTTTCGAGATCGGCCAAGGGTACCTGCCCCAAAGATAAAATGTTAATCACCGAGCGAGGAAGGCCCACACGCGTTAGGGGCTGCTCTAAGTAGGTCTTTCGGAATTACATTTTCAGCAAAATAGGAGGAAATGGTCCAGTGATTCTATATCCCTACATGATGCGCAAAGGTTCGATGGTGCGAACCCACACCTACTCATGTGCAGATTTGGTTGCGGCATTCCACATCGTAATAGTGCAATGGAAACTTCGCATTGCTGAGAGGGGAAAGACCAGACATTCCAGGGGAACGCTAAACGTTCGTAAACCGGGGCAGCAAGGATGGGCTCATTTTTTAGACCTAGGACTTGTCGCCTTCAATACCTTGTTGCTACTGGCAGAGTAAGGCTGGGTATAAAAAAACTCACTGGCCCACCAAGCGCTGCCTTTGCCATGCCGTCTGCCAATGTCCAGATATCCACAAAAATCGAATTTCTTTTTCCATGATGTGGAATAAAAAAGTGCAGGGATCGGTGCAATAGTGAATCATTTCTGCTTTCTAGCGACATAAGAGCTGACAGGCAGTCTGCGAGCGATATTATGTGCGACACATTTTTCGGGATTTTGTATACAGCCATGCAATGGCCATACATAAATTCAGCGATATAAATTAGAGTGTAATCGGGCACACGGATAGCAAAGCTACATGATAGTGTTTGAGAGCAAGTGCCTATTGCTGATTTTTTATCTTTGAGTGAGGCGTCCATGGACACAACGTCGTAAAAGAGAAAATCTCCCAGATACTGATTCAGGAGTCCGACTAGTGTCTGTGTGGCTATGAATTTAGCGTTCTTTGGAAACACGTTATCAAACTTGCAAGTATTACTTCTTTTTATGGAAGTGACTCATTGAACTGATCGAGGTTGAAGTTTATATTCGCTAAAATACTCTGCTTAAACACGACTTGGGGAGGTTGTATCTTGGCCACATAGAATTAAAAAAAAATAGTGCGGGTTATGCGACAAACACCGGGAACACGTTCGTATGCTCTAAGAAACGTTTTTACCGTTAGAAGTTGAAATCTGGACGCTAAATCTGGTATATTTGCTTCTAAATACAGCACAGTTCCCAACATACTTACGAACTGCAAGACACTGATGGAGCGCCCGTCTTTCTATCATAAATAAAGGTTGCAACTTATAATTTGGAGAGCCAGATATCAGCACACAACCAGATTCTATAACGGGTCGCAAGCGTGATAAATGTAAGGTAAAGTATTCCTACGCATACCAAACTTCTTGTCGAATTTTCTCGTCAACCGACCACAGGGCGATTTCACCTTTTCTCAGAAGGTTTATATGCGAGGACGCCAATCTAGGTCAGGTTCCTTATAGTGTCTACCTGCGGAATCAGTTGATTCTGACACACAAGGGATAAGGAAACCGATTGATACGTAGGGAATACCAGAAGGGCACTTTCATTATTGTTAAGGACCATGCGCAAATAATGCAGCCAGAGCACAAGAATATTTACACACGCTTGCAACTTTTGTTAAATCATGTGAACATCCTTAGCGCAAGCAAAGAATGCAATGTCATACGCATACAGAAGCAGTGTGACACCCTGCATAATGGGAATATCATGTAGTAGTATATTAAAAACTAGTGGCGAAAGCACTGAACCATGAGGTACACCTCCGGTCTTGGAGAACCGCTCAGAATGATGCTTTTCATATGCGCAGAAAAATGTTCTTCCGCGCAAGAAATCCTTGATCCAAGCGGTGATATGCGATGGAGGGTTTAAGGTAGCAAGTTTAATGAGTAGAATGCTATACGCTGAGCTATCATATCCTTTTGCAACATCTAATGTTACCAGGGCCGAAACTTCTAAGTTTTTTTTTTAGCTAGCCGTATCTTGCTTTCTAAATCAATATGCACTGACCAGAAAGAACAACTGCTGCGAAATCCAATCTGAACGGGGCTTATTGCATTAATTCTAGAAATGTGCTCTGATAGATGGTTATAAACAACTATTTCAATTAATTTTACTATATTATAGGTTAGGACTTTCAGTCTGACTCCGAACCAAATAACGCGCCGTGGTGGCTCAGTGGTTATGGTGTTGGGCTGCTGAGCACGAGGTCGCGGGATCAAATCCCGGCCATGGCGGCCGCATTTCGCTGAGGGCGAAATGCGAAAACACCCGTGTACTTAGATTTAGGTGCACGTCAAAGAACCCCAGGTGGCCGAAATTTCCGAAGCCCTCCACTACGGCGTGCCCCATAATCAGAAAGTGGTTTTGGCACGTAAAAACCTATAATTTAATTTTTGCCACGCCAAATAAGTGAATTTTATTAACTCGATCTTTCGGAGCCCATTCGGCTCCTTCTTCACGGGTTGTTCTTCGCCCAGCACCGGGGTTGAGCTCCCCCAGCACCGGTCATCCCAGCACCACGGCCGTCGCCTCAACCTTTTGTTCCCCCCCTTCCCCTCTGTGAAGTGTCTCCCCTCCTTTCTTTACAAAAGACCATTTAAAAGTTGTACACCGCCACCCCCGAAGAACAACCCCTGAAGAAGGAGCTGTATGGGATCCGAAACCTCGGGCTAATAAAATTCAGCTATTTGGCAGAGAGCATGGGGATTCACATGACAGTACTTGACATTGGTGGAGGCTTTCCTGGAGGACTGAGAAAGCTTGACAAGTTTTTAAAGGTATGACTTTTTCATTGCACGCTTCCGTTCGTTATATTCGTGGGGCTGCGACTAGCTGCTGTCAGATACCTTTATCCATTACTGTGGTATTTCTTTCGTAGCTTTTCGTTCATTTAGTTCACACAACGAAGTTCAGTAGATTTTATTCAGATTTTTTTATTCGCAAGCATGCCTGACTCCGAGTTCGTCGTCAGCAGTAAAACTAGACTTAGCAATCTTTGTTACGAAAAAAAAAAGCGGTGAAGTTGATTACTGCTCAGCTTAAAAAAAACACACAAGAAGTGCATAACAGGACCCGCTGCTTCGATAATTTGAAGGTTTCTGTCAATATCTATCGTTGCGAGAAAGGTGTACTCTAAATTACCTAAAGAGACGATATTATTGCCATTGTCATTTTAACTTTCGCCACAGCCATAGCATAGTTTCCTTGTGAGGATTAAGAGGCCCGTAGCATCCCATCCGATTCGCCGCAATTCCTTGGTTAGGTCAAAGCTTTATCTTCCATTATCTCTTTACCAAATCAGTCACTAGCCAACTGTCTCCCAAGTACTTAAATAAGTGACTACAAGGCTTTCAAGGTGTATATTGTGTTAATCAGCAGAGAATGGCGGTGGAATTAGTCCTAACGAACAAATACGTGACAGAAAGGGTATTATATACTTCTGATCTGAAGGGGCTGCTTAAGGTGCCAGTATTCTCTGGAAACGGTGTCTTAAATGTTATTGAGATAGCTTGAACACCCGTGTTTGTGTTCGTCGGTGAAATGGTATGTGAGCTGACGATTTATAAATTATAAGTATGCCAAAGTGCACGTCGCACCATTTAGGGACAGATCTCATTTTGTCAAAGTGCGATGCCTGTATGCTCAATATTGAGCTACTCTTACGCTGAGGCGCTTAAATTGTGCGTAGGAATCAGCCAACCTTATCAAGACGTGTTCATCAATGAATCCAGGAACAACTGCGCATCGCGCCATCTTTACGAGTTCTTGGACGTGGGATACTGGCCACTGCAGGTGAGCATGCCACGTTCCTTATTTGTACTAAGATGTGGGCGCACGACGACAGTAAGTCTTTGGCAAATCGAAATGATCGGTAGACGCTTGAATAGAATGTACAAAACACGTTTTACAGAAATAGATAAGCGCTCTTTTGATGTCACACCAGTCGGTACAATATTTCGCTCATTGTGACAGCAACTCCGGCGGCTGCTGCGTATTGCGCGGCCGCGTGAGCTGAGCCCTATCATGAAAGGGATCGGCGACGGGGATAAAGCGTGCTGAGAGTTGATAGATACGTGTGCGCTGATTGGTCGTCGCTTAGTTCGCGTTGAAGCGAGAGGCAGCACGAACGTCAATTCGATCGCCGCTTCTGCCGCGTTTCCTAACTCCAGCGTTGTCGAGTGAGATGTTTTCACATTTGCTCATGCGCACGTGACATCATGCTTGTTAAGTTAGTAAGGGAATGTTTACATGTTTATAGGGCCGGAAAAACTGCTATCCTTACTTCGTATAGCTCTGTACTATAATTTGCTATCGAAATCGATGCGTCCCCTTTCGGGCTATACTGGCACTTCTTTGTTCGTTTAACGATGTTAAGCCCTTATATCGCTGAAATTTGTTAAGAAGCTTGAATACGTTGTTTACAAAGCAAAATTAATTTTAGCACTACAATCTGGGGAAACAAGGGGCAAGAGTTCAGGATGGCAAACCACTTGAGGCTGTCGTGCAGTGCATTTGCCTCGGCCAAGCGCCCATGTAGGTGACAAGTAGAAACAAGAAATAACACGAAGAATAAGAGTTAGTTCAAGTTATGAACTTGTGTGAGTGACTTTACACTTCTTGTACATACATATATGTTGTTAACCTGTAGCGTAATTTGAACAAATATAAAAAACAATGCATATCGCAAATATTACGCAGTCGACAACATAATTTTGTGGTGGTTCTCGAATGTAAGCTATACAATTAATACATCATTCAGTCAATACTTTCCTACGCGATCAATCCGTAGGAGCCACCAAAGATTGTTAATAGAAAGAGGAAGACCGTTAAACGAGGCTGTGCGAATGGGAATAACAGCCGTGTCGTTAACAAATGAAAATGTGCACCAAACTAAAGCAAGAGACACTGGTTTGTTATAGCCCAAATGAAACTGAGCGGAAGTATATTCTGGCAACATGGGCGAAGCATGGAAGAGAGAGTGAGTCGTGGGACGTTGTTGAAACTATTTTGTCATTTTGACCGTGTTATTGGCTTATAGAGAAGGGAACTGGCAGGGTTCTGGAAGTGTATATCGAGCTGCAGCGCCCTTGCCCCAAAAGTGCTGCTCGTGAAGCTGACAAAATCTGTGAGGATCCGAAAACCAGCTTTCTTCGTCAGACATTCCAAGAACTACTTTGCATCTTGAGCTTTCAAATTATGTTCTTGAACTGGTTGTAAACGTGGGGTAAAAGAAATGTTGCCGCTTCAGACGAAGAAGGTGTCAGGGCATAACTCTTATTTCGAGAAAGCACTATAAAGATGAAACTTACTTCTGTAATGAGAAAAGGTATTTTATATATCCTTACGTATTTTTTCTCGCAATGCTTTCCGCACCCATTTCATATTTCATTGTTGGCATTAAGTGTGAGTAACGCTTCCTTATGCGTTTTTACAGCGTACGCTGTTATGGGTTCATTCCCATAGCCGTTTATGTAGGCGATTCTGTCCACCACCGCCGCCACCACCGCTGCGGGCGTCCGTCGCAGCCTTAGAGTTTGTCACTATATTACCTAGAGGGAAATCTGGCCCTGCTACGCTGTGGTATACATGGGAATGCCGGTATATTGTGACTTCGGATTGG
Organism: Dermacentor albipictus; assembly: GCF_038994185.2. Taxonomy (NCBI): domain Eukaryota; kingdom Metazoa; phylum Arthropoda; class Arachnida; order Ixodida; family Ixodidae; genus Dermacentor; species Dermacentor albipictus. The sequence continues at coordinate 389,373,434 of NC_091821.1, forward strand.
CATCGTTCTAGGAGAGCCAGGACACCTTAAAGACAAGCACCGTTCCGTCTGTCGCAAGTGATATACAGCATGTGAAAAGCTGTTTTAGCTTTATTATTGCACAAAAACATGCTTTGTTCAATTATGAGAAATTCTTATTGCATGTACTACTATATGAAATGTAAAAAGCATCGGGCGGCCGCTAGCGTTGACGGACAGACGACAAATATTTGTGCTTGTATGGCACAGTTTGTCCTCTGTTTTGATTTTCTTCGCTTGGTTATGCATTCTAGGTGAGTAAACTTTGTTGAAAGATGTTATATGAGTGAACGAAAACCTTTTATGAAGATTGTACTTTAAGAACGCTTATTTGTGAAGCCATATCCATGTTTTAGATGAAGCCTCTATACAACACCAACCAACACAAAACTTGCAGGCACATATACCGCCATTCCCTTGACAGCACAGTGCCCCTTGGAAAACTGCCATAGACGGTGGCGCCAGATTTCCATCTAGGTGTTGTAGTGAGAAACTCTATGGTCGCAGATATCGCCAGGCCCTTACTTAATGGGGAATTGACCAAGAAATGGTTGGATTGTCTTGAGGAATAAATAAATTATGGACAAGTATAAAAAGTGCTAGAATGAAAAACATGCATGGCATATCTAAATAAATCAAGCAGGCTAGGTGACTGTCACCACTTTATTACAAAAGGGATGCCAATAAATCTTCATCAGCATCATCGGCTTGGTATCGTGCCACTTGTACGGTGATGTTAAATGCATGCCATGTCGTGTGCGTAGGTGCGCATTTTGCACTGCAGTTGCATATAATAAGACCTGGTAGCACGCCATGTAGCAGTTGCATAGATTGCGGTACAAGGTAGTTTGTGCTTATAATGAAGTACGCGGCTCCTACTAACTGTGCGGCATTTGCCAAGAAATCTAATGATTGTCTTGAGGAAGAAAAAGAACATTAGGAAGATGTATAAAAAATGCTAGAATGAAAATCATGCATAGCATGCCTAATTAGATAACGCAGGCTAGGTGACTGTCATCGCCCCGTTTACAAGGAAGTTCCAAAAAATCACCATCCTCAGCAGCATCAACATCGAATCATGCCAATGGTCGCGCAATTAGTGTTCCTGTATATGCTCCCGCAGGGAGCGCATACAGGGAGGAGGGAGCAGAGTTGCGCCTAACTTTTCCGGCGCCACTCGCACCGCTATTCGCCGAGCTCTCTCACGCCGGTCCCGACGTGGGGCTAGCCGGGTGCGCGACGAGTTCGCGTCCTCGCCGGACCTGCAATAAAGTTATTCACTCACCCACTCTCTCACGTGGTGCAATATGACGTCAAATGTTCAACTGCGCCTCTGCGAAGCCAACTTTACGGGCGCGCCGCCGACTCGTTTCCGTCAGTGCCATCGAAATTGCAATCAGCGGGCCGTCGAGCGCGCGTGGCAGCAATCGGCTCCGGATTGCAGGTACGTTATTCGGCGATATTAACTTAATGACTTTGGCGAAGTGATAAGAAACACATTGTTTTGACACTTGTATTCCAATATGACGGGGTGCTGCGCACCAAACTGCACAGACCGCACGGAAGGTGGCAAAGCTTTTTACGCGGCGCCATGCGGACGGACGAGACCGGCCGGCTCTAAAAGGGACCAGGATATGCGAGGTGAGTTCGCCTTTTTTACAGAGGCGAGTTCGGCTTGTTTACACTAAAGCAGCATTTATCTCGAGTAATGCTCCTGTACGCGCTGAAATGCGTACGCCTGGCATAAGAGGTCGTTCGCTTGTGCAATTTTTGGCATATATGTGCAACGTGACACAGACGCGGGACAAAGAATGAATGACACCTCTGTGTTGCGCTGCACATATACGACACGAATGTTAACTTACCAAGTAGCCCAATCCATTGTGCTGCTTGTGCGATTGTTCTGCCTATGCAGGTTGAGAACAGTGTGTTCAAAACAGTAAATACTAGCGAATACAATTTTCCCGCTGCACCCTGGTTTTTCTCTACTCTGCTTTTTTTTGTCAGCGTTCTGATTTTTCATGCAAGGTCGAGTGATGTGTTGGCGTTCATTCTTTTGCAGTAAGCGAAAACATTTTGCGCTCCGCTGATGAGACAGGTATGATAGCTTCAGCATTTACCGCCCGCAATATCTTGCTTGTTCGATCAGCCTTAGTTGACGTGAGGAATTAAATTTCTTTTTGTACTTTTAATATAAGCACTGTGTTATAGTAAATTGACCTGAGTATTATAAAGAGATAAAGAAAAATGTGTTGTCCTATTACAGTCTGCAATGTGTGAATAATTATTTTGCAAGTTTGCAAACTTCTGTGATTAGTGGAACGAAAATAAGCTGTTGTTACTTTTAATAACTTGTTGCCTTTCTAGTGGCTTTGAATTCTGCCCGGAAAGCTCCAAGAACCAGCACTCATCCCCTGATGCCACCAGCCATTGCTCATCCATTCCCTTGTACGAAATAAATTTGATGTAGAAGCTCGTGCATCTTGAATTTTTTTCCACTTGCAGATTTGCTGCTATTAAGGAGCTGTTACGTTTGCGGTATAAATCGTAAAGTAGGGTTTGCATAAAATATGTGCATGTGAACATTTGAAATGCGTTTAAATGTACCTGTGTGCACCGCATATATCGAAAACCTGCAGCTGATGTGAACGATGGTTAGTGATGAATGACGGTCACGGTTAACGGTCACTGACATAACTGCAGGCATGATAGTTCTCTTGGTGGTAATTATTATTCATCTGATTTCGGCAGCCAAACGTGCTCACATAATTGTCCACCCCACGTGTGTGAAGTTTTCTTTAAACTCCCTTTAAAACATTTCTTACCTTCCGGCCTCCGCGAGAAAACTTCATATGCATGCTGAAAAACATTGCACCGCTTTTTGTTGCAAGGTACTGCGTGTTTGCACGTGAACTTTTAAGCTGTTCGAGCCACGGGTGTAGCGACGATTTTATTTCGAGGGATCGAGGAGGTTCCTACTCCTTATATGTACGTTCGTGCGTGTGTTTGTATTTGTGCATGTATATATGTACATACAAACTCATAATTTCGGGGGGTTGGCACCCCTCCGGCTACGCCAATAGTTCGAGCTTAGCCTGCATTAAAACGTCTAATCTTGCTCAGCGCTTGCGAACAATTGCCACATGTAGCTCGCGAACAGCAGACAAAAAAGCAAATGGAACACCGCTCGGCATTTGACTTTTGCGCGCGCAAGGAGTGGCTTCACTGCAGAGCTAGAACATGAAAAGGACCTATGCGAAACACTGCTTCCTGCGGGAGCATGTACAGGAACACTACGCACAATATGACATGCCCACCGCGTAGCGTCGATACGCGCAAACATTGCATTGTACTTGCATTACACTTCACTAGGTGCCCCGACTAAAACCCCTCGACCTTCGGAAAAGTACCGCCATCTCTACTCTCCTTCGCGGTATCCTCTCCTAACCAGCTTTTTTTTTCATTACTTTTTGATTGCGAAAGCAAGTCGATGGTAGCGCCCCCTCGAAAGCGCCCGTTGAAGCTTTCAGCCGTCGCTCAGCCCACCCGTGACTGGGTGCCCACATGTGGCTGGGAGGAATGCAACGCTCTTAATTTCCGCAGAGGTTCCAATCAGCTGCGGTGCAGAATAAGCCGGTTTGTGCCGGCTGATTTCCGTGCCTCCACATGGAGTTGGAATGCTTGCTGCAAGCCATGCACGATTCGCAGCGTCCCTGAAACGGAATTTCATTTGTTTCCTCGTGTACGACGTGTAAATCGCTTAGCGCAATGGTTCATCAAAGGAATTTCAAATTAAAATGTGGGGATACTTCAAGCTGGTTAATACACGATGAACAAACATTTGCCTGGCTATGGTGGCGTTAAGCCGAGTCACTTCAATGTGCGCGGCTACTCGCGCTACTGACTGCGACGGACCATAAAAAAAGAAAAGGCAGTGAAATGGATGCACTAATTTTCACTTTCGACCTTCGATGCGTTTTTACTTTTTAAGGAACTGAAGGGAGAATGTACTCTTTTGTAACCTCTCCTTGGCCTACCACGGAACGACGCCTGCACGCATTTCGCCGTTCTCGGATGGGCAACGAAGCTTGCATTCCATATCGTGAGGCTGCCAGTACCTTTATGGACATTTTCGTGAATGTTCATGATCTGGGTAGTTCATATGGCTAGAAAGTATTTTCTGCGAAACGGCCTAGCTGTTGTGTCGTGAAAGTAGAGATGTACGTCTACCTGTTCGCCTTCCCATCCCTGCTATACTGCCGGAAATATCGCTCGTTCGCTCTGGGAACTTTTGAAACATCCCCCATTTCTAGTGCGGTGTTCTCTATACACGCTGCACCCTAATACTTGTTTGGTACGCTCACACTGAGACTTTGATACAGTGAAAGAAAGTTCCGCATCGTCCTATGTATTCCCACAGATAAATTCTATTGCCAAGGACGGCGGTCTATTATTGCAAAAGGAGCGCATACATATATTCGTCGCGTATGGTTTGATCAACCTGGATATACCTGCGGGCACCCAAGTTAACGCTTAAACTTCGAAACGGAAACCAGTTCTTTATGAGAAATCCTTACAATTTGAAAATAAAGGTCCGTCGCACACCGCTACATGCATACATGTATGCTTGCTTTCAGGGCAGGGTTCTCTATCGCGTTTTAACAAGGCATTACCGGGTGTCCCAGTTGACTTAGACCAAGACTTAAAAAAAAAGAAACCCGAGAGCTCTACAGAAATTGTACCGGCTGCATAGTAGCCGTAGTTGTATGTACTTTCAGCTAGTATTTTCTCGTCACGAAATATTAATTCATTTTTTGTCTTTAATCAATGAACTTTTTAATTATTGCTTTAATCGCACACACGTCAATTAGAGTTGTAGGGCACTTCAAATAACTTCCGAATCAAACATTTGTTCCGTGCACAGCTTTGCCTTGTTGGTTTTTTCCGAGAAAAAAACAAAAGCGCGCGATACATCCAAAATACGAAATAGGTAGGCACTCGCGTACCGCTACTCGAGCGCTCCCAAGCGAATAGCCACGGATACATCGCTTTACTAGCGGCGGCAGCTGCATACAGGGCTTCACGCTATGTGATGGTCGCGTCATCATCAGAACACGCCGCTGACGCACTGATAAAGCGTGGTGGAGCCGTAGGAGTGGAGGGATGATATTGAAGCTGGGGAACCGTGACGGTGCACTTGGGACTAATTTGGGCACTCATCTTGTTCTGTAGATAGGCGCGCCCGGAACGTATGTTCTTTTTGTTCCCTTTAGCAACAGAAACAAACCTTGCGCAGGCTATATCCATCTAATGCGTTAATAATAATAATATTTGGGGTTTTACGTGCCAAAACCACTTTCTGATTATGAGGCACGCCGTAGTGGAGGACTCCGGAAATTTTGACCACCTGGGGTTCTTTAACGTGCACCTAAATCTAAGCACACAGGTGTTTTCGCATTTCGCCCCCATCGAAATGCGACCGCCATGGCCGGGATTCGATCCCGCGACCTCGTGCTCAGCAGCCCAACATCATAGCCACTGAGCAACCACGGCGGGTTCCATCTAATGCGTTTTGGCGGATTTGAACGGCCAGCATATGCTGTGTTCGATTACGTAAATCATTTTTGCTTCACGTGTCAGTGCGTAGATAATAAAGGGAGATCGCAACGGCACCACCCCTTCTTCACGAAGACAGTTTACGAATAATCAAAATGCTAAAATGATCCTGGCTCTGGGGGCGGCGCACGGCGACAAGAGGAAGGCCACCAGGCTGTTCCACATGTGGCACTGTGGAGGACGGCCTAGTCCACCACCAATACTTGAGGCGTACGAAGTCCTTTGCGAGACTTGTAGTTTCACAAGAAAGCGACACAGGACTGCGACAATAGTTCAAGAAGCGGAAACGGATGTTTTGGCGTTCTTTGCTGCTGACCTTCACGGTAGTCTGCGCGACGCCAGTGCGGAGGGCGGAGCCTCAAGGTCATCCGTGTTGAGGATTTACAAAAAAAATGTCATATGCACTAGTACCATGTAGATCTCTATCAAATATTTGAAGACCTAGATTTTCAAAACAAATGACTTTGCCAATTGGATTTTTACGGAATGTGTAGAAGAATCAGAATGTCTCACTCGCGTGCTTCGGACGGATGAGGCTAATTTCTCCAGAAATGCACAAGTTAATCTTCACAACGCACACTACTGGAGTGATAGTAATCCCCACTGGCTGGCAGAAACACACCAGTAGCA